>NW_023596420.1:43481051-43610891 GCF_011947565.3 Pollicipes pollicipes | reverse complement strand
ACGCCATTGTGGCTGTGACATATTGTGGGCTGACGGCTGACGGCACGCCACGGTGGCTGTGACGATATCGTGGGCTGACGGCTGACGGCACGCCACGGTGGCTGTGACGATATCGTGGGCTGACTGACGGCACGCCACGGTGGCTGTGACGATATCGTGGGCTCGGCTGACGGCACGCCACGGTGGCGTGACGATATCGTGGGCTGACGGCTGACGGCACGCCACGGTGGCTGTGACGATATCGTGGGCTGACGGCTGACGGCACGCCACGGTGGCTGTGACGATATCGTGGGCTGACGGCTGACGGCACGCCACGGTGGCTGTGACGATATCGTGGGCTGACGGCTGACGGCACGCCACGGTGGCTGTGGTGACACCCTGTCATGACCCAGTGCGGTGGAGACATTGCATGCGCGTGGGCCGACGAAACAGCTAAGAAGTGTGGATGACCTGAGGAGTGTAAAGCCATCAAATCAAGTGATCTTGACCCAAAAAGCCCCGGGTAATCAACGTCGAGCAGCCGTCGCCACATTTTCATGTTCATTTCATTCAACCATTCCTAAGCGACTGAAGTAAAACGATCGGGGTGGCACTTAACACACGTGACAGTTTGTCGGATGATAGAGGAAGAGGGAGACAATTTGGGTGGGGTCCGGTCAAAATCACCAGTAGCAAGCTCCTTAATGCGGGGTGGCCGTTTGTGTCTTCGCGCTGTAGATGGGAGAGGCAGGTGGTAAAGGGCAAGTTCCTTGATGCGGGTAGTCGCTTGTGTGTTCACGTGTAGATGGGAGAGGCAGGTGGTGCATGGCGTGTGGTCGGTTGTGGTGCGGTTTGGCGACGTGCATAAGACAGGCGGGGCTCGTCTGCGGTGCCGTCTGAACGCCAGGCACTTACAATGCGAGAGCGCTTCTCTTGTGCTTCGTATCTGATTCGGGCTGTTCAAGAACAGAATTCTGATTGTAAGATTTGGGTGCATGTTAGCTCGTGTCCCTCGCTACCAGACAACAAACTACCACGGAGATGAGCGGTTCTTAGTTGGTGCTTAGATCTAAACCATGGCCGGTAAGCTCAGTTCTATTTTCATTATTTTCGTTAAATAACGTTTCTAGACCGGCAGGTGCATTGCAGGACGCGGGTTCCCCTCAGGAATCGCGAATCACGGCCCGAATCCAAGTTGATTTATGTTCACTTTTGAGGAAAGCAGCCGTGCCGTGCATTAAATGACGGGCCTCCTCTTAGCTGCAGGGATTATGCATATCAGTGCGCTTCATCCTGCCGTCAAACCACCGGTTCATCTCGCCAGTTAAGCACCTGAAACGTTATATACATCTGTCGAGACACCGGCCCCGTCCACAACCATAAAATCGGCCGGGACGGCGGCTTACCGGCACAGAGAGGAGTCAGCAATTCGGGTCAGGCAATGAGACGAGTCCAACTGTTCTGAGCAGGCACCGGACGGAGTCCAACAACTTTGATCAGGCACCGAGTGGAGTCCAACAATTCTGAGCAGGCACCGAGCGGAGTCCAACAATTCTGATCAGGCACCGAGTGGAGTCCAACAATTCTGAGCAGGCGCCGAGAGGAGTCCAACAATTCTGAGCAGGCGCCGAGTGGGGTCCAACAATCCTGAGCAGGCACCGAATGGGGTTCAATCTAATCAGGCACCGAGTGAGTCCAGGAATCTTGATCAGGCACAGGGACCGCAGCACGCATTCATCGTGGGAGGTTCACCTGGCCCAACACGAGGGCAGCCGTGACCCTCACAGGACGGCTACAATTGTCCATGACCGGGAAACGTACTTCTCAGCCTGCCCGTGTACCACACCACCCAGTCCATGACCCTCCTCACTGGCAGTGCAGACACTCCACAAGGGCTCCGAATAATGACGGATAGCATTCCCGCAGGCAAGTCCGGACGATCTAACAGCGAGCTAATCTCGGCAGCCCAGCGACATGCTAACTGGCGCCTCGGCGGTGCAGCAGAGTGACTGGAATCCGCAAGGTCGAGGTGCACCGTTGAAGGTCAGAGTGCAGGCCGGGCGGGTCACGACACGGTGCTGTGCATGGCAGCTCGGGAGTTCGGGTGCGTACAGTAAGTGGGCCTCTATGGCGCGCGACAGAGACAAGATAGCGGACCCCAGGAAAAATTATCGACACGTTATAAGTTTGACTCCAAAGCATAGAGCATACGTCATGCATGCATAGAGCAAGCATCAATCAGTGCATGCGATGCATCAGTGCTGTATTTGAACCTTTACCCTGATAGGAGGGTCGATGAGACTCCCTAAGATTTTTTGAAGATACCTGTCCTGTGCGCTGGTGTCTTGCGATCGCGCTCATATCTTCAGTGCCTTTTTGAGCATTTATGGCGCGCGTGTTGACCACACAAATGTGTCACTAGCATTTCAGGCTTTGGCGTAGTGGCGGATTTTAGGAATAATGCACGGCGATCTACAACGGACGGTGCCGCGGAATGCGCGCTTTGGGTATGGTTACATTAACGGAGCTATGCATCATAAACAGATCATCAAAACACATTCAGCTTTACATGATTGTACCGAAAATTCAACGTTTAACACACCTGTTCGGGTTTTTTTGTCGTAAGATGCATGACATCGCGCGTATGAGGTTGTGAAGATGAAAAAGTGCGATTTTCGGGAAATTTGACATTTGGTCGGGCAAAGTAGGGTCTGTTATTGACCAAGTAACACAACAAATGGCAATCGTGAGATTTTGTTAAGACCATTCCACTCATGTCTTCTGCTAAGTTCTATCTTTCTTCACTTAAGAACAGGCGGGGGTGTCATGTCAACCCGGTCAGTGCGCGTCATGAAAAACAGCGAATCAGGGCGAGGGTCAGAGCCATCGTAATGCTGCGCAACACGGTGCTGTGCTGGAAATTCATGGTTTTACGCCGATTTCGAGTCCACATGATCAAAGCGCTTTAGTAAACCGTGTCAGCTGTATGTTCCGTCCCCTCCCTTTTCCCAATAAGCACTGTGATGCTGCGCCAGAGTGGCAGCGCCGGCATGCTCCGCGGCCAGCACGTGAACGTCGCCAGCTGATGAACGACAGCCCTGACCGCGGCTCGGGCTCCATGCCGACAAAACTGGTTGTCCGGGGCTGGCGCCCTCCCCCCCCCCCCCCCCCCCCCCCCCCCCCCACCGCTGCTGACGGCGTGCCCCGTGTGCTGAGTGCCGCCTCCCTCCCCCCCCCCCCCCGACCGCTGCTGGCGGCGTGTTCCGTGTCCTGAGTGCCGCCTCCCTCCCCCCCCCCCCCCCCCGACCGCTGCTGGCGGCGCGTTCCGTGTCCTGAGCACGTGGGGACCATCACCGGAGTCTGTCAGTCGACGTCAGGTGCACCGAGAAATGCCAGAAACTCGCCGAGCCGTCCCGACAATGCGCCGCAGGGTCGTCATGCTGGCGCGTCTGTGTGACGCGTTGCCCGGCTCGCGGGCGGACTTAGGGCGTGAGCTTAGTCTCCGACAGCGCTGCCATGCCAATTGAGGCTTCTTCGGAAGCGGATTTTTGTCCTGGTAAACCGAGGCAAAGCGGCTTGAAATTGACGTCAGTGAAAGTTGTACAGATATATATCATTCGGCTTACATATATGGTAGAGGTCGTATACGCTGCGGTTACACATATGTTGACGTCAGAGGGTGGTACCAGGAGGGTGGCACGTGGAATGTAAGAGGGTGGAAGAGGGTGATACCTGCCCAAAATTTCGGGAATATAACTTACATCTTTGGATTCCTTCTTCCTACCGAACGGTGTACAGAAACCTAATGCAAATTATTTGATATGTCCCAGATGCAGCTGCATCTCTAATTAGCTGCAACGCGACACGGATACCCATGGGTAGAAAGAACCATGCCAGCATTATGGCACGTAAAACTTCGTCGTGATAGTCTGCCAATGACCTGGAATTTGGCGTTCAGGCGGTGGTTGGTGTGAGTTCACACAACAAGATCCGTTCACCGAGGGCTATAATCCCAGAAATGCATGCAGAAATGCAAGTGAAAGGCCGGCACTTCATCTACAAAAGAGCTGAGTACGACGTGTTTTCTAGAGCCGCTACGTTTAGGCACGTTGGTCTCATGCTGTCAGTTCGCACTGCCAGAGCAAAGCATTCAGGAAGCACTGCGAACCGGACAGTACAGGGCCTGGAACCTGGGAGCCTTGGTCAACCAATTTCTGAGCATGGTCAGTCCCGCAGACAGACACCTCTGGAAATGGGTGCGGTCAGTCCTGCAGACAGACACCCCTGGGAACGAGTAGGTCAGTCCTGCAGACAGACACTCCTGAGAAACGAGTGCGATCAGTCCTGCAGACAGACACTCCCGGGAACAACGCCGGTGGCACGGCTGGCCCTACTCAGTTTGCTAATATAAAAAAACAAAAGTCTTGAAGTCCTGGTTTTGCGGCATTAAATGGAAATTGTATTCCAACAATAAAGAACTTTCGATGCACAAGGACATTCTGGTAAACGGTGTTATCAAGAAGGCATTGGCAATATTGACAAAACTAAGTTTTTGTCGAGCTCCGTAAGGCCAGCACACCAACACGTAACAGCACATGTGTAACATCTGCGCGTATATGGCACAAACAGCCAAGCATACGGCGACCAGAGTGACTGCACATGTTCGCCGTGCGGTATCGGCAGTTCCTCTGGTGCCACTGGTTCCACTGGTGCATTGTTCGTATCACTTTGGAAAAGCTTTGGTGGTCCAAATTTTACGAGCATTCAGTGTGCTGACAGCAGTGTCATTTCTGGGCCCGTGCTCATGAAGAAGAACATGCTTACCGTTCAACTCATCTTGAGCCCGACTTCGTGCAGGCCTTCCAAGGTAAATGACGAGTCGGAGTCATCGTCCCTGTTCATCCGTCCAATTTCAAGCGTCGTGTCAAAGAGAAGAACGACGTGGCTGTGCCGGGAACTCGGGCGGATCCTTCCCCACCCAATTACTGCGCGACCACGAAGCTCACGTGCGCAGAGCTGTCCGCGGCGATGGGCCGGAGACGCATTGCAATTCAGGTGCTGGGCGTGTCCTTGTCGCCACGGCGGAGAGCGGCTAGGACATGTCCTGATGTCACGCCCTGATGCTTTGGACACATCCGAGCCGAGCTCGCCCTCAGCCGAGTCGCTCCACAAGGCGCGAATGACGTTCGGAAGGCAGCGGCGAGAGAGATCATTACAGCAGTCTCCTCGACATCCTGTTCACCGTTACCTTGGGACGGAAATCTTTTGAACGATTCAAAGATTGCGCTTGTGCGACATTGTGCATAAATCGCGTACGTGCCTCCACGCCTTCCTGGCTGTAAAAGCGTACGTGGAGGCAGTGTTGAAACGAATGGGCGGTTTATTCGTGACTGATACGTCAGTAGTTCAAACCACTGTCGACCGACTGCCTAGGAGCATCTGTCATCGAACAACACGCACTCACAAACATGAGGTTTTCGGTCCAGAGTAGTAAACATATGCCTGCTGTTCTGATAACGACAGGGCACCGACACATCTTTCCTGGCTGAGGCCCCTGAGTGACTTATATTCCTCAGGACAATGCATGGGCAAAGTACGAAAACCAAGCCCGGCAATTAGATATGCAACAAGGATATTGTTATCACCAAGGCCGGCACGTGTAACATTATGTTGAGCTTCTCTAATCCCAGATACATTAATACCCAACAGGCGTGTTGTTGGATGGTCTGTTAGGATAGCATGCAAACGAGTCGGAGACGCGAACAGACCAAATGGCGGCGAGACGGCGCATCTCAAACCCAAGTTCTTTAACAAACGTCGAAACATTGTTTTATACAACACTTTCAAAGGCCTGTGTGGTTTCGACGCTGATTCCGTGTTGTCCCCTGCTCCCATCACCGCGGGTCAACTCAAATATTCCGGCCTGCCCCTCCCACCGACTTGAGTGCTGACTTGAGCTCCCTCAACCCTCTGGTAAGCCCCTCCTCCCCGAAATGCATATGATCAAAAAGGGAAATACTGGGCCAATGGAATAACGAAAATTTCTCAACTGCTGGTACACCAGGTAACTTCACATACCACCGTTAACACCAGAGGTCAAAAGCATGCACCCGCCCACGAGCCTGGAGACCAAGCCCGCGCTTCATGAATGGAGATTGAAACGTCTTATTGTTCAAGGCTGTATTTTAAAGACTTTCACGAAACATCGATTACGATAACATTGCATGGATGCAACAGTGAAAGAAGAAAACATGTTATAGTAGGCTATACCTTTTTCAGCGATGCTGTGTGAGGAAATAGTTTGTGGGCGATTTGTGAGCACAATTCACTGTCTTCCAATTTTTTAAAGGGGCATTAAATTTCGATCATCAATATGCCAGCACTGCAGTGTCTCCTAAGCGTAACCAATTTGACTGCTCACTGATAATGCCAACTAATCTTATGGATCTTACATGACGTCATGCCACCGTCAAACTGGGCTTGTGCCTCAGCCTTGCTTAATGAAGGAATTGAATAAGCATTCTTTATTATCAACATAACTTTAGAAAGATGGCTTATTAAAAAATACGGTACCATGCAAAATTGGTGATTTGAAGCTAGTGACGTTCCCACAATCTTTGTGCCCAACTTTTTCTTGCCAGAGTGGCGCATTTGCCTTCAAATGCGCGATTACAGCATTAAGTATTGTCAATCATTTAGATTTTGTTTCGGTGTGTGTTTTGCTCGAGGGGTTGCGAGAAGCTGGTAAGTGTAAGTAAACTTGAATGTAGCATTCGGTGAGTGAGTCGTGGGAGTTGTAGATAGAGGCTAGCTAACTTTATACCTTGGTCAAGGCGTGTGGATGGGGGGGGGAGGGGTTGTGGCTGTGAATGGAATATGGGACTGAATAGGTAAATTCTGAACATTTTTTCTTGTACTTTACATGAAGATGTTAAGATCGCTGCGATTAACATCTAATTATATGATTTCAACATCAGGCCTCAGTTTGAGAACAGCATCATTGTGAAATGTAGTTGTTTTATTTTGGAAAAAACGCTGAAAATCGGTCAGATTTCATGATTTCTTGTTGGGACAGCACATGAGCAACTTCCATTTTGGACATGTTTTGGATTTTGGACTTGTGGATAAATTTTGGGATCAACTCAGCATATTAAGGCAAAATGTTGACGTTCAGTGAGATATGCATTTTAAGAGTCCGCTTACCTGACAGGTAGTGCCACAAATGAAGCAAGAGTATGCTTTTGTTGATGTAACACTGAAAAGTGTGATTTCCTGGTAAGTTCAGCATTCGACTTGCCATAATGGGGCCAATAATTGAACTAACAGCATGCAAGGTAGTACAGATCGTGAGACCTGGTTGTGACTAATTCACCGGTGTTTTCCGCTAAGCTTTAGCTTCACTGGTTTGTGAACACCACGGGGTTTACATCCCCCCCCCCCCCCCCAGCAGTCCGCGTTATGAAAAACTGCGAACCAAGGTGACGGTTAAGGAGGCACATTAGACCATTTCAGTTTTGTGGCAGACAGGCGTAATGTTTCGTTGATCTCTGATTAAAATCATGTTCATTTCTTACCTTATGATATCCTGTAAGTCCCTAGTGTTACTTTAAGCCAACTCCTCGTATGTTAGACTAGTTTGCAAACGTTGGCAGATGTTAAATAAGATGACATAGGTGGATTGGAAGAAAAATGGGTAGCAATATGTGGCAGCTTTTTATGGTACAGTTTTAGTACATGGTGACCCAGATAAAAGTCCTGCGTAAAACATTTTTTGCTCAACAATGATAAGCATATCTGTAACATAGTCGTGACCGCGGTGGCATTTCACTATCAATTCAATAACAAAACAACCAGCAACGACACTAGAAGGCAGAGATCCCCTATCCGTCAAAGCGTGACTGGAAAAGTCCTCCAGACGGTCACCTGGCTATCCGGAATACGCAGCATCCGAACCTGTTTCGGTGGTTGGGTATCCTGTCGATCTCGCCGACGATGACACGTCATCTCTATCCTGAAAGTGACCTTGAGATCTTGAAAGTTCGCAGGCGGTTACCCGGGGGTGTGGCCCTTTAGGTTATCCCATAGCATGGAGGAAAAGACCAACAAACAACACTTACAAAAATCTTACCTTACAACTCTTCTTCTTCCATCTTGAAGCCTAAAAATCCCCCAAACAACACACCAGTTGTATGACGGAGTTAAGTTAGTTCTCTCACAGTTTCGCCTCTGCCAACCTACATTAACGTCCACTCATTGGTGATTTGGTGATTTGGTGACCTTAGCACCGACTTGACACACGAGAAAGCTTTACAGGAATTTATTGAAAAAAAATTCGCTTCACGGCATTGCAATTTAAAAAACCGTGAAAAATATCCACATGTACTCAAACATGTAATCCTGAGAATCCCTTTTAGAGCTCTAGAGTAGAAAATTACATGATTTATTGGGAACGTATTTCGCATTCTTGCATTCACTGCTAGACAACACTGTCAGACAATAGGGCACTCTAGCCAAGCCATCTTGCCCGCCAAAAACTAGAACAGGTCCACCAACGGGTCCACCAACAGACTGTTAACAGTACTGCGATCTTAGCTTCTCTTCAAAAAGTTATTCTAAGCTCCCGACTAGGTAGCGTTTACATCAGCCATTTCCGAATACCATAACGATCCTGATCTCTTGAATTGGTTTAGCACACTACTCTCGCCGCTCGTACAATGCCACAAACATTTATCATTGGATGATCATCCGAAATCACGTTTTCACCACGCTGTTGTGACAACTTCTGTTCGAGTGTAACGCATAAGGCGAGTGCTCTTTTGCCGAGCATATTTATTACATTCACTAGACCCAATATTTGAAGCATATTGCTAGTGTCAATTGCACGCGGAGACCTGATAGTATATAATGGGTGTTGTTAAAAATGAAGTACTGACAAATAAAAGCTTTGGTTAGAATTACAAGATTTATATTTGATAAATCAGATGAATTGGCACGAGAAAGGTCGTCACAGGTCTATCAACCCAAGCAGTTAGAAATATGATACATGGGATCAACCTCAAGAAAAGATTGTTTTACTCCAGAACCCGTTTCAAAATCGCACGAGCGCTGCTGAAGCACAGGTCTCGTCGAGCACATGTTTGCTGTCAGTAGGCATCGGGAAGCATCTGAGAGCCCAAATACCTGTAGGAGACTGTCATGGGATGTCAAGAATCTTTTTCAACTGTCAGACTTTCAAACGTTATAGTTATAGGATGGCTTTTAGGGCTGTTCTGTGGTCAGAGAAAGGGGCGGATAGGTAAAACTTATGCCGCTGAATTTAAAATACTTTATGGGCCTGGCTATGCGCCACTTTTTACGTGCCAAGCCTGAGCGGAGCCACCACCGGCACTGCCTAAGCGGGGTCGTCATGACATCGTCGCGGCGCGACGCCCTAGCAGCCGGCCACCCCTGTCTGAAGGTCCCCTTAGATCAACGGCATGCATATGGATCGGAATTCCGACCCCTGCTTTTGGCAGGCGTGGGTGGAGGATCCGTCCAGAGACCTTGGCGCGGTCACCATCAGCACGAGCGTGAAGAGGGGCTGGCGGAGGCCTTGCAGGCGACAGGATAAGGCCGCACACGGACGGGCTGCTTCTTGTCTGATTCTCCTACGTGGAATTGATGCAGGGGTTCGTACCGACTTGAGGCTTTGGTAGATCGTATCAATGTGTCAACAGTAAACACTGCGGGTTGAAGCTGGTGCTGACCGGTGTGCTGGCATTCTCTGCGGTGGTAGGGACGATCATCCACGCTTTGCAGGTTACGTAAGCATGTTTGTAATTTGACCAAATACCACTACAAAATGGAGCACACGGCAGGGTCGGTCGCAGGCCTTGGGCACTACGTAAGTGCAGCGCAGTGCACATGGGCTGCGATAGTAGAGTTTCTCAATAGTAATTTTTCTCCCCGCCGACGGTCTTCATCTCTCAAGAGGCAGTGGGAATTTCTGGACGAAAAATATACCACACTCATGACTTCCAAGTCCAGAAATGAGCGCATTTTAGCCCTTAACGCGTGTATGATTGTTCATATGTATGCGCGTAGCAGCCTGACCATCTCAGTGCAGAGCGTCACATCAATGTGAAACATCCCTAATTAAAATTGCTTGAATAGTTGAAACAGGGCCGTATTTAACAGCACGAACAACACGTAAGCCGACGTATTTAATGCATGTTGCACGGAATATCGCGGTCATTGCCCACAAAGATGCCAAGGCTCTCCATCTACAGAAGTTCAGACGACTGAAACTATGGGCCTGAGCCGATTACCGGACGGCGTAAGATTCCGACGATCAGTAAATGGAGAGGCCCGGTTGGCAGGGGCTGAAGCCGATTACTGCTGCACGCAACCCCTTGACGCGGCACCGCTGCTGGCAGCGGGTGAACGGCGAGCGCAGGCTCCCCGCCGCGCTCGTGTGTGGCATTAGGGCTTTTACGACGCACTCCACTGCTCAGGCCGCATAGCGTCACGTGCCTCTCATCCCGTGCTGAACCTCTCGCTGTACAATGTGTGTCGTGTTTGCGGTAGTGCTTGCCGTATAGCACGCTCATGAGCCACGCGCCTCCGATGGTCAGTTCACAGGTGACCAAGAGAGCGATGCTGAAACGGAAGCGGGCACGGCGCAGCATCACGTGGCACAATACAGATTTCCGCAAACGTTCACTCAAGTGCGATTACTCTGTTAGTGCGGCGGGGTCAACATTCTCGCGGCAAGCTGTACTCAAAGCCCTAAAGTTAAAGTTAAAGTTATAACCGTCTAGCCCAATTATGCTGCTTCCACTAATACGTCACAGGTGTACACGGCTCGCAGTGAGGAAAGACCGATGCATGCATGCTATAGTTTGCTAAGCTCTTTGAAGCATTTTGAAGACCGAAAGTATGCATGTAATTCTGGATGACACATACCAAGACTATGTCTCCTCCCAACAGGCCATAACATCAGACCCAAAGCCTATTATTCCTAAACTGGCCGGCGTTCTAGCCAGCCAGAGCGTTTGGATACAAGGCCGGGAGACAAGAGTCTCACCACGCTTTCTCGGGAACTGACTGCCGAATTTGAAAAAGTAAGCGCAAGTGGAAAGAGGTGGGTAGGTGCAGCTTTAAAGAAACGACAAGAAATCTTAATGACAGGAATGATCAACATCAGGTCAAAGGTCTGCAGACCGCTACAACACTGTTTACAGAGGTTGGACCAACTGGAGCGCGTTTCATCTCTTTAAAAAGTATGTGCTCTCTGGCTAAGTTAGGATATTGTGTGGCTAGCATGCTGATGCCATGATGGGGTAAAGTCGAGGTCATGTCATAAGTCAGTTTGACAACTTGGTTTATTCATGCAACCAGTGCTTCAGGATATTTATATACGTCTTACAGCTGCGTGTGTTTCAGACAGTGCGTAGTCAAGATGTAGGCAGGACGTCAAGCAGAGGTTAAAAGCGTTCACCCGCCTACGAGCGTGGGAGGCTCATAACGATGCACTTCACGAAAGGAGGCTGAAACGCTTTCACTTTCTACCCCATCTGAATCCAATAGAGTCATTTTTAATCTTGTATCGGGTCGTCCTCCAAATTCATTCCATAATCATGGGCAGAATAAGAAATTGCTTGTAACTTGCTGCGTAAATAGCTACTATTCGGTCGTTCCTGTTTGAACTGTAAATTTGTTGCTTTTCAAAGCGGGATATGTTTCATTTTACCGGGTAAAGAGTGGAATGAAAACATCTTCATAACAGCCACACCACCTCTTGTTCGCAGAGCACCTTTCTTTACGCATAATCGAACACTCTGGCATGATTTCACTAATGCCAAGAGCAGCCATACAATGTCCTTATTCTAAACGTGACAAACACTGCGACACAAGTAAAAGACCTGGTCACCGGATCCCTATTCTAAACCGCTCACGCTGTTGGTGACTTGTGGCATTCTGGTGCAGCTCCACGTCCAAACATCTCTCTATACCAACGCATTCCTTCTGGCGGTTCTTCTCACTGCGAGGACTGCAGACCTCCCTGTTTTTCGTAGGTGTCTGTATCGAAGCCTTTCATGACAGTCCCTGGCAGATCAGAACAAAACAAATTGAGTGTTCGTTCCTATCAATTTCCGAAGGAAGACATTTTAGCTTTTATGATATATTTCATAAAATTGGATTCATACAGCAAATTAGTGGACCTGGACTTCAAGGCCTGCAATGGAACAGATGCGATGATTCAATATATGATAACTTACATGGAAAAGTGTTCATATTCCATGACACAATGTTATTTATGTGCACTCGTATTCCTAAGGCAGGCGTTGTAATAACGATGACAAAATAAGTCTACATGGGATCCATTCTCAAACAGCTAGGACATGCCATTAAAATAGTATAGCCACTCATGTCTTCCATAAGCAACTGCAATATATGCGGCATCATTGTTAGTTTTGCATGCTGTTATTGATGTCATGCGGAGATTTTATGCCGCAAAATGTTTTCAGTGAAGAAAAAGTGAGTTTTTGTTTGTTTTTATCTTACGTGATAATAGAAGCAAAAACATAAACAAAATGTTTACAACATTTCTATGCAGAGTACAAGTTTGAATGCATTGTTGGTTGCAGAATTACCTATTGGTAACTTCATGATTAATGACAGGTGTCATTTTGTATGCTTTAGGGGGTCTGCCACCATACTTATGACTTTGGCACACTCACTGCTCTTTTGATGCCCTCCCCCATGCACATGAGCAAAAAAGAATTCCGGGGCAATAAAATGCAGCAGGTGTTTGAAGTGCTGATCCACGTAGTATCAAATCGCCACCAGCCAGATATGATAATTGTCGCAGCCACATTGTATTGAAATGGCGCATCATTTCTCAACCTCAAAACATTGTCGGAGTCACAAGTTCCTCCTCAATCTCAATTTTAACATCAGAGACGCAAATCAAAGTGGCTCAAATACCATAGCTTTTCACTAAAACCCGGTAATTATAGGCGGCTACAATCGGGTATGGTTATCTTGTGGTTTTATGCTGCTAGAAAAGTGTCAGTGTCCTCTTAAAGGGAATGTTCCACATTTGAAGATATTGAGGTGGGCATCAGATACCATGGAAAAGCTTACTTGTAAGTTACAAGTATAGATAGTTACAATAACTACAATGGTTATGTATAGTGAAGCAATAGTTAAAAGTTGTAACTATTGGCAGGCTTTCAAGGTTCAAAAACGACGCTAAGTAGAACAATTTCAGAGTTTGTAAAAATGCGCCCCATTACGCCATTGTTTGATGGCGTCATTGAATGGTTTTGTGACAACAGCAACATCTGGTAGCATCTAGCAGCCAGACATAAAAAGAATACCTCGAAACACACGAAAGCTTACGCCAACCGGCCATTCTCGGCGCGGGAGCTGAGTCGGGCGGCGAATTAGTGGGTGGTTCGTTTGTGGATTAGTTTGGCGTTGGCAGTAAGAAAAGCTTAGGTGAACTGTTTGACATGCGCAACGTAGCGATCGCCAGCTTTTATGTCAGATTATTAAAGGGAATGTTTCACATCTGCATGGCGTTTTGAACTGAAATAGCCATCTTGAGGACATCATGTTGCAGCTCACGGATATGCCCTTTTTAAGACTCAAAGCGCTCTGGTTCCTGAGTTACACTCCCGCAAAGTACAAAAAGGCTTATTTAGAGCCTACTTCAAAATCGCCTCCTGACTGATGCCGCCATAGAAACGGCATTAGATCCCCTTGATATTACATGCTGTTTTTAGTGTATGGTCAAAACAGCATGGTGCTGATACAATTGCAAAGGCGATGATGCTGCACATGTGGTAAAGTCCGCGGAAAATGATTGGCTGTTAGTAAGAGTTTACTGCTGAATGCGTGTCGCGAACACAAACGTGAGCAATGTCGAGTTGGGCGACACCAGTCGTGAACGGGTCGTTTTCCCTTATTTCTAAGCCCCAGGTCAATGCTATAAAAAAGAACGCCACTGCCTGCAAAAAATTACGGCATCCAAAAAATGGGTACCCTCCCGAAGTTATAAAACAGAAGACGCGACGGCAATCCACCTTTTTTCTCTTGCTGGCCCTTTTTTGTTCTTCTACTGACGTATCTCTTACAGACAGCTCGGTTGGCGCCTTCACACCCACTTGTGTACCGGAGCACAGAACCCTGCACGGGTTTATGGGTTAGCAAGGCATCATAAAATTAGAGAAACAGTACAGCAATTTTAGGTGTATTTCTCTAATTCTTCCACATATATGGTACGACAAATTCAAATCTGGAACAAAAATTACGTTTTACAAGAATCTCTTGAGCCGCATTACCGTAAACCCCCGTTGGGATTTCGTTTCGAAGTGAGGTTACGGTGAAGTCCGGTGTTGTGACTGAAGATCTGTGCGGAAATTGTGAGAAAACCTGGAATTTGATAGTCCCATCACACTTATTTGACAAAAGAGTGTGAATCGGGGCTCGAAATGCGTGTGATCACTGGTGGTGTGTGCCAGCGCCTTGTATTGGTATTGATGTGATGGGGAGTGTACGTGCGAGGTTTGTTCTTCTGAGAGAGAACATTGTTTTGATATTTATCAGTCTACTGATCCCCAATAAAATGTCGTATATTTATGCCTGATATATTGATGCCTATTGATATTGATGCCTGCCTCTACCTTTATGTTTGTGTTTGAAAATGACAAAGGAGTGCTGGCAAACTGAGAGAAACACTAGCACTGATGCTTCAGGCATGTACAAAGGCAAATATTGGTACTGGTACTCCATTATAATCTTGCCAACATTGTGAGCCTATTGAGGTATTACAGCATGCAATTAATCCATTGCATGTCATTATATCAGCAATGAATTTCGGCAGTAGGGGCTGGTGTGTGCAGCCCATTAACGGACATGTTCAGTATAGGTTTACATTATATGACTTTGCAAAATTGTCTTTCCCTAAAGAATTCTGAAAATGTAGAGCTTTATTATTACTAATGCACACTGTACTGTCATCACCAAATTTGAATGTGGGCGACCATTGCTCCTGAGCAATCAATGTCGTAGTCACTGCAACTTGCGTGGGATGCTGGGTGCTGAGAAAGGTGGAAAAGTATTGCTGTTGGCGTCTTGGACAGCGCTTAATAGTATTTTTTATTATGAGCCTTGTGTGCACTGGCAGCTTCATCACTTCCTTGCATTTTGCCCATCCAGTAATAACTGCATGCACTTGTCATGTCTCCAACCTTGTGTAAGGTCAGCATGTTTGCAGTGTCATTTCACCGCATGTAAAATGTTCCTGTTATTTTTTATTAAAGCAGCCTGATGGCTACAACATTATGCATGACCATGGAAGTGAAGGATAAGTTTGCATCTTTCTCACCCGTGTTTTCTGGATTCCCGAAGCAGGCTGAGCAAGTGATGTCACTTATTAGTTGTCTGCTTTGCTGAAGGTGATTTGCATTTTGCATCATGTGTTTTTGGTCAGTCCTATGTCAGATGGGAAGTCAATACAAGAGCGCATGCTTGACCCATCTTTTCATGCCGGAATTTATTATGAAAACGGCATGCATTGCAGTCGAAAAACCATATTGTTTTTCATTCCGTAATACCACAGTACAGCACCAAGATAGTGCCACAATGAAACTATTGACCAGTGTCATTACACCATGTACCACATTGTTTGGGTACCCTATGTCAGGCCTATGAGATAGCAGCTTATAATTGATGAATTAATAGTAAAAATGTGTCTAACAGTGCCAAAGGACTGTCTACGGCAACAATGTCGTCGCACCACAACGGTTATATCAGGGTTAACTATTGATTGCATAAATAATCCTGAGCAAAAAAAGAATATTCTTGGTAACCCAACCTTACCATCTGCTGCGGTAAGTAGCAATAACAATACTTTGACGATCAATGCATGGCAACGTTACAAATTTGTTAATTCTGGCACGACACCCCATTTCCAGTTACAACAATAAGGATAGTGACTACCCCACACATCACATGATGTCGATGTCAGGACTACAGCACTGCGCACAACGATGGTCGACAAAAAAGTATTGACAAAATCATCAACAGCAAAGCAGCAACAGCAGCAGCACAGCATATCGTGCTTTGATATTAAAAATTTGCCGTAAAAGCTGGTGATCGCCACGTCGCGCATGTCAAACAGTCCACGAAAGCTTTTCCTGCGGCCAGCATCAATACAAAAAAATCCACAAACAACCAACGCGCTAATCGGCCAGCTCCCCCCCCCCCCCCCCCGACACAGCCCCAACGACGAGAATGGCCGGTTGGCGTCAGCTTTCGTCTGTTTCGAGGTGTTCTTTAGGTCTGGCTGCCAGATACTGCCAGGTTTTTCTTTCGTCACAAACCCATTTCATGACAGCGTCAAACAATGACGTAATGGGGCCCATTTTTATAAACTTGGACATTTTGCTATTTAGCGTCGTTTTTGCACCTTGAAAGCTTACTCATAGTTACAAGGAAGCATTTCCCATCATGTCTGATGCCTAACTCAATATCTTCAAAAGTGGATCATTTTCTTTAATATCGAAGCACGATATGCTGCTGTTGCTGCTATGCTGTTGATGACTTTGTCAATACTTTATTGTTGACTCATCGTTGCCTGCAGCGCTGTAGTCCTGACATTGATATCAGGTTATGTGCACAATAATTACGTTATTTGCTGTTTGTTACTAGAAATGCGATGTGATGCGAAAATTAATAAACTTATAACGTTGCTATGAAATGATTGGCAAAGCATCGCTATTGCTATGCTAAAGAAGGCAAGGTTGGGCTACCAAAAATTTTTGCTTCTTGCTTAGGATTATCTAGGCAATTACTAGTTAACCCCGACATATCCATTGTGGTGCAATGGCATGCTTGCTGTTGCTAGTCCTTTGGCGTTGTTAAATCAGTTGTTTCCAGTCATTCATAAATTATAAGCCGCGGTTTCATGGGCTTGACGTAGAGTAGTCAACCAATGTGTTACATTGTGTAATGGCATGGGTCAACAGCTTCATTGTGGCACTACCTCAGTGCTGCACTGTGGCATGACATAATGAATAGCGATATGGTTTTTGTACTGTTATTTTTTGTACTGCTGCTTTCGTAATAAATTCCATCATGAAAGGATGGGTCGAGTGTGCTCTTTTGTATTGATTCCCCACCTGACATATGACTGATCAAAAACACGATACCCTATGTGAATCACTTTCAGCAAAGCAGACAACCAATAAGTGGCATCACTTACTCAGCCTGTTTTGGCTATCCACAAAACGTTGGTGAGAAAGATGCAAACACGTCTTCCACTTCTACAGCCATGCAACATGCTGCAACAATCCGGCTGCCTCAGTAAAAAAATAACAGGAAAATTTCAATCTGGTGAAATGACACTGCAAACATGCTGACCTTGCACAAGGCTGGAGATATGACAAGTGCATATACTTATGGCTGGATGGGCGAAATGCAAGGAACTGATGAAGTGCACACAAGGCTCATGAAAAAACATTATTAAGTGCTATGCAAGACACCAACAGCAGTACTTTTCCAGCTTTCTCAGCACCCAGCATCTCACGCGAGTTGCAGTGACTATGAAATTGATGACTCACGAGCGATGCTCGCCTTTATGCAACATTTGTGAAGACAGTAACAACGTGCACCAGTAATAATACAGCTCTATGTTTCAGGGGTGGATCTAGCCTAGAGTTGTTGCTTTTTTTTGGGGGGGGGGGCACTGTTCGTCGTTTCTTCATGAAGCTTTTTTCCGAAACGGAAAGAAATGTTTGATACCGCACCATCAAAGTTAAAATAGACGATAAGTAGACGAAACTTTTATAACGTTCTGGGAATGTTTTGGATGGCCAAAACATACTATCAGAGTGTTTGGGGGGCCATGGCCCCCGGACCCCCCCCCCCCCAGGATCCGCCTATGCTATGTTTTCAGAATTCTTCAGGAAAGACAATGTTGCAAAGCTACATAATGTGAACCAAAACTGAGCATGTCCATTTATGAGCTGCACGCACCAGCGCCTACTGCCGAAATGAATTGCTGATATAATGATATGCAATAGATTAATTACATGCTGTGATACTTCAATAGGTTTAAAATGTTGGCAAGTTCATAATGAAGCACCAGATTGCCTTTGTACACCTCTGCAACATAGGTGCTAGTATTTATCTTATTTTGCAAGCATTCCTTTGTCATGTTCAAGCATAAACATAAAGGCAGAGGCAGGTATCAATATATCACATTTTATTGGTAGTCAGTAGACTTAAAGAACATCCAAACAATGTTCACAGCAATGATCAAAAAAGTACAAACTTTGCACGTACACTCCCCATCACATCAAGAATAATACAAGCCGCTGGCACACACCGCTAGTGATCACACGCATTCCAAGCCCCGATTCACACTCTTTTGTCAAATAAGTGTGATCTCACACTTCCGCAGCTCGCGGGACTACCAAATTGCAGATCTTCTCGCAATTTCCGCACAGATTTTCAGTCATAACGCCGTATTTCCCGTGACCTCCCTTCAAAGCAAAGTCCCAACGAGGGTTCATGGTAATGCGGCTCAAGAGGTCGCACTTGTAGAACGCAATTTTTGTTCAATATTTAAATTTGTGTTACAATATGTGTGAAATATTTAGTAAATACGCATCTAAAATTGCTGTAATGTTTCCCTAATTTCATAATGCCTTGCTAACCCATAAACTCGTGCAAGATTCTGTGTTCGGGTACACAAGGCGCCAACCGAGCTGTCTGTAAGAGATGCGTCAGAAGTAGAAGAAAAAAAAACGCCAGCTGGGGGAAAAGGACAGATTTGCCGTCGCATCCTCTTTTTTTATAACTTTCGGCAAGCGTGCCCGTTTTTTGGGTGCCGCACTTTTTTGCAGACAGTGGCGCTCTTTTAGATAGCATTGACCCGTGGCCTAAAAACAAAGAAAAATGACCCGTTCACGATGAGTGCCGCACGACCCGAAGGTGCTCGCGTTTACGTTCGGGACACGCATTCAGCAGCGAAAACTTGCTAACAGCCAATCATCTTCCTCGCATCGTATTATACGTGCCGCATCATCGCTTTTGTGAATGCATTAGCGGCCATGCTGTTTTGACTATATGCAGAAAGCAGCCTGTAGTATGCTTGCGATCGCATAACGTTCCCATGGTGTCATTAATGCCGAGGCAAATTTGAAAAAGGCTCCGAATAAACCTTTTCGCACTTTTGCGGGCGTGTAACTCAGTAACCAGATCATTTTGGGTCTTAAAAAGAACATGGCCTGACTTGCATCAAAAGGTCTTTAAGATGGCTATCTCAGTTCAAAACGCCATACAAACGTGGAACATTCCCTTTAAATAACTGCCCAAGTCACTTGGACGCGAAATAAGGCAGGCGCAGCAATGAAACGACTTACTGTTGCAACCATGTCTTCGAGATGAGAAAGCCAAAACAGGAACAGCTAATACGCTGTCTCTAGAAAAATGGACGCTAAAAATCCGAGCAGTGTCGGAATTGATCGAAAGGACGCATCAGCTTTTTAGTAACTAGTGACCCAATGCGATCTTACACTAGATTCACGAAGAGTGAAAACCCGATTCTTTTTACTCTATTTACAGTTTTACATGTCACCACCGCACACTCAAACTGCATCGTGCATCACACAACGCTGACCCAAAAATGTCTGGTGTCGTCTCCGATAGGACTGCATGAGACTGTCACAGTCAAAATATATCTGGGAATATCGAGGAAAATTCCGGGATTTTGCTTTAAGCAGGTTAAGCCGCTTTGGACAATGCGCGCGTCAGTATCCACTGCCTTTATCCGCGCGGCGTCCCAGGAATTTAATGCACGTGTCTTTGGAAAATGCCTCTTTGATGGCTATCTTGAGCACCGCAACCTTGAGTATCAAATCCAACCGGCTGCAGAGCTGGTCGGCTGAGGCTTTCCATCCCCGTCCAATCTCCGCATCGCTGTGGTGTAATTGGATCTAAAGGCTGAGCTTGACAAACAATGAGTTCAGGATGCCAAATGAGTTGTGCCTCTCTACCCATGTAGCGCCATAGACGCTGCATATCCAGTTGTCTGAAATGGTGGTGTAGCTTTTCTTCTTTTATCGTATTTTTCTCTTTTTCATGAGCGAAGTACAATGGACGCATATTTGAGTGTTCAGACGCCTGTTGAATTGTGTACAGCAGCTTGGACGACCGCCAGCACACGTGCAAGCTTGCCATTCCTGGCATCATAGAAAAGCGTAACTTGACACCCTATCCGATGGTGCTGGAGGCGCTCGTCGCAGCCAGCTGTCTCCAGAGAGTCAGCGTCGCTGCGCTCACACAATGGGAGCCTACCGGACTCCATACACCCCGTCAATACCTATACCTAGATTCCCACCTGACCGCTGCCGACGCCCGCGCCAGCCATGTATCGCCACTTCGTCTCTGTCGCCCCACCTGTCCGAGGATGGCGCAGCCGAGATAACCGTGGCGGCAGGTAGGTGGCGCTGCCGGCGGGCCGGGAGACCCGCCGGTGCGGCAGCGGATCGCCTGAGCCGCCTGAACGGCACCGGAAGTAGCTGCAGCTGCCGCTGGGAGATGGTGACCCGGACCGTCACGGGCGGCGGCCTAAAGGCTTCATCCGAGAGCGAGCTCCCCGCTGCCTCAGCAGCTTGGTGCCGGCATGCCGCTGGCTGACACACGCGGACCGCCCAGTTCGCCGACAGAGGTGAGCACCGGCCAGAGGACCGGTGCAGGAAGTCAGCACTGGCTGGCATACCGGTCCAGAGGTCAGCATCCGGCCAGCGGACCGGCACAGAGGTCAGCACCGGCTAGCGGGCGGGCCCAGAGGCCAGCACTTGCTGGCAGATAACATTGTACTTCTGTCCTGGTGATGATACGCATGATATGCATCGAAACGTTGACGAATTATATAAATGATAGCGACCACTGTCCTTACCATAAGTTTTTACTAATTCACAAGAAAACAATGGATGCGCAGTGACAGTGAACGGGTTTCAGTCCACCGGGGAAATGCTGAAATGAAGCAGGTGTAAACAAATCGTCGCCCTTGGGAAGTCGCCTTCATAACGATGATAATAGTTATTGATATTTATATATCATATTTGCTATATGTTTATTTTTTGCATTATGTATTATATTTATTAGCATGATATATAATACACAATATTCACTTTACTTTAATTAATAGCGTCTGGTCCGGCGACGTCCCGTCGTTCACTGAGAGTGTAGCTGCTACCAATCACGTTGCGATGTGGCATACAGTCGCTGTTAGAGCATGAGAAAAATACGAAATCTGGTGAAAACTGGTCACAAAGTCAATCTGGCATGTAGTTTGATCCAGAGCGTGCAAAGATTGGAAGTGTATAACATCACCCGGAAACGGTAGATAATTTTCCACGACCCAGAGTACTGTTCCAGTTTCTGCCCGAGACCAAGGAACGATGGTAAAAGAAATCCCCAGCGACCGAGGCACTGGAAAATTAAAACATCTCTTTCCGCCCGGGGATTTCCTCTGATTTTAAGGAAACAACGCCAGGACAGCTGATGGGTGGTCCTCCGCTCCGAAGATATCCCAGAGAGAGTCGCGGAGCGAATGAAGGCTGTTGGATGTAAAGCTGTTGTGTCTCACAGAAATGTGGCCTTGCTTTTCATTCGTGCACACAATAGCAAACCGCTGCTCCAGTTCAGAACTGAAAGCAGGTAAGCCGTTTTCACAGTGGTTGGTTTGCAAACAATAATGCTTTGAAATTAGGCAGCAAGGCTAAAGAAGCACAAAGTGAGTAGCGCTGACGAGGCACCGAACAATAGCAAGTTCCGGCAGAGACCACCCAACCAGAGCCGGGTCCGCCAAGAATGCGTTTCCTGACAATTTTCGGACACCAGCCACGCTCGATGATGGCGGCGAGGGCGGAGTGTGTGTTTCGCCGCCTGATGCATGTAAATCAGGCGTTGGTGATGTCAATATGAGCGTGATCAAAACGGTAAGATCAGAACCGAGTAACCCTGCGTCAGTTTAGGCCCAGTAAATTGAGCCATTTCAGTCTCCACCCCGCAAGACTAGCGAGAAACAAGACCCTACACGACAGCCAGGAGACCTGGCCCTAAATCGTCAGTCAGAGGGTCTCTTGAACCGATCGGGGACCCTTGAGACAGTGCGGGTCCCATGCCAGCTGACTGAAATCAGTGCCGAACAGTCGGTTTTTCTTTTTAAGATTTTATGCGAACCTTTTGAATGGCTGGATTCCTGGGAGCAGAGCTCGCACTAAGCGGTGCTTGTGGTGTGAGCACTGACCCCTGTCATTCGACCGCGCAATTCCATGTCAGCAGCACAATTTGCTGGCGAAAGCTTAACGCACCGCAATGCTCGGCACGGTGCGCCCTGCCACCCGTCAACTGACCTTAAGCGCGGCCGCTACTACCGGCCATAGGCCATACCTGTCAAGGGCAATAATCGAGCACCTGAACCGACTCGAACCCACCCTGCCACGGGTGAGTGAATTGGGACGCATGCGCTTTAACCAACTGAGCCATCGGGACGGACCGGGCGTGAGGGATCCGTGCTGGTCTAGGTATTCAAAGGCCCTTGCTTTCCCAAGCAGGGGCAAGGGCAGGCCTGTAAATGTCAATCAGACCGGCTGCTGCATCGGTCGGGCCCCTGAAGTAGTGAAGGGCCCCTGTGCTGGTCAGGGGACCACAGCGCCTAATAGGGCCTAACCGTGTTAGGTCCCCTGTTAGGCGATAATGGGCCCAAAGTCGGCCAGCAACGCATTTACTGAGCGGGGACGGCTGGTAGACCCCAAATGCCAAAAGGCCTCTTGCGTCGATTCGGGGCCGTTTCATAACGAACAGAAATGACGGTGCAAGGGTTCACTTTAACCATGAGATAGTGGACAGGCCCTGTGCCAGTCAGAGGTCCCAGTACCAAACGAGGGACCTTCGGCGCTGTTTCAACCAGGGGCCGATGAGCCGATTTGGTGTCTCGTTGCCACTTATTGGACTAACTACGCCGGTAATGGGTCCCTTGTATCTGACGTATAATTTGTAGTATGCCTGGAACTGGGCGTTGGCAGTTCCACGGATTTTACCACCGGCCGTTTTCGACGGTGGCTCCGCGCCCCTTTCCAATCCCCCCCCCCCGCCCCGCCGATGCTCAATGAACCTGGAACGGGCATCTGGAACCAGATCGACGCAGCGGGTTTGAAGGCCGCTGTTTCGATCCGGTTCCAGGTGCTCCGGTCGGAGGACTTGTCGCATCCGGAAGAGGACCCACGTAGTGCATGATATACCCCCAGTATATCATGGGCCGGAAGAGCTCTTCAGGTCTTGACCAGGAAATTTCGACCGTGAATCTAAGGCTGGCTCTTTCAACAAAATTGCCAGTTTCAGTAACACGAGCAATAGATGCTACGCCACCGTATCGTCAGCTTGCCGTGCTGTACGGGCTAATCCGTTCTGAGCAGCAAGCTGAATGTCGCACTGGTAAAATTTACTACCTGGGATATCTCTTGCCACCCATGCGAGTTGATTCTTAAAACATTTTAAAGTATGTAGAAGGTGTTTCAGGTGCGCGGTCGCATTTGCTCGCCCGTTGATTACCGCCAGGTGTGAGCTGCGAAGCCGGCGCCGCTCGGACCGTGGAGAATGCAACGCCGGGCGTCCGTGTTCTCCCCCGCCCCTCCCGGCAAGCGTTCAACCCCGGCTGTGGCCCTCGCGATCACTGATGTTTCAGCTGGAGCTGAGTCTAAATATTGCTCGTATCCAGCTTTTAACAGTTCGCTGTTGGGGGGTTTCCCCTACACGAGGTTGCTGTGGACACTTCGGTGCTGTGCACTGGTTTGTTTCGAGTTATTGGGGACAACAACCGGCAGCCAGGGCCAGTGGCCCAGCCGGCAGACCGCTTCTTTGTGGAGGCGCAGGAGATGACGGCGGCGGAGCTACGGAGGATAATGTCTGCCGTTCTGCTGCGAGCGGTGTCGTACACATTCTTTGCTCAGCCACTGGGCCGAGGGAGCGCCGCCCAACGTCCTCCTGCAACGCTTCATGCTGCGGGTGCGCGATAGCGGTGCCGTGCCCAGGTAGTGCTGGGCTCTGACCAAAAGGCGGGACACCAAGAAGGAAGGCACAAAAGAGCTTGCCGATGGGTGGTGGTGACGCCCAGGTCCGACGACTGCGTGCGACGCTGAAGCGCCGTCGAAAATTGACGCGAGTTTGCGTTGCGGCTGATTTGGAAACCTGATTTCACGCGCATGTCGATAGAGATGCGTTGTACTGCTGTGGGATGTGCCGTTCTGCTGTGGAACACGTTCTATCGTTCTGACTGAGATGCATCGTTCTGCTGTGCTGTGAAATGACTGCACAAGGTTGTTTTTAACGCTGACACGAAAGTTTTGGTTTTTGTCTTAAGCGTATGTCGATGGAGATGCGTCGTTCTGCCATGGAATGCGTTGCTCTGCTATAGGATGCATTTTTCTGCTTTGGAATGTGTCATTCAGCTGTGAGGTGCGTCGTTCTGCTGTGCTGTGTTTAGCCGTCATTCAAATCCTGTCATTCCATAAGCCATGCGGCGATCAAGGCCCAGAAAATATAGTTTATAGTGCCCATAGTTTATAGTGCTCAGGCGTTTATATCTGACGTTCGTGAGCGCCACTTCCAGATAAAATGGCCGTCAATTTACTCTCAATCAATATTGTACAAGGTACGATGACGTAATCAAATCATTGCGCATTGAGGAGCATAGTTCCTAAGCAGAGAATTGTGCTGTTTGGAGCAGTCTTTTCCACTTTAAAGGTATATCAATAGTTATAGGTAAGCTCGTTTCATCATACCTGATGCTTACTTCAATATCCACAACACAGGCCAAAAGAATCGGCTCAGCCTGACTTACCGAAAAATTACTTGTTTTCGGGTTCGATTCTGATTGCACAGGAATTGAAATGTAAACTGGAATTTACCGCGTCGTTTCCCACATTTTTTTCACAGCCCATTCCCAGCAAAACCGTAATCTTAAGCCAATTTTCACTTTTAACTTAGCGTTTAACCTGCTACTCGGTGTCCATTTTTATGAGGTAAAACTAGTGCGTGATACCTTGAACCAAATATATAATATGTGCATGTAACTTTCCTCGCATCAGGGGTGGGTTTTATTTCAAGTCTCCAGCCCCTCACCCTCCCGACGTTGAGAAAAAGTATACTAAACGCGGCGACGCTTTTGTCATTCCTGTGTGACTTCTTTTCCCTGCTCAGCCCCCCCCCCCTTCCACTTATTTTGTGAAACCTTAATCCCTGCGACACCGCTGGCACTTGTATGAGCCGAGGCAGCGCTACAATTGAAACATTAACAATGTACATTTAAGCCCTTTAAGCTTATTCGTCTCGGAAGAATCTCATTCTCTGCATCGACACGTTTATGTGTGTTGGACAAGATGCATTTATTTCTATCATAGCTCTGCTAGGTGCTGGAGTTGTGCCTGCAAGAGATAAGAAGGTGCTTGTGATGTGACCTGTAATCTTAGATGACAGGTGGAACATGCCAGTGCCGTTCAAGTTAACTTCTGTTCACTGGGTGCGTAATTACTCAAGCTCAAGAGATATAATCAGCATGTTTACATCAAATTAGGTCAATGGACACTTTACAAGAATAATTGAAGACTAAGACCCCCATGGAAGCAATACAATAGCATATTTTCCAGATACCCGGATCCCCTCCACTGCATCGTAGGTCATTTATATGCTCTGAACAGGGCCGATTCATGCATGTCGCATGTGCTTGCAGCTAAATTCAAAGTGTTGCTGAGGTGGGTTCAAATTTGAGAGTTTGAATTGAGTTAAGCTAAATTTTAGCCCATTCAAAGTGTCTGATTCTGACACAATCGGCTGTCTTGAATGGGATTCGAGCAAATGCCTTCCGGTTATAGCTGTAAAAAGCGTCAGATTCATTTGTTTTCGTACGACGGTCAGCAAGCACATGTTTCAGGCAAAATAAATATTCAGGTTATTTCAGGTTTTGTAACACTGCTACGCAAGTTACCACCAGATGAAGGAAAGCAAGCTGATGGTGGTGTGTTGCTTATGCTCCTCCGCGGCCTCACGTCATATTCAGACGTTCTCATCACCGAATGTCGGCTCCAGTATGCTGTGCGGCATTTTCCGTGCTGCACGGGCACTGTGCGGGCACCATTTATTACGAGCGTGCCACGGCACTTTCCGACCACCTAGCCCCCCGGCCACCTAGCCTGCCGCTCCGCCGCTCTTGTTCCGCTGCCTGGGGGCCCAGCGCGTCAGTCGAACTACGTGCAGCCGTCAGTCACCATGGCTTCGCCCAAGTGGCAAGTGTTGCGGGTCACTACGAGGGGCAGCACGATCAGGGCAGGCGCTGCGCCCGAAGCCGGGCCCCACTTGGCTGCGCCACAATCACGTTCTGAGCTGTGTCCCGAGACATCGCCGCGGAAGTGGGCGGAGGCGTCGACCGCAGGATGGAGGTGGTGTGGGACTGCGCGACGCTTCGGGCGCTGCTGCGCTGGTGGGCCGCGGCCGAGGGCGCACTGCAGGTACTTGTGCACTTCGGGCGTGTTCGGGTCAGCTCCCACAGGCTGCGGTGCGCCGCGCCACGTACCCGGTACCTGAAACGGGTAGAAAGGCGCCATCAGCAGGTGACATCAGCAGCGCTTTGACATCGTCCTGGAACTGGGATTGCAGTGTGCAAGAAGTTGAGCCTGGAGCTTTGCTGCCGTGTTTCTTGGTGATGAGTGTCTCACTTCAACGGCGTGCCGCAAGCCGCAAGCAACAGGTCTGAACCCTGGCCCGAACGCTGCGGCCACCACTGCATAATGAAATTGGAGGACGTTCCACTCTGCATGTTATCGGCGCGTCGGGGACCGCTCCACCTGGGTGGTAGTGGTGCGACGCTCAACAGCAGGCGTCTGTGGGCCGCGGCACGGAACGGCCAGGGGTGCTCCCACTCTCGTTATGGGTGATGTATGCCCTTCCCTCCCGCGTGCCTCGCTTCCCGGCGAGCGGTATACCGGCCACTGCAGCTCCACCGCATGAGCCAACTTCATCGACTTCTGGTCCATTGCTGCGAAGTAGATGGCGAAGAATAGGCTAGCGGAAGCAGCACGCGTTGTTTACAGAGAATACTCCACGTTTGAAAATATTGAAGCAAACTTCAGATGTGATGAAATAAGTCCACTTATAAGTATTGGGGTATTCTTAAGTGGATAAGACTGTTCTAGACAACACAGCTTTTCTTTCAAGAAAATATGCTTCTCATGACGTCATTATTTCATTGCGTAACAGAACGTTCGGCTAACGTCGAAGTGCTGCTAAACTAGCCGTGCGGAATGCCACCCTACCAATCACATGTGGTACTTCAGCTAGCCGAGAGATGGAAGTGGCGACACTGGAAGTGTTCTCTGAGAGAAATATTGTTATGTGTTTGTTATGGTCCTTAATGGCCTTGGCCCTTCCTCGTGATGTTCTTTCATATTTATTTGTGAGTTTAAGAAGTTAACTTATATTCGCATGATCAGTTATGGCGCTATTCTTAAGCTATTCGGTTGTGAGCCTTATTTCCGTGGAAGCCAGCAATCAGAACGAGCTTCTTATCTTATGTGACACAAAACGGAATTCATGCCAGAAACTTGCACAGGCCATTTATCGTTGCATTTAAGTTATATGCCATATATGCGGGAACAACTGTAACCATCGGAACTTTACCCGGGAATCGTGCTCACGTACACCAGATCTCAACGGCTAGACAATAATATTTGTCTTGACCTTGAACATCGCGTGGCCTATGGAGTGGCAGGATTCCAGTGACATTGCTGTGGCGCCATGCATGCCTGAATGACCTTGACATAGTCTACACGAAACGATCTGCATACTTTCGCGGGCGCATAGCTCAGGCGCTGAAGGGTTTTAAATTTTGAAATGTGAACTGCACCAAATGATACTGAAAATGGCCGTATCATATCAAACCTCCATACAAATAAGGAACACTCCCTTTTACTGCCGCCAACGGTCAAACTTACTTTCAATATTCGCATTTGAGATCGACTAAGGCAGACAATAACGTGTGAGGCCAGTGGGGCAGGAGATGACAATTCAGCTATCCTCGGCCACCTTTTTAGTAAGACCAAGCCTAAGCACAGCTAGCTATTCGTGTGGACAGTTTTCGACGTTACCCCCCCCCCCCCCCCCCTCCCCCTTTATGCTGTGAAACTTCACCTCTGCCTGCATAACAAGCACTTGCATGACACCAAGGGAACCCTGCCAGAAGCATCGTACACTGATTAAATGTCGAAGGCTGACACCAGCGCACATTTAAGCTTCTCTTATGATTCTTTGAAGCATCTGCTTCGCTGTATCCATCCATTGGTGCCGATCGTTCACATCATTTGGTGCCATTTTGCACGCATCACATCACGACGGATTAGGATGCTGCTCAGACTTTCCAGCGAATTGGTTAAACATGTTGCACCTGCTCCAGAGTCTAGAAATGTGAGGTAGTGTTCTCATGCATTGAAGAGTGCATATGCAAGGTTGCTGTCCCAACGAGGAAGGTGTCAGGTCAAGCATGCTGGAATCCATCCATGAATACCAATTGATGGCCCACTTTCCAATGAAAATGACGACTTTTTATGAGTTAATATACTAATACGTACCACATCTGCTGTTGATCACTTTAAAGCCTGATATGTGAAAGCGGGTTGGTATCGGCTCGTTGCACCAATCTCCCTGGTCGACAGGACCGAATTGGATAGGACTTTGGAATTTGGAAAATCGGATCGACGAATAGATGGGATCTGCACGAACTGGAGTGGACTGGACAGGATCCTTAAATGCGATCCGTGAATTGCTTCATTTTGGGACGGCAGCTGTCGCAGTGTCGGTTGCAGTGAACAGTTCTGGTAACATATCGGCGATACTTAACTGAACCTGAACTGAAGCGTTATCTCGCATCAGACCAGTGCACGTGGCCTACATGGCTCGTCAATGGCTACAACTGACCTGCGGGACTGGTGCGGAGGATGCCCACTGAGGTGATGGCGGCTGGATGACGAGTGACCGTGTGCGGCCGTTGGGTGCCTGCTGACGACCGCAGTTGGCCAAGGCTCCCGCCGTCTGATCCGCTGGTGTGCAGGGATGAGCCGCCGCGGAACCCCGGCCACCAGGCTGCGTCTGCTCGGGGGCCAAGCCGGCTGGATGACGCCGAGCCAGGACGCGCGTCTGGTCCGGTGGGCTGCCGAACGAAGCGCACAGCACCAGGTCACCAAATCGGCACAGGCCGCTCAGCTGTGCGTGATGCAAAGAGGTGCTGGCACACTGTGTCGGAATCGTGCTGTTCGAGAACGCATATTGCAAGCAGCGCACTCGGGCGCGCAGCCAGAAATTTCTGCTGCTAGCTGTGAGGTGTTCCCACAGCTTTAGAGACTGGCTCCTAATTCTTGCGAATGCTTGGTTAAGTCCAATGGGGCCCATGAACTGTTATGATTAACTGTTGGGGCTAATCCGTAAACATTGTGCGTGGGGAATGTCTTAGAGAAGAGCGACAGTAAAAATGCATCTTCACCGCAGCAAGACTGTCCTTGACATTATTGGATAGATACCAATGTAAGCAAACTCTTCCAGGCTCAAAAAAAGAGATATACGAAATAGCGATTTTGTCTTGGTTGTTACACAGTAGATAACGACAGTTGGGTATTCTGATAAGTTTTGACGTTCAAATAAAAGGTAGTTTGGCGTGCAGGCAGCGCAAAGCATTTAAAATGCTCTGTTGTTGAGCGTGTGGAACCGATATCACCTGCGCATCACTGAAGCCATATGTCTGACTTCAAATATTGGCAGTATTCGTACAAAACTTGAAGCGTAATATTTCGTCGTTGTCGTACTAACAACGAGGAGCGTGGCCAGGATATGCTGAAGGGAAATACACGGAGCCCGGTGAGTACGCATCACACCAAATTTTAACTTTATGTTGGGAGCCATTTGTCGCGAAAAATCCTGCCCTGAGCATAAGGCCTTGGCCAGTTATGCTCGAAGCACCTGTTGCAGCTGCTGGATGACCTGCAGATTTTTTTACGTATCGCGAGGTGAAAACCCACCCCTCAGACCTGGTCCAGCTGGTTACGCCGACGTAAGAGATCTACGGCAATGGTTGGAAAGTCATGACGCAGCGAATGCTGAAGCGACGCGTCAAATGGAACGTAAGAAAAACTGTATATGAAGACAGAGAAAACGTGCAGACTATGATACACGATATGTGTACAAAGTTGTACCGTTCTAGCAAACATGGCCTATATGTGGTAATCCACTGATGTGGCCACAACGCCTACGGAGGGGTTAGTAAGTCTGGTCATTACATTTAGATGCATACAAAAGACTGAAAACATACCCATCCGTACTGTGACTTCTTTTAAGTACTACCCCGTCATGCACACAACGTTTCGGTCAGTTAATTCGCCGGCTGTCGTCACGTGTTTTTGAGTCCTGACAGGGACTGGATGATTAGTGGTTTTCAACAATCGGCGTGTTACAGCCCGAACTATCCCGTCGGAAGTGTTGGAGCTCGAGCCAGGCTTCTCTGAATCCGAGCCTAGCCGCTTTACTAACTGAGCCAACCGGGAAGGACGGGTTCCATATATATATATATATATATATATATATATATATATATATATATATATATATATATATATATATATATATATATATATATATATACATAATGTAATATAATGTAATATAATATAACATAATATAAGGACCATATATAAGGCCACCATATAAGGACGCAAGTTCGAGTTGTTTTATCCGTAACGACAATACCTCTACTCATTCCTTTCGTAAATCCACGGACAAATGATGGAATGGCGCAACTATCAAAATTGATTCGGGTGTAGTATATGCGGCAGCGACGAAGCGCAACAAATCAAGTGTGACATCCCAGCGGTATCCCTTCTGCCTGTTCGGAGGAGAAGGGGAGGGTGGCGTCGCTGGCAATGTGTGTTTGCAATGTGCTGTTGCATGTCTTTGTCAATGTTTTTTTTAAGCGAACCTTTTGGTTGCATGGTTTTTCAGGACGACCTCCCACCCCAAAAAAGCGCAGTTGCGCGAGCCCTGTAGGGGCGCTGCCACTCTTCGCAGGCGAGAGGGGCACAGGGTTGACAAAGGATATCCTGCTGGTGAATAAGCCCCCTCCCCTAAAAGAAATCACTGGTTCCCACGCACCTGATTTCAAAGAGCGTCGATCTTCTCCGTTGTATTTTTTTTTATTACCTTTTTCCCCAAAAGGAGAGCCACGGAAGAGTTGTTTGTGCTTATGACTAACTAAACTAAAGGCACCGGGTATTAGCCCTTGCCCAACGTGAGCGGCTGACAGTAACCATATGTGATCTTGAATTGATTTATCCTGTAGCTGACGTCAGGATATTTGTGCGCGTCCGGTCAACTTCTGCGCTTCTTCGAGATGGTCGGGACCTATGACCCATGTGTGAAAGTTATTCACACAGGTTTCTCGTCAAACAGTATAGTACTGTTCACTTGTTGGCAATGGACGATGTTTTGTTTATTGTTTTATAGACGCATGGTTATAAAAAATGACTGCAGCTGTGATATTCGTTTCGTAAAGTTTGAGTGTCTTTGTTCAGTCCTGCTGTTTATTCCGTAAAATCTGCATCATTGTGTTTATTACAACACATTATCACACTGTGATCTCGGTGACTTGGAGTAGGCCTTTCGCAATATCATAAATGTATGTCATCGGGAAACAGTTCGCCGTGTTATGCCGTGTGTCGATCATCGCGTCGTCGTAACGTGGTGGTCAGCATACGATAGGTCGAGAAATATTTGACCTTATAAGCAGGTTTGACCTTGATCTGCCAGATTTCAAGTGTATGCAAACCCAGTTATACCCAACGGAAACAGGCTTCAAGCAACTCAAATTACGTTGATGAGAATAGCAGTGTACAAATATAGGCATTGTTCAGCAATGCAAAGAGAGAGTACCCAAAATACCGTGCTTGACCTCAAAGGTCGCAATTTTACCGGGAAAGAGAAAATTCCCACTTGGGCAGCTTAGACGAGAAGCTTTATACCAGGTGCTCTTTCTATACTTGAGCAGGTTATATTGGTGTGGAGGGTTTTTTAACGAAAAACATGCAGGGGAAATAAAATGAACAATAACGTTACATGAACAACAACGAACCGAAAAGAAATGAACAATAACATTACATGCATGAATCGACGTCACATCATTACCTACATCCGTTAGTATGCTGGCACTTTTTTCATTTGACGAGCTTTTTAAGTAAAAGCAACAAGTCTGTGATTTACAGCATAAATGCGGACCATCTCATTTGATTTACGCACAACGTGACGACCTAAATTCCGCGGATGAACAGTTTTGCCAGCAAAAAACAATGTTGAGAGCACTGGGCTAGTTTGTCCGCACACCGAAGTTTCGCAAACTAGCCTCGATTACACTACATGTGCCAGCGTAGTTTGCGCTACATGCCTACGTTCCATATCGTTTGAAAAAATCGGCCCTTGGGCAACCTTTGACCACCACACGACGTCACGGTCGTCCCCAAGCGAATGGCTGCAGCCCACACATAACGGGCTTATAAACCATTGCCATGTGGATCAGGTCACAGGCTCTCGTGCAGTTCGCTGTTCAAAATGGGAGGCTCCAGCGCCCCATGACTTGTTTTTTTAAGTGCCCAAATTTGAGCGGAAAGTGGGCCAAATCGGGGAATAAACATTTTTTGTTGGCGTTCGTGGGGATACGCCTCACCATTTTCACAGGTCCCCTTCCTCCATCTACACAATTTCGAAACAAGGCCTCTGAATGATGCATTTGTCATAAATGAAGCAGTGTGAGCTTTTCAGGCATTGTAGTGGTCAGGCAGAACTGTTTGGCGGATTTGAGGTGAAAAATAGGGTATGAAATAAAACACCAGCTGCTACTAGAATACCCGGTGCATACACATTGGCTGTAATGAAACGGGGTCTCCTTGAGCTTTTCCTTGAGCATCTGAGAATGCCAGTGACCATATCAACAAAATTTTTATGGCAGCCACTCCGACTGGTGATTCCAAACATCTGCATCACACCAACTCTCTAAGCATCGCGTTTATTCGTATTTATTATGGTGCAATGTAGCAAAGCTCACAATTAGCAAATATATCGACGTAACAAACGTCGGGCCGCACTTGAGCACGCAAATTTAGGTTTGTGACCTCCTGAGAACAGGTCCGTACTCGGCTTCGTAGCATGTTATTACCCGCTCGTTGGTCGTGTGGCGACCAGCGACGCGCGGTTTAACTGAACAATGCGGCTTCCAACTCGGTCCGCCGGCGGCGCCACTAAACAGCTGTCGCAGTGGTATAGATGACGCTGTCGCCGGCCAGCTGACTTTTCCGGCAACATGGGCCTGCTGCTCGTGATGAACACGTCGGCGGTGCTGGGTCAGCTGCTGGCGTCGGGCGAGCAGTTGCCATATGTGGTGGTGTTTCCTCGGCCGCAGTTCAGCGTGGCCACCCTGCGCCATCTGGATGCCCAGACGGCAGATCCGGACAGAGGTCAGTGCCCGCAGTTCGGGGCACCGACCCTCGCAGGGAGTGTTAGAGCGCGACAGATGCCGTCACGGCATTGGGTCGTCTGGAGCGTCACCCAAACGCCCCCCACACAGTGTTGATACGGTGTCGGCGAACTTAGAGACAAGCAATCGAGTCCTTTGTATATGTCTTGACCTGCAGCCTGGACTTTGCATTTCGTTCAACCTGCCCAGGGAAGTACATGACAAAGCAGCCCGTCCCAGTTACGCGCTCGCACCAACTTTTTCTGTTATTAACCGTTCACCACACAAATTTAAGGAGACCAGTTATCTGCAATGGGTGTTTAGCTTCCAATGCCTAAAGGTGCACTAGTCATGGTACCAAAAATCGGTACGTGATTCATAAAACCAGCCCTGGTGGTAGGTTCCTGCCGTACCAAATGCTGAGTTAGCAAACAAGTACAATAAACCAGCAAAGTCCTACACATCACAATCTCAAGAAGCGCGGACAGTTTGTATGAGCACTGACCATAAAAACGCGCTCGGGTGGGCGGGGCCAAATCCCCCCCCCCGCCCCCCAAGGTTTTCCCAGAATTAGTTTCGAACGGAGCGGCGCAGCCACGCCAAACTATGGTAGCTGTAGAGGAAGTAGTAGCGAATATTTGGATGTAACAAAATGAGATGCACCTTGTAAGTTCGCTGACCTATGGCAGGTCAAAGTCAGACCATGGCTGTCAGCGAAGGGCATTGCTAGAGAATCATTCGATGGGATGCAACAACGGAGTGTCGGGTGAAGTCATGCATATCTGAGATAGCTTCTTAGGCAATGCAACAAGTTAACTTAAAACTTCAATCAGTTTCATGGACCTGTGATCAGGTATGAAGGTCAGAACAAGGTCAAAACTAACCTGCTTTTTACTCGAGAGCTTGGTTTTAGGGTGTAGTATCTGGTGCTCATTTCGAATTTGTAATGCCAGGGACCGCAACAGACATGTTCCATGGACTTGTTCAAGGGTCAGAGTAAGTCACCAACCTAAAATGACCCAGGCCAACCATTTTTCTTTTGGAACGTATCACCTGGCGTAATCCCTGACGCTTATTCGAATGCCAAAATAGTAGCAATACCGCACATATTTGGTCACCTTGGCCTTATAAAAGTCAAACAGCGTCACTGACCTTTAACGACCGTTTGCTTCGAACAGGTATCTAGCTTTATGGCTGCTGCACGAGGTGGTCTGGGGCGCACTTGGGACACCAATATAGAGCTTAACCTTGTTTGACTTTATTGGACCCCGAAGTCATGACCTAGGAACCTCAAATTTTGACACGATTGAGTTCACGTGCAGGTAACCTACCCTGTGAATCTGGTGTCTCTAGCTACCTCAGTTTTGAGACCTCAGGAGGGGTTCAAATTGACCTCCGCCCACCCCAGCGAAGGATATTCAACCGGCCGCCCGGGCGCGTGTTAGAGAGCAGCGAATAAAAAGCTCACCAGATGGGAACTCTCATACAAGGTCAGACAATTGTTTTGTGTGCGCTGAGGGTTATTTTCGATTGTGAGCTGAGCATGAGGTGTATATGTTCAAAATTTAAATAGATTATAAACGTGAAACCGCTGGCATCAGCATGCTTGTGGTGCATGCTAACACGAGCATGCTTAACTGTGGCCACATCACCATATCTAGGTACACCTCGCCTTTTACCGAGATTCCCATGTCAAACCGGTGGGTGATTATCCTCCCTTTAATGACCCCGGCCAGCATGTCCCCTTCCGATCTCCCTGAACCTTACTCTCCGCCCAAAACCCTGGGTCATGAGTATCCCAGTACCGTTCATTTTGCTCATTTACCAACCCAGTATGAGGCAAACTTCTTCATCACTTCACATAACCTTTTCGTCACACCCAGCAGGCTGATGGAACAGCAGCTGGCAAAACTCATCTAGAGACCATTATTGCTCTATGACAAGGGAACCAGTGCGAGAAGCTGGCATGGGCACACAGCCAGACGTTTCCTCAACACTCACCAGAAGGTGGAGACAAGATTTTCCTACCTGTCGAAGGGAGATAGATCTACTTCCTTCTCCGGGAGTTAATCCAGGAGCCGTTGCGTGGCGGGCATGAGCTCATCAAAGAGAGAGCAAGAGCGTTGACTTACCGCTGAGACAACGAGCTGCAGCTGGGTTTCAGTGGCCGATCATGGCATTCGCCGCTCGGAGGCGCCCACGCCGGCAACGTGGCGTGCATGGAGCTTAAACAGCAGCATAAATCGCCTGCTCACGATAATACAGTTTCGGAAAACTCCTTCAAGTGGCGCACGCCTCTGCTGACAGAGCATTTATTTCCAGGCTGAGCAAACTGTCGTGAGTGTGGTGGAGACAGAGGTGGAGTGGAGTCCATGTGGACGTCTTTGTTATTGTTCCGTTATTGAAGCGACTTGCGAGCAAGCATGTTCATGCATGAACATGCTCGCTCCCGCTCATGTTCACGCATGAGCGTGCTCGCTCCTGCTCATGTTCACGCACGAACACCCTCGCTACTGTTCATGTTCATATTCATGCATGAACGTGCTCACTCATGCTCATGCTTATGCATGAACATGCAACAAGCATGTTCGCATGACGCTTTTACGCGCATTGATAACTCAAGCGAGGCGCCTGTTCCCATATTTCGCTATGAAGGTATGGTGTGTGCTGAGATTTGAGAGCGGCGTTTGATACATGATGTGATGCAAACGCTTGTTGATAGGATAAAAGCGATAACGTGTAGCAAATTTGAATATTTTCCGCAAGGTTTCTGCTTGTCGCAGAAAAATACGTGCTTCGTGTTCATTGGTAAAACAAATTTGGAAATGATTTCTGACATATCCGGTACGACTACGTGACAACAATGGGGATGCGAAGGTAGATTTTCCGCGGCCGAAACGAGCACATATGGATTACGCGCCTGGTGCAGCCCACTTAATGAGCAATGCGGGGAAGTGAGCTGAAATAATCAGAGAAAATGAGCTGAGGTAGACATGGCGGGTGACCTGACCTAATCGGGGGAGGTGAGATGAGGTAATCAGGAAGGTGCGATGAGGTAAATAGGGGAGGTGAACTGAGGCAATCAGGAAGGTGCGATGAGGTAACCAGCGAAGGTGAGATGAAGCAAACAGGGAAGGTGAGCTGAAGTAAAAAGGGGAGGTGAGCTGAGATAATCAGAAAGGTGCGATGAGGTGACCAGGTGAGGTGAGATGAGGTAATCAGGGCTGGTAGGCTGAGGTAATCACGACAGCTGGCAGGCGAGTGTTCTCGTTCCACTTCTGAGGACCTGCAGACATCTGCATACAATTGGTCTCATACTCAGGTCGAGCAAGCAGCCCTGCCGTAGGCGCAAGGGCGGCAGGCCGCATCCGCTTAGTGGCCAAACCGGCTGCAAGGGCCGGAGCTAGCGTGCATTGCTGCTCCGGACGATTACCAGCCAGTATATGGAAATAACGGGCTTTGTAGCGTACAGAACACTCGCATGCACTTTTGGTTCAAGTCTGGAAAACATAAATGGACGCTTGCACACCGCATTAAAATCTTGCAAATCATGGAGGAGCGGTTATGCACTGCAACCAAGCCTGTGTTATCTACGTCATTTATGAACGCATCTTGGTGCCATGCAGCATGTGATTAACTGTTTTTCTGCGTGGACTCGTCGATGGTTCACGCCTCGTTCGCAGTGCTGAAGAAATAAGGGTCAAAGCGCATAGCTGAAACAGCGGTTTTTTCATTCACCATGGAAGTCGATTCAGCAAAATTATAATGAAATTGCATCATTTCGTTTCAGTTCAGCTCAACCATCGGTCGCGCATGCTGACATGCATTCGCTAGTGTCGACCTGTCAAGCAGAAGACCTTAAACCAACTTGTGATGCATGGATAACCGTCCATTATCAGTGCCGTGATCAACCCAGCTCAATAACGCGCCATGCGTCACGCACTACACACCCTTGCACCCTTCCGATTGGATCCAACGGTCTGGTTCGCACGGGCTCTGCTGGAAAGGCGCGTTACTGAAGCTTACCAAAGACGAGTCCAGACGTTTTGATTGGATGGATTTCCGGGATCAGCACTCACGCCACAGACGCTGAGCGCAGAGCAGCGACCGTTGCGTGAGCTTTGACCGCACCATATGACATTCCGGATCAGCGGCAGAACTTTGTGGCGAGAGCTTAGCGCTCCGCAATGCTCGCCACAGTCCGTCCTTCCCTTTGCGTCACCTCGCCTAAACAGGATCAAATTTCTTAAGCCGGACTGAGGTCCAGTATTTCCGTATCTGTTTTGCACTAGGCGTCTCAATGTACGAGCTCAACCCAAGGAAGCGATAGGACCTGTTCTGCTTTCCTTGTAAATAGAGAAATATATAGGTGTGATTCGAACTGTCGTTTTTTCACCACTTTAAGAGGCATTTACTCGTTGCATGCATTACTTCTCTTCGATAATCATTAGTTCAATGTTTTTCTCGCGTTTTTTTTTTGCAATGCAAAACCGTTTAACCGTGGAACCCGGTTTCGTCATTTAGTGCGCCGACAAAGGACACAAACATCATCAATGCTGCAAATCCCAAGCTTATCGTGATGACGGCAACAAAAGGTTATTTTGACAAAAGGCCTGGTAGGCTACGGGACGGAGCTAACCACGCGACGTTAATTCATGCATTTAGCATTGTTATTCATTCGATATGACCTCGGCATGTTCCAGGTAGACATTTTATGAAAACATTTTAAGCGTGCACAACCATTGTGTGATTTCATGTGCGAAAGCTCGAAGTTTGTATTACGGAAATTGCATTGACGTCCTCGGAATTGCACTTGAAGTGAAGTGTGCTGGGCCACTTAAGGTTCCACATTTATAGCAGAACTTCTGCTAAATATGCCGTAGCACGCAAAACTTGTGATCCTAGGCCCCTGCAGCTGCAGACGCTGCGCTCGAGCATAAGCTGTACATGAAAACGCTGACACCTTCTTCAGGACAGCTGCTTCCAATTCCAAAGCGCGAAGTTTCTGCTTCAAAGCAGCAGCGGAATGTTACGCCTGCGCTAGGAGATTATATAAACAAATATAGCCAGCAAAAACATCAGAATTTGCGTGTCCACTCCAGCGTGGAGCAAAGTACATAATGCTTCTTTCGTTTTGCTACTATTTTAATATGATCAAAGTCCTGGATGCGGCAGTATTACTGGCCTCATTCCTCCGAAAAAAGCAGGAGAACGGAGATACAGATGTTTTGATATTTCGGCAACATGCCTTTTCGAAACGACACCAAAAGTAAATTTCAAAGTGCCACGCCGATAATCCTTTTTTAGACAGCGAACCACGCTATTTACAGGACACCAACATTCACGGGATTAAGCAAGACAAAATTCACTTATTTTCCTGTCTGGGTGATCCTGTGCTCTTTAAACGCTTTTTAGCTCTAAAAGGGGCGTAGGGTCCATACCCTGCTGGATTTCAGCCTGAGCGTGTTTTGCCAAAAACTGGTCACCGAAGTGAGTATTTCCTGCTTTGTGTTTAACGTCTCGCAGGTGTTTACTGCATCTCAAACAAATAGGGCGTTAATACCTGCAACACGCTAAAAAAGGGAATACCCCTTTCAGTGACCATTTTATGGTAAAGCACGCTCAGGCTGAAATCCAGGGAGATATGGATTCAATCTCCCTTTTAAATCTTAAAGCTATCTACAGGGCATAGGATCACCCAGCCAGGAAAATAAATGAACCTCGTCTTTTTAAAAATCGGTGACCATGCCTTAACGTATAGGGCTCATGTCAGAGATCACAGGTAGATGGATGTGCTCTGTAGTCATCTGCAGAGCACAGGACCACCAACACGGGGAAATAAGTGAATCCATCCTTATAAAAAGTCAACGACCAAATATTCATCATGGCCGATTATGCGAACGTGATATGTGCCTTGATGTGTGATGTGTGCTAGCTTAAAATCGTTTACGTGACGTGACGTTACGTTAAAATCGTTTAAAATCGCTAACCTGTGTAACTGACGCCTGACGCGTGAGGTGCGATGCCTGTTTAATTGCATTCGCCTACATGTATATTGACACATGGTGTCCGATGCCTGTGTACTTCAACCCGCGTCCATGTTTGGGTGAAGCGTGATGTGTCATTCCTGTGGACTTGAATTTGTTAGTATATACACGTTTGTTTCGCGTGTTCTAATCCTCACTGGCCATTACTTCTTGTTTAATTCCCTGAATGCTAGCGTCCTGTGAATACCGTGGCTATCTGTTTAAAAAAGCTGAAAATTTGACTAGGGTCGTTGGCAGGCAATTTGGAGATCACTTCTGCTATTGTTTCCATAAAGGCATGTTGCCGAAATATCAGCACATCTGTATCTCCGAGGAATAAACCTTTTACTGTTGTCTTATCTATGGGAATAACGATCCTAACAAATGCACTTAACAACTTACTAATCAAGATCATTTCATTCATGTTGTCTACATTCCCCTCTCAGATTGTCTGTATTCTCTCCATTTTCATGTCACGGTAATTTTCCTGCATCGCGGTCTATGTTATGTTGTCTCTTTACACACATTCAACACACACTATGTGCTCTCTAAATTACAAACATGTAACCTTCCTACAAAAAGACCCGATCACCCGGATTCTAAGCGACGTCGCTTACTTTCGCGCTGATGGTGAGAAAGGGCGTTGATGCTTCCCTCTAAATATTGTTGCCAATATCTCCTTGGCCTGTCGTCAGCCACCACAGGACGTATTGCAGGTAAAGTTTTGTGAGCTATTTTGGATAACATATAAAAGGACAGATCTCCAGAACTCTTCAATAATAAACTTGTAGAGCCACAAAAAGTTCTATCGATCCCCGCAGACCGTGTTCTTTGACTTAGGAAAGCGGAGGTCTTGGGCATCCTCAGTTCAGTGAGCGTTGTGATCGTTGTCGGTTCATTGGCACGGCATGACTAGATAATAGTGTACTTTTCGGAGTCGGCATAATTAATGTATGTAAGTGATGGTAGTGGATAATCCGGGATGCGTGGAGGTTCAGCCGGACCGCAATTCCACTGATCATGTTGAGAAGAGAGCTCTCTGGAACGAGATCATGTGATGATGCAGTCAAGCAAATGCATCTGCCAGCTGACATCTTCAAACGTGAATACTGGATAGTAGTTATACGGTGCATGAACTGAGATGGAGACCAATCAAATGAAGTGGTAGATGGTACAGGACGTAACGTAAACACCGCCCATGTCGGCTGGTCTGGTTGTAACGTGCAGCACGCGTGACGTGACGTGTGAAGTGACGTGTGAAATAACATGTGACGTGACGTGAAGCGAAGTGACGTGTGGTAACGCACTGTCACGTGTAACTGCCGCCAGATATCCGCATGCTTGCTGCTGAGGAGTTCTATCAAAATGTTGCATCTTCAGGTATATTAAAAACTTATCCATGGGCTGTATTACACCGCGGCTGAGTTTCAATTGCCCAAATGTGACAATGGTGTGGCCGAAGAGGCCCAGTTCTTTTCATTTTCAGCGCACGCCTGTAGATACGACTGTCTAAACACTGGATCAACGACAAGTAATGCCACTGAAGGTGACGGTTGTAGAAATAAGTGTGTGCTGAGAACACTGTTCTGTCTACGATGGCGTGACCTTTTCGAAAACAAACAGAGTCTCTGACCATTGTATATTGACCTACATTGACATCGACTGACTTTACGGGATCATTCTATGCATCAGGTGATTCTGAATACCAAGCGCGCTTCATAGTTTTTCACGACCAACATTCTTAAAGATCATCCTCCCTTTTAAAAGCCTTCATGCCGTTCCGACCTGACATCGAATCTAGCCGACCTGGCCTGATCAGTTAACCGGAAGTGGTGTTGGGTGTACTATTGGGTTTAAAATGCCCTCTCTAATCATCCAGGTGGTCTTCCAACGTCTCTACCCATTACGTTTTCGCCATGTGGTGGTTCAAACGTAAAGGTTACATTTTTCAAAACTCGGGTCATTGCCTTGACCTGGGAGGCCACCATTTGGTTTAATACCTCAACCTGAGAAACCTTGAACTCATTTCATGACAAGCCACGCATCGGTGTCTGTTGTACGGATCTGGCTCATTTAATGGCCCAACACCAGCGGAGAGTGAAATCAACTTTATTTTGCTGCGTTCAGTTTGCCCTTTGCATGCGTTTTGCTGCAGCCCGTACATTAAAGTAATCCACCTAGCGGAACTAGCCCGTTAACAAGTTTAGAAGTCATAAGATTAGCTCATTTACCACTCCTTTGAACTATTGGCGGTTTGAAGGCAATCATAAACACCGCGTCCCGGCGCGGGCGCAGGTCGGCAACAGACGAAATCGACGATCACGAGCGGTCTGAACCATATTGTTACGTCTCCGAAAACTTACATCATCATACTTACTCAGAACACACAAACAACCCATGTATTCCAAATTAAGCAAGACTGTCTAAGCCTGCCTACGTTGTGAGTGCCCACGTTGCACGGTTTTTTAACTTTCGGGTTGTAAATGTGAAAAAGTCCGCCTTTGGCAAAAATGGCATTCGACCTCCCCTTGTGCAGTCAATTCTTGACGCAGCAACACAAGACTCCAAGACTCGTGGTTTCCACGAGGTTTTATCATTCTTGTGTGAAAATGGCAAGGGGTCACGTGGTTTTGCTCCCCTCCCCTCCCCCGCTCTCTTAACTCTCGTTATAAAAAACGGTGAAGCCCGGCGAGGGTGACGTTTCCGCTCAAAGATCTTTCAATTTCGGGGAGCTTTTTGATGTGCCGATGGCGTGCACCAGACAGCTGCAAGGTGAAGTTGCGAGCCCATCCGAGGCCCTTGCGCGGGCGGTCAATGTAATCCGTCTCAGAGGAGCCGCCGTACCCGCGCGCCGCCGTGAAGGTCACACCCGCTGGTGAACGCGGCTCGTGAGCAGACGTGAGACAGTTGGCGGGTAGCGGGGCATCACGCGAACCTGCGCTCTGTGACTCTCCTAAGCAACGGAAAGTGAAGGTCCCGTTTGTCATGGTTCTCATGAAGGTATTTTAGGAAAATGTCAAGTGCAGCCCGCGTCGTGCGTACACTTCTTAAATTGCTCACGGGGTGACCTGGCGAGATTTTAGATCTATCATTGGTCTTAAAATGTTACATCTCCGGGACAATCTCACTTTGAATAGTAGTAACGCAACCGCTACGAATGGGTCTGGGGTGACTGGACCGAACAGTTAAGACGTAAACCAACACATCGCTTCCCCGCACTGCTCCGCACGTCAGGCGCGCGAACATTCTACCTAGTGAGTTATTTGGTCGGTAACCACGGGTATGAGTTTGCATGAGGACGGATAACCTCAATGTTTTGGTTTAGCGTGATCAGCTGACTGAAATGGAAGAGTGTTGAGCTCGGCAGCAGGGCACAGCGCTCTTCTTTACTCCGACACATTTGCGCGCCAGCAACACGAACTGCTTGAATGCATTCTTTATAATTGTTTAAAGCTGTGTAAACCATTTAGCCGGGGATGAAACTTCTTCGGTTTTATTCGAGCCTTCAATTCAAGGACAGTCGCAAAGAATGGGAGCGTTTTGGCCAATTGCACGCCGTTTTTATGCGTATTTTTATCTGCTTTTCTCCTGAGGAAGATTAAGGAAGCCAGTTGTGTGGCAAACCTATGTTCTAACTGAAATAATACAGGCCAATGGCCTAGCCAGAAGCCCGGCTACGAGGGACCCAAACCGGACATAAGTGGCTCTTCCAAACATTTCGGGCCCATTTTTTATGGTTCTTAATCTATGAAAAGTACCGGGGCTTCGGTCTCGGGGGTCCCCGCCACCCACCCCGCCCCCTCAAGGGGAGAGAGAGCATGACTCCAAAGCTCTCCCCCCCCCCCCCGCCCACCGACGCAAGATATTCGAGGCAGCACCGATAAACAACAAGGGAAAAGCCATCATAAATGCAGTAACTATTCGTCGTCCACATATTGCTGGCTGGTACTCAAGCCGGCGTATTATTCAGAAAATGATTTTACGCCAGACTGTACCACGATTATCGCACCTTGTTCGCGCAGCTTTTCAAACAAAGCCAGAACTAGAGCAAGCATTTCTTTTTGCAAATCACTATTTCTGGGCGAAAACCGGGCGAGCGATATCTAACATACTATAACGCATTTCACTTCCTTTGAGAAAAAATATGAAACCAAGTGATTGGTACCAGGAAACATCGTTTCTTTCTGCAGCCGGGATCCGCACCCCTCCATACTGAACCATGCATATATGCTGAACAGACCTCATTCACGGATGTCGTGCATGCTTTGAGCTAAAGGCGGTCCTTCAAGCGGTACGAAACTTCTGGTCCTGGACCATGCATGGTAGTCTGGTGTATTGAATGATAAACAACTAACCACGACGAAACAGAGTACTTTCCATTAACGAATGAATGTGAAGCTCACTACATGTATCCAGCTTTTGTAAAATAAAGTATCAAACCCGGTTACCTTTTACCTGGAAAAATTATGCGTCACCATGAAGCCTGAGGACAACATGCATTTCCCCCTCTCCCGGTCCTGCTCTGTGGTATCCAGATACCACTGGTATTGACTGAGATGTCACATGTACTGAGAGCTGACGGTGCCGTTTCAGTGGCTGAAAAGCGTTTAGGGTCATGTGTGATGATGTGGTACTGGATAGAGAATAAGCCACGTTTATGGGTCACCCATGCTGACATGCCATTTTAAATGGTAAAAACAAGAAATCAGTGTTGCTTCGAATGACTTTCGGTTACTGCTATAAAGCAAAAGTGTTAGCACTGCTGTTTTTCGTAGAGAAATCAGCCAGCTATGTCGCTGGTTGGACCCGTTCAGGCCATGCCAGTGAAATGACTGTCGCGGCTAGCCGTTGATATATGTAGTGCCTGTTCATGTCATTAGCCCCTTGTCGCTTTTCTTTTTGCATGGCTTGTCGAGTTACATGTCGCCGAAGCCAAGTGTGCACAGAAGGTACCAGCTGATGAGGACAGGCCAGGGGATATCTGCGTGCTCCTCCGTGCCACGCCTGGTCGCTTGGACTCCTTTGCGAGTTTGTTCCGCATCTGAAAGCTGGCATGACTGAATGCCGGCTCCAGACTGGCAGCGGCCATCCGGTTTTCGGCGACTACCCAACCCGGCGCCGGCGGGAAGCCGGCGAGCGGACCTGGCGAACAGCTCATGGCTAATGACCGATGGAAGCCGGAGAGCGGATCTGGTGAACAGCTCATGGCTAATGACTGATGGAAGCCGGCGAGCGGACCCGGCGAACAGCTCATGGCTAATGACCGATGGAAGCCGGCGAGCGGATCTGGTGAACAGCTGATGGCTTGTGACTAATGGAAGCCGGCGAGCGGATCTGGAGAACAGCTCATGGCTTAGGACTGATGGAAGCCGGCGAGCGGACCTGGTGAACAGCTCATGGCTAATAACTGATGTAAGCCGGAGAACGGATATGGTGAACAGCTCATGGCTAATGACTGGTGGAAGCCGGAGAGCGGATCTGGTGAACAGCTCATGGCTTATGACCGATGCTGCAGGGTTTCAGAATCGGTTTGACTTCTGGGTGTGGCGCGCAAAGTCTAACGCCCCATTTTTAATTTAAAGTAAATCTAATGCAGTGGAATTTTCCCAAGAAACCCAAGGTTAGAGACGATTTCAAAACGTGATCGCAAATTTCCCAAGGTATCACATGCGCTGGAAATTTTCCAGAAATGTTGACAGTCATTGCATTGCAGTCATTCCACTGGTCTGAGAGCCGCTTGTGTAGCATTTTTCTACTCTCTCAATGAAAAAAATATATTGGCAATGGCAATTCAGAGAAAACAACAATGATGATCTCTTCCTAATACAATACAGTAAGTTGTTGCTTTGGCATCCACTTTTATGCTCATCATTGATCAAAATCCTTTTGCCCGTGATGTCTGTTGATCTTCCATGGACATGAACAATTCGATGTGCATGTTCGAAACGCACGTAATAGCCAAAAGGCTGTAGCAAAATGAAAACATATGACAAAAATATATCTAACAATTGCCGTGTCTTGTAACCGGGACAAATGGCTAAAGGAGTGAATTAATGCATCCTAACCCTACGGTTTGAACTCATGCGCATGCAAAATCCTACCCAAGCTCCCCACGGCCAGCTGTCCGTTTCGACTAGCTGTCTTCCGCGGCTATCCCAGCGATCAGCGGCTAACCGGCTAGCCGGCTAGCCGGAAACCAACCTTGGTTGGCTCGAGCAGGCTGGGGTGTTGACTCGGCACTTCGCTGACGCTTCCCAAACACCTTTCTGCAGGTGCCTGCCCTGGTCCTGTCTGCTTTGCTGCCCCGCGTGCTGCGTCGTCGCTTCTCCTCCTTTCTGTGCGTGTCAGTCGAGAAACGCGCAGCCGCCGACCACCCGGACAGTGCGTGGAGGGCAGGGTTCACTGGTCGGCACTCTGATGCAACACCTGGGGTCGCAGAGAACCAGGCCGAGTGCACAGCTGGGCCTCCCCACAAAACCGAGCCGGTGCGGCGTCGTCGGCTCTGGCTCTGGCGCTGGCGTTGGTGTTGGCGCTGGCGTTGGCGCTGGCGCTGGCGTTGGCGCTGGCGCTGGCGCTGGCGTTGGCGCTGGCGCTGGCTCTGGCGCTGGCTCTGGCGCCGCAGTGGGCCGCGATAACCGGCCGCAGGATGGTGATGACGTACAGCTGACGGTCCCTAGGCACGCTCCTACGCTGCTGCACCGGGCCCGAGGGGCGCACTACGGTGATGTAGTACTTGTTAGCCTCGGCCGTGTCCAGGTCAGCTGCCGCGGGCCGCGGCGCGCCGTATGTCAGATCCAGCACCTGGAACAGGCAAAATGGTTCCGTCAGGTGCCCAGGTCGGCAGTAATTCGCCACTGTCCGTGCTGCAGCGTGCATATTAAGTTAGAAGCGTTTTTGACATGGTCATGGGCACGGCCTACCTCCAGCCATCGAGGCAGTGCGTGTGAAGGTATTTATTTTACTGTTTCAACTCGTAGAAGAGTTGAAACAGAAGTCTTTCTGACAGCTGGCGGCACCAACCATGGAAGACCAGTTCTTGCGTGGGAAAATTATCAAGTTCGTAAAGTGACACTATAAAGAATGTATAGTGATACCACAAAGTTTAAATAGTGATGCTATACAGCTCATAAAGAGATACTGTGAAGTGCATTAAGTAATACATCAATGATGCGTTACGTGGTACTAAAGAGATTGTGATAATGAACTTCTTCATCTCCTCCAATTTTGCCAGGAGATCTTGGCCACCAATCCTTTGGCCCTTCGTCATGTGATATCAGGATATCTCTACCGGAAGTTTGTTTGCCTTCAGGAATGCAGTCCTGCTCTTCTTATTTCGTGATGCATCATGCGAATTCGTGCGCCACAGACATATGTTTGTTCGTGCCATCCCACCGTACATGTGGGAGAAGTGAAGTATCCTTTGGACGAGTTCATCTTTGAAGCCCGAGGACGATACTGAAGCTCGTCATATGTAACCCTCGGGAGGAGATCACCTTCGAAGCCGAGGACAAGACTGAAGCTCGTCTTGGTAACCTCTGGAGGAGTTCATCTTCGAAACCCGAGGACAGGACTGAAGCTCGTGATAGGTAAACTCTGGAGGAGTTCATCTTCAAAGCCCCGGGACAAGACTGAAACTTGTCATAGGCAATTTTGTGGACGAGCTCATCTCCGAAGCCCGAGGACTAAACTGAAGCTCTTCATAGGTAACCTCTGGACGAGTTCATATTTGAAGCCCGAGGACAGGACTGAAGCTCGTCATAGGTAATCCTCTCGACGAGGTCATATTCGAAGCCCTATGACAAGATTGAAACTTGTCATAGGTAGAGCAGTGCATCAGCATCCACGGACAGGCTTCCTTCAGCCTATCGTGGAGGGAGGTTTCGAGCTGGCATATCGTTTGAGGCCACGTAAAACGTTCATGCTGTTTTCCTTGAGGAGCTAGATTGCCTTAACCATGTTCTCTCAATACCACTTTGTTCAATTTTAAGCTTTGCCAGAATGCCTAGCCGTGGATTTGCGCAGGGGAAGCCACGTGAAATAAAAGGGATTAAGTGGTCACACCCCACTCAGCGCAGGATGTTCTGAGACCACGGTCGTTACAGCCACACGTGGCGTGACACCGTGAGACCAAAGTGAGCACGCAACGCCAACCGGCGGTAGTTCACAAACGCCCAGGTGCCTAAGAAGCAGTGGTTCACAAACGCCTAAGCGCCTGAGCGGTGGCGGCGTACAGACGCGTACAGCTCACCTGCAGGAGTATGCAGACGGTGCGCACTGAGGTGATCATGGCCGCGGACTGGCGGCTGGCCGTGTGCGGCTGCTGGGCGCCTGCAGACGGGTTTTGTTGACCTCACTGCGCGGTCCGCTGGCGTGCAGCTTTTGGCGCCGTGGCGGCCCAGGTAGGAAACTGCATCCTATCGAGGATCAGCCCGGCTGGAACAGCATGCAATTCTGTCCTGGCGCACTGGCAGCCGATACTTAGATGCGGAAAACTTCAAAATGTACGCAACGCAAAATTACAGCACATTTACACGTGATATGGGAACGGTTCATAAAAAAATCGGTGCATACACACCGCGTGGTGGCCATGAAATTAGGGGAAGTGGTTTTTCAGGTTCACACTGCACCTGAACCTCATGTATGGTGTCGAAATTTTGACTAGATGAGATGGTAAAAATGGAGCTTCTGACCTTCGCTGGTTATGACCTATAAACTCCCTTTCGAAAAATGCCGGAAACACTTTGCTAAAAGGGACAAACGACTACTTTTTGGCACGGAATGCACTCCAGAGGTTTTCTTCACAGTTTTCATTAACTTTGACATTCAAAGTGCATCGCTATTGTTCTGACTATTCTTGTAATGTCAGGTTATCAAAGTTCGATCAAACTTCGACTCGTCGGAGATGTCAAGTCTAATTTCGTTGGAAGGTGAAGGCCAAGTCTCTCCGAGAACGAGCCGGATATACATTCCCATGTGTGCACTTATATGGGATTTGTGTCACCTAAGCTTGCTAATGTTTTATTGTGATCCATCACATGAAAAATATTTGGAAGAGCACTGTGCAACCAGTATCAACTATTTTCTTGCCTCAAGGTCACGTCGGGTCAGTCAGACAAATGTTAGGCATGGCTTGCGCCGCACCGTGGCTGGCGCAAACGTACTGTATTGCGTTTTTTTTCATTTTGCAACAGTCTTTACTAATGGATACTTCCATGCAAGTGACTGATTTTCCAAATGTCTGGCTAGGTCACGACCTTAAATTTTGAGTGTCTGCATGCAGTTTCTGAGCTGCTATGCTATCGCCTGTGATTGCATTTGAAATATGTCTCTAACATCAGCTCAATACACCCTAATCCAGCTTGAGTGCGCTTATTAAGCCTTGCTCTTCATTGCATAACATCTAAATTACGATTGTTACGCAATGCATTGTAACACTCCAGTGCATCGGATACATTGTAAGACTGTCGCTGCTACCGCAAATCCTGCCTCCCCGTCGTGAGCCGGGCAGCCCTGCAGCGGACAGGCTATTTGATCTAAGACGTGACTTAACGCGAGCGTGCCCAACCGGCTCATCGTGATGACTGGCTAACAGTTCGCCAGGGCAGGCAGGGGCGGCGGCCTGGGCGGCGGACGGGTCGCAACGCTAGCGTCAGATAGATGTGAGTTACAAAGCTCCCAAAGCGCCGACTTCATATCCGTCAAGTAACGTCGAGTCGTTGTCGGTTCAGGATGGCGAGTGACGGGACAAGGGAAGCTTAGCCCCACGTGCCGACTTCCGTCCGCCGCTGGTGTCAGCCTCGCCGCCGACCTTGACGATCTCGATTCTGAGCTGCAACACGTGCTGACTCAACATCGCGGATTAGTGATTCTCGGAGGTGATGTGAACTGTGATCTGTGATTCACCCGAGGCAACATCGCCCGCGCTCACCTGGCTAGACTTTCACCTCTGCCCCTACACTTCCGCGGTTTGGATCCCTCTGGACGGTATTGTCGTCAACGCCGATGATTCTGTCATTCGATTTGTTGTGAAGTGATGCCATTTCAGGGCTCGCGACTTTGCCAGCACGCTGCTTCGCGCTTGCAGATCCCGTTCACGTCCACTGTTTGCACAGGGTCGCAGATGGAAACAGTTGGACATGTCAGCTGTCAGTTTTTTTTTCTACGCCGTTACCCAAGAACAGGTAACCAGGAGTGCCCCTCCCTCAATCCCAGCGACGCAGTAAACCGTACGTTAACACCAGAAAACATAAAATCAAGTCGTGGCACTCCCAGCTAGGAAGATGAAACAAACTTTAAAAAAAAAACAGGCGAGGAGGTGGAGCAGACCCGAAGGAATTGTGTTATGTGAGAGGTAGGGAAAAATCATAGATGAAAAGGCTTAAAGTAGTCATTAGCCAAAATCAGCTAATGACAGCCCGCTACAACCGCCCAATAATCTACAACCACTCAATTCCCCGTGTTAGTGAAGGTTATACAGTCACAAGTCGGAGGGGACAATTACCTGGCCATTTTTGTGCTGGGTTTTGAGCTGGATGTCCAGGGAGTCCACCCAGTGAGGAGTTTGTTGGTGTCAGTCAGACATTTAGATGTCAGTCGGCGGTGGACTGGTCTGGTCTGGTCTGGTCCGGTCCGGTCTGGTCTGGTCTGGTCTGGTCTGGTCTGGTCTGGTCTGGTCTGGTCTGGTCTGGTCTGGACTGGACTGGACTGGTCTCCCGTTCCCTGTTCCGGTCTCCCGCCGCAGATGGCATCGAACTGCGGCACACGTACCTCATTCTCCACGTACCGCGTGTGTTTGATGCCCACGCGCCCGAGCGCCGCTTCTGGACTGGACATGGCAGCGCTCGCCGGTTTCTGACGACACCCAACGTCTCCTGGCCAGCCGGGAAGACGCCTTTCGTCGGCGAGACGAGGGGGCCGCTGCCAGCTGAGCCTGTTGGCGTGCGCCGGTCTTCTCCGCGGCGCTAGTGACTATGTTAGGAGGCAGATCACCGCGGCGGTGCGGCCCGTTCTCGGCGGTGAGTCCGGCGATAACATGCTGGCCCCTAACGTGGCACTGAACAACTCGCGTCGATGCTCCTCCGAGGTTGACGTCGAGGGCACGCTGGCAGTCGCCGCCGCCCGAGCCGCTGCCGTCATTGGTGCGCCCCAGATCAGACTGCCCCGTGTTTGACCGAGTCTCGTGTCCGACCAGTCACTTCAAGCGAGTTGTGTGCGACCGTGCATAGCATGGACAGAAGTGGCTGCTGCGGTGCTGGCCGTCTGCTTCGATGTGTAGCAGGCTATTGGCGGTGGGTTACCGCGTCGGGATTCATCCTGTCCGGTCCGCGTTTAACCGGCACGGCCGGCTGTGTTCGTGCCTCCGGGGCGTTGACCACGTGACCAGGCCGCGGTCTGGCCGCGGGCCAGAGCGGCCGCACACTAATGGGGGGGGGGGGGGGGGGGCAGGAACGGCCAGGTGCGGTCGTGAGTTGGCTGGTCCAGGGTGCTGACTAAATACGAGTGACCAAAGTGAGACAGGGTCTGCAGATAAGTATCGAATAACGAGGATTTGCTTCTTAAAAGTCACTCGGCACCTAGCCAGGCAACCCTTGCATCAGACAGGTCCAGAAACCGCAAGGTAATGCCGCTCTCTGGGATTGGTTTAGCATGCTGGTCCCGCCCATTGTACGATGTACGGTGTACGCGTGATGCGTCTTTCATTGGCTAACCCTAATGCAATATCATATAATTTCCGCACCACGTGATCGTGGCCGTTTCCGTCTTAAAACAATATAAGGTGAGCCAGCTGTTGCCGTTATGTCAAGTAGATGTGAAATTCCCTAAAGCACTAGACTGCTGTTGGTTGTACATGTAGATTCTGGAGTGGACTGGATGCTGTTGCGAGTGATATGCCGACCAATAGCAGCTGCAGACTTAGAAGATTTAGTTATCTTTACTTGTCTTGCGACAAAGGCTGGCACGAGCGAGGTCACCTCTATTACAACCATCGCGCGAGCGGCTAAAAACCGCTACCTGAGAGCTGTCTCATCGACGCAAACCATCTGTCTCCCGGAACAAATTCTTAGCAATAGATGACGCATTAATATTTTCATCGGTGATGTGCTACATCAGCATCTATGGAAGCTGCAGTTCCAGGTCCATGGAACGCTCTGAAAAGGTTATCACCGTATGTGCACGTGTCGCCACAGGGCGGCCAAAACATCACCATTGGCCATTTCTCTAAGCCAAAGCGCAATGATTTTACGCTGAGCATAAATGTTTTGAGAAACTATCTGCATGTTAGCGATGCGTGCTCAAGTGCCTGTGGTTCAGTGCTCAGGCTGGTGCCCGTCCGTGAAATTGCGGCGTGCCCTACGCTTTGCCTACCTCAAATCATTTTGACAGCTGAACAGCTCAGAGTCATAGCCAAACAGTTGACGGCACAGGGCCAGCGGAGAGAACGCAAAGCGTAAGCGGAAGAGAACGCCGTGGAACAAAAACCTCTGTCTGCCTCGAATATGTAAATACAGCCTCATTTAACTCATTGCCTACTGATATTAGAGGTCGTGCGAGGCGCGCCCTTAAAGACGGACTTAAAACCTCGCTCTAATTCGACTTATTTCTGGGGGGGGGGGGGTGATGTGAGAACCTCTGTCGTTTGTAAACTTCAAACTAGGAAAGGTCAATTTTTATGTATGCCCATGTACGGATCTTTTTCGCTTAGAACTGACTAAGAAAGAGAGAGCCTCTCGCGAAAGAAATATCAGGTCAACCAAATTGTGCGATTGGTAATACGTTTCATGCTCGTAGGTCAATACTTGACGTCATTATGTTTGTTAAAGTAAATTTAGTTTTCCTGAAAATCACACTATTTCAGCCTCACATGCCAATATATTTGAAACTATGTCACTCAGCAGCATGTAATTTTCACTGGCGGGTTCCTTGTCTAATTCCAAGCACATTGATCTGTAGTCTGCGCGTGTTTTGATCATATGATAAATATATAGAGCTTCGTTCATGTAACAGTGTCGGCCCGCCTCGCGCGATCGGTAGATCCACTCGCTGATGCCCGCCACCGCTGCGGGTAAATTTCAACTTGACCTGCCAAAGATCATATGTATAGACTCCAAATGACTCGAAACTGAACGTGTCAACAAACTTAACTTACGTTTATCCCATGGACGTCGTACTGTATTCGTTGTTGTATGTACGTTGCATACTGTATACGTTGCACTGTATACGAACGTTGCATTGTATATCAATACAAGCATGCATGACCCCAATGACCTGGCTCGACCTCAGTTGCCATAGTTCAACATAACACGAAAAGTGCAATTGGAGAGCTTCGATGCTGATTGTTGCATTCTCTACCGTCACCCCACCTTGTTCAGAATTTAAATTGGCGGCACCTGGGCTATATATCATGCACGTCAATGGATATTTCTGCTGCAGTAATATTTGCGTGATCTGGGATGTCATTCCGTGGACACAGACCCTAAAAGCATGAAATTTCAGAACGGTTAGACTGCTATTAACACACTGGTACTCCCAGAATAGTTTTTGTTTTAGGTTGCAAGATATGCTGGCAAGGGCATTTCATCACAATTTTATCATAGTGGATATCATATCATAGTATCATATCATAGTGTCATATTGCATTTGCCCTTCTTTAAGGCCATTCCCGTGACCTGAAAAGTGGAATATTGGTATGGCAGTAAGATACGAAAATCTCGAGATAATTTTTGCCATGAGCAACATCTATTTTAGTATCACATCTATTGTCATGTCTATTTTAACATCCAGTTTGATATTTAGTCCACCATCTAGTTTGATATCTAGTTAAACATCTTCTTTTATTCGCTGCTTTATCAGCCGTAGTTCAGAAGTCAGTAACGGTCTAGTCTCTAGTAAGGGCCAAATCTCCCACTCCTGCGCCTCCTCGTCGGGTGCCGGTATAAAAGTGATTCCGTCTGAGGATTAATCGTCAAATATCGTGGAGCTTTGGAAGGCCTTTGTAGCGCACGGAAGCATATCTTGCAGCTTTGGGAGGCCTTATTTAAGCTTTTTCCCCCGCTGTCATGGCTCTTAAGTTATTGATGTAACTGAATTGGCCAGCCCAAGAAGAGCATTCATTCGTTTTGCTTGACATCACATCACATCCCAGATCGCACCTGCTCATGTCCTCTTGTGTCCGTTCGTTACACTTCTTGAAGAGTTTTTAGGCGCCACTTTCCGCATTGTCGCAGCGCACTTAGTTATTGAGATAACAGTAGGGCCTTTACGGGCCATATTTCCGTTAACCAATTCATCCGCTACCCATGAAGCTGCACCTATGTCCAAGCGTTACCCATCCCTCATCAGCTCTATCTTTCCGTTACACACCCGTTTGCATTTTTCCACTTGTTCAGTCTGAAATCAGGAAAACGTTTCAGAAAAGTTTTTATGAAACTTATAATGATGCACTGACACGAAAGAGAATAGTCAGGATTTAACAAGGTGCTTTTTAGTGCAAACGATCATCAACCAGAGAGTAGGTGCCAGCAAAATGAGTTAACTTGTCCAGCCTGGGCAAAGGACATTAGTACGGTCATAAGGAATCTGCAAACTAACAAACCCCATCATTTCCCGCAAAAAGTGAGAAAGCCGCCTGAATATAATAAAGACGAACGAAAAGAAGCTTTTCCCCATCGCCGGTGAGTCCTGTTTCTATTGCAGTTAGTAGCAGTGTATTGTAATTAGAAATATATAAATAACAATGTCAGCATTACAAAATAGCAATACAGTCTCAAATCGAATGGAATACAATAAATACAATTACATAAGTTATCTGCAAAATTTACAACGGGTCGAGTCAAAAATAGTCAAGAGTGTACTGTATAGCATTCATTAAAAGTGTACAGCCTCGAAGGGTGCTGTTATCAATAAACAGAAGCAGTCCGCGCTAAAAATGATGACTGACAAGTCACATACATTAACTCTCAAGTTCGTTCGCAAGTTAGAGATAGGGTTGTGTTAGCAAAACGCTATTTTTTCATGCTGCCGACTGACGCGAGTGCTGTTTTCGTTGCAACGGCACTTCCTGGTCTATTTCTTGCAAGAGTCGTTCCTGGCTTTCTCAGTGACGGAGCGACGTGATGACAATGACTCAATGAAGGAGTCTCTCGATCAAGTGACGGAGCAGCGACTGCGAGCCGTGGTAGTGGTGCTGCAGCCCTGTGCCGGGAACAATTAAACTGCGGCATGCTACCCACACCCAGCGCCAGTGCAGCATGCGAGTCGCTGCGGGTGGCGCGGAGTGGCGGTGGGTAGCTGGCCATCGTGGGCTCTGTCTACCGTCCCCCGTCTCAGCCGACATCAGGCGGCCTTGACGAGATACACGACAAACAGGAGCGGCTGCCGCCATCAGGAGATGGATTTATTTTGTCTGGGTGATTTTCACACCGACTTAATGCGTTGCCAGGAGCCGCCTGGGCGTCGCAACGTATCTATTTCAAACGATCTGAGTCTTGCGCGGCTTGCTGACATACCGACTCACATTAAGCTGACAGAGTCTCCTGGGTCACGCGATTGCCGACATGCCGAAACTGGAGGACGCAGTTCTGGTGCCGCCGGCGCTGTTTTCAGACTATCTCACCACCTTCGTTCGTGCCCCGTTTAGGCCGCAGCATTTACGTCCTGTTTCTTTTGTTTTCGCCGCTGGCGCAAAGTCTGCTGGGACGCGCTCAGTCTGCGTTTGCTGCAGACAGACTGGGACCCGTTGTACCGGGCCGTGGATGTGGCGGGGAAGCTGGAGGAGCCCATGGGCGTCTGGTCAGGTGCCAATGATGTGCGCTGTCCTCTGAAAACAGTGACGCACCGCCGTCCACGCTGCCCCTGGATTGAGGACAATCCCGATCTGCCGTGTGTGATACGGGGGCGCTACCACGCTTACCAATCATGACTCAGGTGCGGTGTGGAGACCGAGCGCACAGAATACCGGCCTCTGCGAAACCGGCTTAAGGCCTGCTGCGCTTAGGCCAGGTGCGACTTATGCGACAACGTGCCAATATGTCATCCGGCCGGGCTAGTTTCTGGCGGACTGTCCGTGAGTTTGGACTCAGGCCCGCTGGGTGGGGGGGGGGGGGGGGGGGGGGGGGGGGGGGGGGGGGGGGGGGAGGTGGCGCTGAAGAGGCAATGTCCGCCTAACATGGCCGACGATTTCAGCCGTCACTTCGCCTCATCTGGTCCAAAAATCGCGGCCGAGCTGAAGGTGAGCAATCGCGGTGTCTGGCCTTTCCCTCCGAGAACACCGTATGTAACCACAGCCAGGCTAGTCTTGTCTTCATCTAGAGCTGCTGCATGCATGTAAGCTTAGTCGAGGGTGTGCCGCCGTTCGCGCCAAAAAAGCTGTCTCGCTGTCATAGGACTTCACATGCTTCATCTAGTCAACTCTGCCGTCGTCGCCCGCGTTTCTCCCTGTGCGTGGAACTCAGCCTCAGGGTTTTCCCTCACCAGTTCGGTCCAAGTGACGTTGCCAGCAATTTAAGGCCTATATTAATTTTATGTGCGTTGTCGAAAATATGCGGAAAGGTTGTCTGTCACCAGTAATCGGCTTATTTTTATGTCCACGGTCTCTTAGACCTTTCATGATATGCATATGGGCCGTGCCACTCAGCGGAGGATGTCATGGTAGACACCGTGGAGTAGACGGCACGTCCAAAAGACTCTGGACATGTCTTCGCCGTCCCCTCCATAGACGTAAGTCCAGCTTTCGACAGCGTTGACTACGGCATCCTCCTCACCAAGCTGCAGTGGTAGGGTATCGATCCTCGATGGTTTAAAAGTTATTTTAATGGACGGCGGCAGGTGGTGAGAGGTGATTCACCATTCCTTACCTTGTCCCACGGTATCCCTCAGGGGTCCCTGGTGGGCCCAATCCTCTTAAGCATCTTGACGAACGGCCTTCCACCCCACCTGCCCCACGGGCGTCTGGTTTCTTATGCGGACAATACACAACTCCCCGACTACGCCCACCCCGACCACTTATCCATCCAAACTTCCGCCAGAAGGAGACCGTCCTTGCCCTCCAATCCTACTGAACTGCCAATTCCCTGAAGATGAACCCTACTAAGATCTCCGTTCTCCTACTCGGCACACCTCAGGCCATCAAAAAACCCCATCTTTTCATCTTAACATCTGTAACTTAATATTAGCCTCCTCCCCGTCCGTGAAGATGCTGGGAGTGGCCATCGATCGTACCCTAGCCAGGAATGAGCAAATGTCAAAATTAGTTAGATGTGCAACTCCATCCTACTTTGCGCGAAATTCGTCATTATTTCACCATCGAAGCCTGCAAACTCCTTATCCAGACCCATGTTTTCCCCACATCCTGCACTACCTATCAGTCTGGATTGGGGCCGCCGCCCATTATCTCGGCCGGGTGATAAAATCGCACATTTCGTGGCCAGGATTGTCTCGGGGGCGCGGGGGTCGAAATGCTATTTCATCACCGGTCGTAAGGTATCTAGGTTGGCGCGGAATCAGTGACCTTGTTACGCACCGCGACCACATCGGCGTTTTCAGAGCCCTATATGCCCCCGTTTCCCCATGGCGGTCCGGTCGCTGCTCGTCCCTCGGACCGCTGTGAGTGAGCGTATCACTGGGTGGGCGGTAGCTGGCGCTTTGAGGCTGCCCGCTTCCCGGCTGTCGATGTCGCGTAGGGTGTTTTCGTATCGCCCGGCCCCGTCCTGGAACCACCTGCTGCCGGTCATTATGACCTCTCAGAGCCGTGCTGCGCTCATATTTGAGCTTAACCAATGTGAAGAAGGGAATTTTGTCAGATTTTGAATGCCTTTCTCAAGCTCTTGACGCGTCATCATCTTCACCGCATCTTCATTTTATCGTGTGGCTTGTAACTCATTGACTCAAATGAAACATCAAAGCGGTACATAAGAAACGTTTCGTAGTAAATGCGCAACTGCAGGCAAACGCCTGTCGTGGGGAAGACCAAACTTGTTATTCCTTAAATGGGAACGGCGACCAATGTCGTCAGGCACCCTTTTATGGACCGCCAACGACTGCAGAAGCCATATCAGCGCTCAGGGGCCATGGCACAGCCGGCGTGGCCCGAGGCCAGGTCACGTGGGTGTCAATTCATATGTGGAATACAAGATCAAAAATCTTTGCATGAGTGGTTGAGCTAGAGCAAAAGTTTGCTGTAGGCTCCGGAAACACAGCTTCAATTAAGTTCCCTAAACTCATCCCATCATCCTTTTCTGCTTGTCTCTGTCGCGCCGTTTTAACCTCCCGCTCTTTTCCTTTGTGTGAGCTCTCCCCGCGAAATCGGGCGGCAGTGCGCCACATGAGCCCATTGAGGACACTGATTGGCCTGTATACACATCTGAGTTATGCGTAAATGTGTCGTACTTGTGCATGATGGATGCTGCGCCTAAACCCCCTGGGATTATCTGGCTGCGGAATGACTGACATTATCTATGTTTAAAGTATGTTGTACTGTTGCAGAAACCGTTACAATGATGCATGAATACAGCTTTGCGTGGTGCTAGAACTAACCTATTTGCACGCAGAGCCAGAAGATGTTTATTGCCATGTTGCAAACCTGAGAATGAGTGTGACCGCTACACTAGCGTGCATGAAAAGTGGTTTTGGAAAAGGAGCATACATTATGGACGTAACTGATGGCTTTATTCCCAGACATTTGAGGAAAGTGAAGTCCAATAAATTCGTTTCGATCATCTGTTTGGAAGATGGTTAAAAGTATGGTCCCTAACAAAGGCGAAGATGAAAACAGCTTGTGTGGTCAGAGAAGAAGACAGAATGTGGAGTAGTGTCGTGACATACAAGTGAGGTACAAGTTATATATATATATATATATATATATATATATATATATATATATATATATATATGTGTGTGTGTGTGTGTGTGTGTGTGTGGTGTGTGTGTGTGTGTGTGTGTGTGTGTGTGTGTGTGTGTGTGTGTGTGGTGTGTGTGTGTGTGTGTGTGTGTGTGTGTGTGTGTGTGTGTGTGTGTGTGTGTGTGTGTGTGTGTGTGTGTGTGTGTGTGTGTGTGTGTGTGTGTGGTGTGTGTGCGCGTGTGTGTGTGTGTGTGTGTGTGTGTGTGTGTGTGTGTGTGCAACCCTTTCGTTGTATCCTTTACGCCTCCTATCGTAAAGTATATTATCTTCTTCCATTCTCTCAGTGCTGCGACCAGTGACAGAGGCCCCTGACCGATACAGGACCCCATAATTGATTCGGAGGCCGTGGCCAATGCAAATCGCGGACCCTGACTTGCCCCTGCAGGGAAAAAGGGGCTAGAGTATAATGGGACTTAAGTAAAACTAGAGTAAAAGTAAAGTACTAGGACTAGAGTAAAATGGGACGTAAAGGCCTAGACCGAAATGGAGCTCACTGCTCGGTGTTGATGGTCTCTGGCCGACTTGGAGATTCACCTTGTTAAAGGGCGCGGGACAATGGTTGCGAGAGGCGCTCTGAGTGGCATTTGACGGCCGGCCCTCGGGGACGGGGCCTTAATACGACCTAAGGTCATCCCTTAGGGTTCTCCAATCCCGCCATTCATCAGTGTATGTCCAGGCACGGTGGAAAAATATGGATGCCAACCGAAAAGCAACTGACTTCTTACTGCGCTTGACTGAAACTGCCACATCACGTATGCTACCCGCTCGGCAGCCCTCACCAGATTTAGTTTTACTTCTAGAAGAATCCGATGGGGTTCAGTGGTCCCGGATAGGATAGGCTGCCCTGAACTCTGTTCAATAGTGGAACGACGGTAATGATTTTACACGAATGGTAATAGGCCGTTTCAAGGTAAGCATTCTCGTGTATATTGAACACAATTGCGGAAAATATAAAAGGCAAGCGGGGAAATAACATTATTTGAGTGTGTGTAACAAGCTAAAGCAGTGTTTAATTCCCTACACTTTACAGCCGCTTCTGCCATGAAACTCTCTAGGCCTCCTTTAGTTAAATGAATCTCTCAACCTGAAATGAGAGGATAACACTACGCAATGCTTATGTTAAGGTTTTAATATATTCCTTCTGACGCGTTCCGAGACAGGCAATGTAGTTTGATGTATGTATGGTCGCTGGAGAGGGCTCATAAACCATGAGGTATGTCACGAATATCGCAGGAAATTCACGAGCAGGTTTTGGAACGGTGTGTACGAAAAGATACTGAAATGTTGACTGCATTCGTGTGTCTTGTATGCACACATTCATTTATTAATAAGTAGATGACACATTTCCAGGTGTACTGAGAACCAGTCAGGTATAGAATTTCCCAAAATGTTTTGTTCGTAAGTCAACCAGAATGTATTTTTGAAGGCAGGTGCTTGTTCAATGGCACCGCAGCGGCTGGACAGAATGCTTAAAACGGTAGCGGGGCACGTGGTGTGTGGCAGCTAACATTTCACTGCTGTAAAGCGACCCGAGGACACAGCGAATTGTCTAATACGCTACGTATTCACGATCACGAGACCATTCATTGGACTTCGCCAATTCAGCTGTTCCTCACCGAACCGAGAACTCGAAGCAACTGTATTCCGAGACGGCTAATATACCAAGGAGACAGGCGGACTTCTGATGCGTTTCAGGTGTTGCTCGGTGATATGAACGAATCATGAAACCGGAAATGCGCCTCGAAATTTTACAATCGAAAGGCAGCAACGTCAGAGAGACGAGAATCGTTCGAGATGAGAGATGAGAGAGAGAGAGAGAGAGAGAGAGGAGAGAGAGAGAGAGAGAGAGAGAAGAGAGAGAGAGAGAGAGAGAGAGAGAGAAGAGAGAGAGAGAGAGAGAGAGAGAGAGAGAGAGAGAGAGAGAGAGAGAGAGGAGAGAGAGAGAGAGAGAGAGAGAGAGAGAGAGAGAGAGAGAGAGAGAGAGAGAGAGAGAGAGAGAGAGAGAGAGAGAGAGAGAGAGAGAGAGAGAGAGAGAGAGAGAGAGAGAGAGAGAGAGAGAGAGAGAGAGAGAGAGAGAGAGAGAGAGAGAGAGAGAGAGAGAGAGAGAGAGAGAGGAGAGAGAGAGAGAAGAGGAGAGAGAGAGAGAGAGAGAGAGAGAGAGAGAGAGAGAGAGAGAGAGAGAGGAGAGAGAGAGAGAGAGAGAGAGAGAGAGAGGAGAGAGAGAGAGAGAGAGAGAGAGAGAGAGAGAGGAAGAGAAGAGGAGAGAGAGAGAGAGGAGAGAGAGAGAGAGAGAGAGAGAGAGAGAGAGAGAGAGAGAGAGAGAGAGAGAGAGAGAGAGAGAGAGAGAGAGGAGAGAGAGAGAGAGAGAGAGAGAGAGAAGAGAGAGAGAGAGAGAGAGAGAGAGAGAGAGAGAGAGAGAGAGAGAGAGAGAGAGAGAGAGAGAGAGAGAGAGAGAGAGAGAGAGAGAGATAGAGAGAGAGAGAGAGAGAGAGAGAGAGGAGAGAGAGAGAGAAGAGAGAGAGAGAGAGAGAGAGAGGAGAGAGAGAGGAGAGAGAGACGAGAGAGATGACCGAGATGTGTGTCGAAGGCCTCTGAAGTATGCCCTAGACAGGCAATGGTGTAATGTTGATATTTGTACGGTCCCTGGAGAATACCACATAAGCCATGAGGTATGATCACGAATGTCGCGGGAAAATCACGAACAGGGTTTAGAATGTTAGTTTTGAAACAAATCTACACCGAGTTATTATGTCAGCTTGATCATCAAGCTATGTAACTTTTAAGTCGATAATTTTCTAAGCAAGGCGGCTTCCATCTCGATGCTGGTGCCGTCAAATAAATGATGTCGCTGGTAATCCACCAACCTTTAAGGCACCAGGGAGCACGGATCAACATTCTAGATACAAAGAAAACGTCCGGAGTTTTGGCCAGTGAAGTGATTCATGATGGTGAACCACCATGAGTGAGAGTGACACGAGAGCGAGATGAGAGCGACTCGGAGCAGCGTTAAGGACTCGGCTTTATATGTGGGACCGCCCCTTGCCCTACGGCATTCGAAGCGACGCCCCTGCTTAAGTGTTTTTTTATTGGTGAAACGAGCCTGTTCCCTACCAGACAATGCGCGGTATTGGGTGAGGGTTTTCACAAAGAAATGATGTAAAAATGATGTTCCATTATGGCGAAATGTGGCATCCAGCATTAAAAATGAGCGCAATGCTACTTAAAGTGCCAGCTGTTCGTCAACACAGTGATGGATCTACCACATTTACATTCAACCTTTTCGCTCTGTCCAAATGTCACTGAGCATACCTGAGTTCAAACACCCACAGGATTGTTTGCATACCAGATGTCGTCACGGAACGCTCACAAAATCTCGTTGAATCTGTAATATTGTATATGAAAAATAATGGTAACGCAACACTGAACGAAGCTGCATCTCACTTGAACCGAGCCGTAGTGTGCGCTGCATTTCTATCCTCAAAAAACAACGAGTGTGTGAAACCATGCGTTTGAAACAGCGTCACACATTTGGAAGTTAACAGGGTGTTGCGCATGCAGCAAAGGGGCAAATAATCTCATGCAGTGGCCATTGATGTCAGGCTGTGACATCGAATTGGATATATTTCATGCCACGACTTTGTTCATAGTTCATGTGAATACTTCACGCTTGCACCGTTTGTGGATACAATGGCCGCAAAGCAGTCGCGTAAAATAAGCCTGCTAATCCACATGTGTCCACCACTGTCGCTGCCGACGACGACCCTGTTCACTGTCTCTTTCCTATGAATGCTCGAATGCCATAACCCTTCGAAGAATGAGACCCACTGTGGTCGACGCATGGCGCCACTATCGCTGGAACGACCGCGCGGCCGGCCCCGCCGCTGGCTGCCTCCACGAGCCCTGTAATCCAGCTCGCCGCGTAGACAGCCTCCGTCGCGATAGTAGCGCCACGTGGTGGCCGACTGTGCGCGCCATCTGCAGGCGACGCTCGGCACCGATCCCGTCTACTTTCGGGTGAGCGGACGGGGTTATTTCGCGGCTCGTTGGGCGCGAGGCCAGTACGTTCGGCAGCTCTCGCAAGCCGTCGGCCGTGATTATTGTCGCAGATTGCGACACACGTTGAGGCGACGACTGCCTGAAGCTGCTCTCTGAGCGCGGTTGCTTCGACCCTTCTCTTGATTGGAATCTGATCGGCCCGCTCGACAAGTGGGCCTTGAAAATCCTTCCAGTCAGCGGGATGGAGTTGTGTGGAGGCTGCGAGTCCGGAGCTGAGTGCCAGACAGTTGGATAAGATTCTCTCGTCTGAGGGTTTACCCTCTCCACCGAATACTTCGACCATGGTCGTCCGTTTTGCTGGCTGCCTCCCGCTGATTGGCCCTGCCCGCCACTGGAGGCTCCACCCTGCCCAGCTTTGGGCTTCCTGTGATCCTCTGGAATCCACTCCTCTCCACTGCTAAGCTCCCGTGCCTCCCCGACCACCCTGCCGCTCCTGAAGGCGTGGCCGGCGTACCGTGACCCGGCGCTCGGTCGCACGGTCAGTGGTGACGCCCTCAGGCTATGGTAGAGCGCGGCAATGCCCGGCTGCCGGTCACGGTTGGCGTAACCCGCCGCCCCGGCCGGACGCCAGCGGGCCGCCCCAGCGCCGCCTGCCGGCCGCCGGATCAGCTGCTGCACCGTCGGTCGATCCCACCTGACCGCGACACCGCCGGCGGCCCCGACTCCCGACCCGGCCCGCGCCGGTGACGCCACGGGTGACGTCACCACCGGCCGCCGCTGGGACGCCGATTTCCGCTGGTCCTCCCGGTAGGCGTCCATGGGCGAGAGCGCTTCATCAGCGGGCGTCGCTGTCGGCGGCGGCTGCGGCGCTTGTGACGACCGCGCCGGCGGTGACGGCTGCGAAGGTGGCGACTTCAGCGGCGGCGCGCGCTTGCCGGCTAGCAGCGCCTGATAGCGCTGCAGGTAGCTGCGCACAGCGTCCGGATCGTACGGCGTGTAGGTCGGCTCCGGCACCCGCGTCGGCACGGAGATGATGAAGCTGCAGCGGCGACCCTGGCGGCAACCCAGGTTGAACGTGGGCAGGGATTGGCCGCCCACGCTGGAGAAGGCGTCGGCGGCTGTCTTGCGCGTGACCAAGCTCGCGTCGGCGTCGGCGTCGGCGATGGCATCGGCGTCGGCGTCGACGTTGGTGTCGCTGTCGGCCTCGGCGTCGGCGTCGGTGTCAGCCACAGCGTCGGTACCGGCGTTGGCGCCGGCGTCGACTGCGGCAGGGGCGGGGGAGGGCGGCGCGGCCAGCGGGCCCTGGTCCGGCGGCGAGACCAGATCGGCGCCGCCGCTACTGAGCTGGGGGACGATGCTACCGGCGCCGCTGGACGGGTGATGGGCGGACGGGGAGTGGGCGGGAGGAGCGCTGTGGCCCGGCTCTGCTGAAGCCATGACGCTGGCAGAAGATGACAGCTGGGGGACGGCGGGGCTCGCGTGACCCTGATGCGGTCGAGCGGCGGGGGGTGAGGCGCCAGACAAGTTGAGGTGACTGAGACTGGCAAGGGTCGGACGACCTGCCACGGAAGTTGCATCGGCTGCCGTAGTGGGGTGACTGTTCGGCTGATCGAAGAGGACGGAACTGCCACTAGCCGGCCTGCTGTGACCTTGACCAGCGTCCAAGCTCGGCTGGCCGGGCCGGTTGTACCCGCTCACCGGTGGCCTGGCGTGACCTTGACCCGAGTTTGACGACGAGTGAAGGCCGAAGGGTCGCGAGGTGACCACGAACGTCGGCAGCGTGAGCTTGGTGCCGGTGCCGGGGGAACCTGCCGGCTTCGCCTGCCCGTTCGGCTGCGGCCTGCTCCACGCGGCTTGCTGCCCGGCAGGCTTCCGTCGGACGCCCGTCTCGGCCGCTCCTCCGTACACACTGTTCTGCTGGAGCCAGCCGCTGTCGCCGCCGGGGGCCGGGCCGGGGCGCAGGCCGGACGGCCCGCGCGATGTCGGCCTGCGGCGCCGGCCCGGGTCGCCGCGGCCCGGACGCGGTGATGATCCAGGCGCCGCCGCCGCCGCTAGCCGCTGGCGCCCGGTACAGCTGTGTCGGCCGGCTCGGGTCCAGCTGGACGTTCAGCAGTGTGGATGCCGACGCCGTCCATAGCATCAGCAGGCCGCAAACTAGCCGTAGCGGCAGCCGCATCGTATCGCGATCCAGCAGACGTCTCGGTCTGGAACACGGTGGGGGGCGTCAGATCGCGGGCAACGACCGGGCGCGTGCGCTTCAGGGAGCGTTCGTTTCAGGTCAGAGGTAAACACGCAGGCGCTATCGCACGAAACGCGGCCTCGAAAACGGATGGCTGATGATGGAAATTGTTGAGGTGTAGGGGACCGAAAAGCCAGCACCGCACGGTCGCCTTGATCGTTGTGTAATCGGTGACCACAGTGTGCGACATCAGAACCTTAATTTTTTTGTGCGAATAACTCACTTCGCATTGGGCATGTATCTTTTGCAACATGGAATAACACAAATCACAAGATATTCAAGCGTTCCTCATCACTAAGAACTAAAAATGTCATATTCACATTAGTTGGTTATTCTTTTAAGTCATCAGCTGATTCATCATCGAACTTCCATTATTAAAAGGTGCTTGAATTTCCACCAAATCCAAAAATGCATCATTGCTGCCTATTTCTGGCCATCTTGGAGCTATAACCCGGCGTCAGCTCCAAACCCCCACTGATTCCACATCAGCGTCCATTCGCTTTCCCTCTCCACATCCCACACCGATGACCCGAGTGCCCCGCTTCTTCCCGACGCCTTTCCCCGGCCATGTGCCGGCCGTTTTCAGGCCTGGCTGCGGCGAAACGCTGCGTGCCTGCCACGGCTCATCAGCTGCAGAAGGCGGCGGCCGGCCGGCCCACGGCGAAAGCGTTCCGTTCTGTGCGTGTGCGCAGCTGCGTGCCGCGGCCGGCGCGCACCGTCTCGAAAGTCAAAACAGTGTCTGTCTTCGAGCGTGCATAAGCTGATAGTGTGTGAACGGACGGCACGGTGCTGTGCCTAAGGCCGGTTTTACGGCACTGGCACCTTTCATCGGCTGACGTCGTTGTATATAGATATAGATATACACATACATATATATATATATATATATATATATATATATATATATATACTTCTTTCGTCATGTTGGAGATTCAGCCGGACTGGGTCTTGATCCAAGACGGTTTTCCTTGTTACCGCCTCACCCATGCTTCTTTGAATTCAACACGGTCTTTTTTGAAGCGCTCTTTTGTCAGAAGTAAACAAAATCAAATTCCTGACAACCGTAAGCACTTCCTTCGTGGACGCCAAACGAAACTAATAAAAGGAGCAGACAAGCTGGCCCCTCACGGAGAGCGGTACAGCAATTACTAACCGCTCATAAATAACCACGTGCTACCGGCTGTAGCCAGCTGTGTCGGGTTAAATCTCAGCATGCCAGCCGGCGCACGGGCGTGGGCGTGGGCGTGGGCCTCGGAGATGTGACTCGGCGCTGCTCGGGCCGCACGCTGCGTCGCTGCCCCCGGGCCGGAGCGGACACGCTAGGGGGAGCCGAAATTGGAGCGCTGGTAATCGGACCGTGTTTTGATGAGCCGCGCCAGAGCGTGCCGACCCGACCCGGCCCGGCTGACCCCACGGAATCAGCGTCTGTCTCTGAGCGGGGGTGCAGCCAGAAACTCATTACCCCATTGGCCGGTGCGGGCGCTGGGCTGGCTGCAGCGGACCCAGAGCTGTGCGCTCGTGCTGCGAGGTCGGTGTGATCTGATTGTGCTGAGTCGGGCTTCTGCCAGCCAATGACGCAGACACCGCCGCCACGGCGGCGTTGTCATCGCGGTGCCCACAGAGCCGGCCATAGCCGAGAGCAAGCAGGAGACTGCGCATCGGGCCTTGTTGCCACGCAACGCAAGTGGTTACCAAACTCCCTGTTGAATGCCGAGGCCCCAGCGCGTGTTTTGTTTGAGATTGTGTTTTGAGATTTTGATTTGATTTTGTTGCCACTGAGACTTACATCCCAAGCGCGCTGGCCGTACATGTTTCGCGCCATTCCACTTTCTCGAGCAGAAGACCAGGAGCCTTTGCGATGGCGGCCGCTCGCCACTTGCAGTGTCGTTGCAGGAATTGGTACCGTGTCCGCTTTTCTCTTGACACTTGTATATCTGTGAGACGACACATGAGTGTTTATAAGAGTGCTAACATAAACTAGGTGGATCGCAAATTACTCACTGAGTTTGTCTAAAAATGGTAGCTTATTTTCTAGTGAGTGATAGCATCAAAAGGTTGTATTCCGCCAAAAGATCTGCGCGCATCTGCCATGAGTGGCAACCCCGTACGCTTGGTGATACTTAAGCATAATGCATCTAATACTGGTGATGTGCAGAGGTTGTGAGAGACCCGGTGCCGTTGACCTGGCCATGTGAACAGCCCCTTTCAAAGAATCTCCGCCGGTAGACCAAACGTCCACGCTTTCCTGGAAGCGTCACGCGGCGGCGATCAGCGGCGACGATCTGGTCATTGACTACACGACACGGTCAGCCCATTTGGGCGTTTCCTGCACGACGCTCCATTCATTCGGAGGTTTGCCGATTTCCCCTTCATACCCATGCGTTAATCGCAACGCCCCCAGAACTGCTGAGTAGCTCAGAACCGTTTCCCGACCCAGATTCGAAATGCCTTGGTAGTTTGTTTCTGACGTGTGAAAGACCTGGCTCCAGCGATTTCCTGACGAAATGTTTTTGTTAACTTTAAAAGCGAGTTTTGTTTTTTTTCTTCCGCTGCCTCTGATTTACGACATGGCGATAAGTCGAGTTTGATCCCCGACACACAACGTCCGGGATGCTGGCCAAAAACAAGGGTGAGGAAGAAAAAGGCGGAGTGGCCGCGCCGAATTCGCCGCCGTAAGACGCGTGACGAGGAAAACAGGATCGCGCGAAGCGGCTTGGGACAGGATATGACAACCGCAGCATGGTTTCCGGGTGTTAACTCAGGGTGGTGACCTCGGATGGCGGCAGTGTGAGAGGTTATCGGTCAATGACCTAGTGCGATTACCAGGAATATTGTCCCGAGTGACGCTCATTGGTGTCATCAATGAACACGTGGAACGACACGTTCTTGCTGTCGTGGTCCCGATTCCTGACCGTTGGGTCATGGCCTGGACAGCAGCGCACATTGCCACGACATCGGGTGCTTGGGCAGCTGTCGGCAATCGGCGCAGTTGGCGCCCGAAGCATCAACGATCCAGCTATCGAGGCCAGATGTGAAATTGGACATCAGATGTCGGTTGGATGCTATTCCTGCACCTGATGACCACCGAGTTTTCCAGGCACGAGTCACGCATTGATGCATAGATGTTAAATTTTGGTGACTGTTTAAGGCCAGTGGAATTGGAACATCTAAGTAGATTAGGGTGGGGATAAAAACGACTGGACAAATGGCGATGACAAAAAAATCATTTAAGCTCGCCAGCTTCACAGGTATCGCTACGTTTCGCAGCGTTCAAGGGGTGAAGGACGGGAAAACACCCTCGCCTTTTTAACGCCAGATTTCCCTGGGTGGCTATGTAAGTTGTCGCCAGGGCCCATATGTCCACTTGTCGGGTCAATCCGATCGCTGAGGAGCCTTCCACGTTCCCTTTGGTTTATTTCCATTTGCTCAGAGTAGACCCCACGCTAGCCTCGAGACCATGCATTCGTCTACCCCGGCACTCCCGATCGCTCGAGGGCGTTCACGTTCAATCAGCTCACGTGCAATGGTCTTGGGTTCCTCCCGTTTGCTCGAAGGACCCTGAGCTCTGGCTGACCCTTGAATGTTAACCTCTCGGGCATTCCGGATCCTTCAGGGGTCTACCACATCAATCTTCGCTCCATCTCCTTTGCTCGAAGGGCCTCACTCTGTTGACAGAAGCCTTTTTGTTGGCGTGCCGCGGCCCCCACGATGGTTGGACGGCTCAGATTTCGTTCCTAGTGGTCTTGGGTTTTCCCAATTTATCGGAGGGCTTGCGTTGTTGTCGGATGCCTAGATCTGAATCGACCCGGGCACTCTTGGTCGCTCGGGGCTCTCCACATTGGCCATGGGCTGTTCCGTCAAAGTCAGAAGTACCTTCCTCTGTTGCCCCTAAGTCCCACATGCGCTTGCAAGCAGCAGCACTATCGTCACTCATGTCGTTTCCCATACTCCTCTGCGTGGCCTCGCTGAATCAATTTATATATATATATATATATATATATATATATATATATTAATAAGTGCAAGATCTATACGATGACGGCTTTCCTCGGTGCCTCAGCCGTAGAGGGCGGCAGCCGGATATGTTCTGATGTATTCTTACGCGCAACCGCGTAAGATAATTGGATGCACTGCCGATGTCGTACATATCATTTCCTTTGGTTTTTAAATTTGTAGCGCTCAGTGTGTTTGTGCATCGTGTTCTTAGAATATTTTGAATCCTAGAATAGTTGGCATTCTTGCATTACACTCAGAACAAAAACTCTGCATTAGTATTAGCCGTCAGCTGATCGCATCGACCAGCCGGCTAACCGTCTGAGCACAGGTCGAAATCCTGAGTACCCTCAATGTACTCGTCATTTAGCATTACAAAGTCGTTTAACCAACACCTCCTGTTACATTGACGGCCGTTAACTCAACGTCAAAGTTTGCAACTCCCAACAGCCTAAAAAAGACAGGATCTACCATGGTCTGGAGAAAATGAATACACTCCGTGCATGTATACGCGCACCTCGCCTACTTGGGTTGCGCACCGGAAGACGGCTTCCCGTACAAAAATAACACACATAAAGCTAATAAATTTTACATAAATTTTGCATCCCTAAATTTTAAAATTAAATGATTGACATCCGAAAATTTTAAGAGGGAGTCACAAAGTCCAGCGGGGCATAACGTTACGTGCCCCACCCCTTGATGAAATTCTGGATCCAACTCTGTTTTCACCTCGAATCTCCTTTGTAAAGGTTACGGGCATTGCTAGCATTACTTACGTACATGCGCAGTTTGCATTTTCAGAATCTCTAGAAAGTAAGATTGGTTGTCAGCAGAACCAGAGTGCCTTGCTGTTTTCAACGTTTCAACGCTTATTTTAAACCAATTTGGAAGGCAATTTTTTCATTGCGTATGCCCGTGAATGCATGGCCAAAGGCTAGTAACCTAAGATTACACGAGGTTAAAAGTTGAAGCTTTGGTGTGAAATTTGATGAATAAACGACGACGTTGATGATTTGATGATGAATTTAAAGAATTTGAATGTAAAGCTTTGGTTGGAAACCAGTCATTCATAATTTAACTGTGACACAACCAGCTGTCCGGAAGATGCCTCCCAAAGCACGAAAGTCTCACCGCGTCTCCGTTTACCATAGAAAGCAGCCTTCTACCTATGCTGGTTATTGCGGATCTGAAATTACAGCTCGGGCGTAGCGGTGGCTGCTCATAAAACACTCGTCTGAAACCACCCCGATCGGTCGGATGCTGCGATACATCGATCACATCGACGTTTACCCCACTGCTATTAACTAGCAGCGCCACGAGGCATGGGAGCCGGGCCGCCGCTCACACTCGGCGCCCGCTCAGCTGGTGAAGCCCTCCGCCCAGACGCGCGCTGCCGCCGCGTGGCGAGAGTGAGACCACGCGGCGCCAGACTCGGCGTGAATCAGTGACCTCGCAGCCGGCGGCGGAAAGTGGCGGCGGTCGCGGCGCACGCCCATTGTCGATCGTCTGGCAGCGGAGCGCGGCGTCATCGTCAATAGATGAGCTGGCAACAGAGCAGCTGGTGGTGGCTCTCGCGGCGGGCAAGTCATCCGGCCCGGGGCGAACGGCACAGGACGTCCAGCAGGGTCAACAGTCGCCCCATCACGGCGCCGGTGCGAGGAAACACCCTGCCAGTCCGAGAATCGGCGCCTTCTCGCTGGGCGCCGGCCGTCCGTGGGCGCCCCCGCTAGCGCCGACCGGCAGCGGCTGTGCTGGGGCCGCGGTGCCTGCGGTCGCCACGCTGCAGAGCGCGCCCCTAGCGCCGCCGGACCACGCGGATCGATCCGGCGCCGAGAAAGCCGCCGCCCGCGCGGGGCCGCGCCTGGCGCGGCCGTCACGGCCGTGCCATCAGCGCCGCCGGGCGTGATCCGGGCCGGGGGCGTCATCGCTCGCGGCGGCGGCGTCATCACTCGTGCCGGCGGCGACGCCAGGTGTCGCGGTGCCGGGCGCCGGGCGCCGGAGATGACAGGCGCCGGGGCCGAGGCTGTCACGCGCCGCCCGTGACCGATCTGTCGGGCAGCCGGCGCCGGCGCCGTCACACCCGCCGCTGCGCAACCGGGTCAGGCGGCGGCGCCGCGGCCGGAGGGCGCCGACGGGCCGCCGGCCGCGGCGAGAGCGTGTCGAAGTCGACTGGGGCCGCGGGGGGCCCGGCCGCCGGCCGGCACCCTGGCCCGCCCGCTCTAGAAACCGGCCACAGGCGCCGGTACGAGTCGACCCACGGTTCGGCACCAGTTGACCGGAACGTCACGCGCCGGGTGGTCTCTCTGAGGGACTTGTGTTGTGCGTGGGTGACGTACATAAAGCGTCTGCTCGGCTTGTTGCAATAGCTCTGGCAGCTGGTGCACACTGAAGGAAAGCTGTCGTTAGTCATCACAACTCCATGTTCGTCGTTGTGCCATTGCCTTGCCCTTCTCGGTGGTTTCCTTCAAGCGGTAGATGCGGTCGGGTCATCTACCGGCAGCTCTGCCTCGCTTGCCACTGTCCTGGCGCGTTCATCTGTTTATCACGCGCTAGGCGTGCTGAGTCATCCAGCCCCAAGAACAGCCCACACATGTGGTGGAGATGTGAACCAATGGAAACTTGCTAGACTTGACGGAAGGCCAACTTCAGGTCTTTGGGTCACCGGAAGACGTGGCGCAATGCCCTGGCGACCGATGCCCGCGCACGTAGTGCCGTCACACAATGAATGCCAAAACCGGTCAGACGGGTAACCCTGCTCGACAAGCTGGGAGAAGGGCCGGCGACGATCTGTAGGCCATTAGGATTCGAATATTGGTGCGAGGAGGAAGCGAACAGTTAACAATGACGGCTTGCTTCTTCACATGTCATGGGATTTCGAAAAGTGAAGTCTCATAAAGCCCAATTTCATGACATCGTGAACGAGGTTGCAACGGGAATGTTCATGTACTTTGAGCGCGGTACTCAAAATACCTCTAAGTGTGATTACGCTATAGGCGCAATTGATCTGGTCGTGATACCACGCCATGGTTTAGGCGTACCGACCAACTGGTCGTCATACAAGCTCGCTGGTGTCTATGGCGCGCTGTGTACTGTTTGCGCTGCACTTTTGGACGACGGGAGCGTGATACCCGTCAAACGTGGCGGGCTGTGAAAGCTGCACCTTCAGGTCATGCTGTTCACGGCACTGGCGTGCTGTCTCATTCCATTTCGTCCCTACGCTGTCGCTCACGAAATAAACCAGGGCGCGGATTAAGTACAGCCGCCTCATTCGCCTCAACGGGCATCGGCGTTTTGGGTCCAGCGTGTTTCCTTGTTCGTGCCATTCCGGCGTAAGAGCCGCGACGAATGCGCGCTGCTGACAATCCCGGCGCAGCGCCAGGCGGGGTCGCCGCCCGAGCGCGGGCTCCGATCGGCGCGGCGCTGATGAGTGGTCGGCCGACCCCGGCGGCCGCGGTCCAAAACGGACCGGAATCACGCCTCCGAGACGGAGCCCACAGGCGCTTTTTCCTGGCGTTCGGTCAACGCGCCGCGTCGTCACGACGTTGGCTGCGACGGACGGGTGATCGCCTCGGTCCGATCTGTGTGCTCCTGGGCCGCCAGAGACTGCCGGGTGACTTTCACCTTCCCGATACGGGCAGCGGGGGGGGGGGGGGGGGGGCACTGCCGCTCAGTGCGACCTGCGGGCAGCTGCGCATCGGGACCTCTCGTGAATCGCATAGGCGGCAGGTCACGTTGGAACACCAGCCTCAGATTTTAGCAGGTCAGCACGGCCGGGTACGAGGGCTGCCTGCGTTAGAAAGTCTACCAAAGCTACCGGGAGCATTAGCATACTGAAACAGCCATACGGCAACGGGGACTAATGGAGAAGCCATCGCTAACCGGTGGTTCCGTGCGAATGTAGTTATCACTGATCTCAACCTTACCACTGCAAGATTCCGATTAGGTGCTTTACATCGTTGAGTACCGCAACTAGGGCTAGTCCGGTATTTGGGCCTGCTCCCGTCGCTCCTCTGACCTCTAACCTACTCAAAGCCCCCCCCCCCCCCCCTCCATAGAAACGTGATCGTTCTCGCGGCTCCTCCAACATCCCTCAAGCTCCTCAAAGCTCCCCGCTAATCTCCAACACCCTCTAAAATGGAAGGTGGTTTTTGGGTGGAGCTTGGAGGAGGCTGTGGTAGACCTTAGTGGCGCGGTTCATTCAAATGCTTTTTTGGCTCCAATTGTTGCCACATAACAAACAAGTTATGTGTAAATTGATACAGATAGATTATATGCCAACTCATTTCGTTTAGTTCCATATTCATATCATTGATATTATTGCACATATTTACGATTTTGAACGTACTTTATAAGTAACCACAAAGTCCAATGTTATTCACCGTCAATGTACCAAGGCTGTTTGAGTATATTGCGCGCAGATAGCTGATATCTCCTCCGAAATCGTTACCATGGCAGCAAGTATCAACGCTCCTCCAGTCTCCTGCAAAATGATCCCATCTTTTTGCAGCAGCAACGGGAACGGACTCTTTGACAAGGAAGTTGTCCGTTTTGCACTCTCACCTGTCAAATGATAACGTATCGTGGTGAGTTACAAGCAGATGACCTTTGATATACTGGTGGTAATTTCTCTTCAATGTGCCCAGGCTTAGTGGGTGTTGCACTCAACCTACGTCGTATCACCTGGTACTTGTGAGACACCAATGTAAAGCGGCAGCGCCTGTGGCATGGCAAAGATCATTGGTTTGAGAATCTTTGCTAAATTCACACCAAACCCTGTATATTTTCCTTGAAGCAGCCGATCCGAAATCGGGTGATCCTAACATTTATGGTTGCTGCATGAGCCACAACTAACACAATTAAATAAACGGTTGTTTATTTTCAGAGTGTTTTCGGCATTTATATTCCACAGACATCGCTTTTCTTCCGATGTTTATGACCAGTGCACTCCAGAGAGTACAGTGGTTTGGGGGCACGGCGAGGTCAACATACCACGAACTACTTTTCCCCACAGGGGTGTCCGTATGATTCACGGGTAAAAGGTCAATCGGCCTAGGGGACCCTCAAACGCTGATCTTCTAAAAAAAATTGGCTACTTCGTTTTGCGATTCCGACGAAAACTGAATCATTGTTTTTTTTAGTTTGGTTCCCTCAGGCTATGCTGTACAAGTAAAGCATAAGTTGGAACAAAGGCTTATCGTAGAAGACGCATTAGCTTTCGCACCTTGTTTTCTTTGCTTCTTGCGTTTCTTGACATCTTTGTTGCTTTAGGGCGCGTCAACTGTGCTGGTTCTTCGCGTCTTGACGTCTTTCACGAGTGTAAGCGGATAACTTGGTGTTAAGTTGGGCGACCAGCTGCAGGTAAGCCCAAGCCACTCAACTGAATACGATTCTACGACCCGGAAGCACGCAATATTTCTCTAAGGGGAGCACAGCTAAAAACAATCACTGAGAACCCAGTTAAGTGCGCCTCTGGCGCGCAACATATCTGGCGGGTCCTAAAATAGCATGACATGTTGCCGATCTCCTTATTGTTACGTGCACGCCTAGCAATTTAGCTGTCAGGATTGTATCACGTATATATCCATAAATGCAGATAATTTTGTAAGGAGGAGGGACACGTTTTCGGTTAGCTACCATGTGCTTACACACCTGATGCCGCCTGAGTTTCAAGCGATCAGGCCCAAACTTTTGTCGTTAGTTCGATTACAAAATAATTTTTGGTCGGAAAGAACAGCACGAACGCACCCTCCTGGCATGCGTCAGCGCCCCTCGCTAACCTCTCGATCTCGCGCGAAGGCGCGCGGGGGGTGCCAGCAGCCGCGGTGTACGACGGGCGGGAGGACGGTGCCAGCAGCCGGGTGTGCGGCAGGCGGGAGGACGGTGCCAGCAGCCGGGTGTGCGGCAGGCGGGAGGACGGTGCCAGCAGCCGGGGTGTGCGGCAGGCGGGAGGACGGTGCCAGCAGCCGGGGCGTGCGGCAGGCGGGAGGACGGTGCCAGCAGCCGGGGTGTGCGGCAGGCGGGCGGACGGTGCCAGCAGCCGGGTGTGCAGCAGACGGGAGGACGGTGCCAGCAGCCGGGGTGTGCGGCAGGCGGGAGGACGGTGCCAGCAGCCGGGGTGTGCGGCAGGCGGGAGGACGGTCCAGCAGCCGGGGTGTGCGGCAGGCGGGCGGACGGTGCCAGCAGCCGCGGTGTACGGCGGGCGGGAGGACGGTGCCAGCAGCCGCGGTGTGCGGCAGGCGGGAGGACGGTGCCAGCAGCCGCGGTGCACGGCGGGCGGGAGGACGGTGCCAGCAGCCGGGGCGTGCGGCAGGCGGGAGGACGGTGCCGGCAGCCGGGGTGTACGACGGGCGGGAGGACGGTGCCAGCAGCCGAGGTGTGCGGCAGGCGGGAGGACGGTGCCAGCAGCCGGGGTGTGCGGCAGGCGGGAGGACGGTGCACACAGCCGCGGTGTGCGGCAGGCTGGCGGATGGTACCAGCGCACCGTTAGCAGATGTCGTGGCTCGCATGGCATCACGTCCGACGGGCGCCCGGCCGCGATCCAAGTGTGTCAGCCCGGCCGGTACCGGCGGCATTCGTAGGACACCCGGCAGGACAGGACAACCTGCAGGACTTCATTACCGGAGGAGGGGGGGGGGGGGCGTGCCTCCGGTAGCGGACTACATTGGATTGGGTGCGGCAAGGAAACAGGGTGATCGGACTCCGTCAGGACGGACAGAGGGCTTGCTCGGTTTGCAACTGGAAGCTGGCTCAGCGGGGGCAGGCGCAGGTTTGAATACAGGCACAAACCACCTTTGCGTTGAGTTAGGTCGATGTATATTCGTTGGTTTTACATGACGCATTTCAAATGCCAAATAATGGAAGTCGCAGCCCCTAACGGAAATCGCTGCGTGTGTAACCATATTCTGATTGATCAGCATGTATAATTAACGTATCACCGCCACACTCCGTTGCGAGCTCGCTCCGAAAGTCAATGCAAGCTCGCTTGACGCTGGTAGCCACTTCACGTTCAACTTTTGAGCTCACACTATATGCCTAAGAGAAAATTGTGCGTTACCTGCTGGGTTTAAGTGGTCATCAACGAGTTAGCGGCTCAGGGGCGGGTCAGAACTCATCAGGGGCAGTCACCCATAGTTTTTACGGGGGGGGGGGGGGGGTCGGCGTTTCTACTTTTAATAATTTTGAGTGATGTCATTGAAGCGCGAGCGTTGAGCAAAGGAGCTCTGTGTCCCCCTTTCCTGAATCCATCCACATGTTGCTGCATAGAAATATCGACTCACCTGCACCTCACAACGCCATAACGCATTTCGAGTTCGAGTCCTCGAACAAGCTCATTTCTGAACGTGGCAGAGCAGACTATCGTGGATGAAAATCTTATTGTAATGATGTCTTCTTGTGTCTGTCCACATCAAAACCACATGTCTTATTAATCGTTCGCACGGGTCTCACGACTGAAAGGCAAGCTGAGAATGGTGTCGGTACCTGTTTGGAGCCGCGACTCCAGCCGGGCCAGTCTGAGTAATGATTTCATCACGTAATGCTACGCCACGCAATGTCGCAACGATTCCGGTCGTCGCATTTTCACATGAATGTCCATGCAACTCGCTCGCTGGCCTTGTCCACTATCGCCCATGTTACCAAACAAAGAGGCGCTGCTCTTTAAGAAAAAAAACGCTGCGCAATGTAAGATTCCCTTCGGTCGGCCATCCCGCAGTTAACCCTGCGCCAAGGCTCACGGAGACTGCGTCGGGTTTCACTTTTGAATGCCTTGCAGCCTGCAGCATTCGACAACCCTGTTAATACTCCGCCTAATGATTTCATTAACCTGCCATCCTGACCGGATCTTCTTAAACATATCAGTAGGTGAAACTTTCAAGCTGCAAGCCATTTGATTAGGTGTTAAACGATTCATTACGTTGTCATCGGTCATTAGTTTTGCGTATTCTATTTGAAGAGATTCCTAAAGATGGAGAAAGAAAGTACGATACTAAAGAAAGGCTACACATGTAGATTATATCTTTAAGCTAAAGGATGCGGTTCTAAGATATAGTTTTATTATAATGTTGACATATATAGGTGTATATATATATATATAGAATATATATATATATATATATATATATTATATATATATATTATATATATATACATATATATATATATACATATTACTATACTATTAAATAACATTTATCAAATTATCTTAGGAATATTTATTCCATGGGTTATTTCCCCTACGGCAGTATTTACTGCATTTGACGCGGCGCACTCCTGATTCTCATTATCGAGGCCAACACGTTTCATGATTGGGGCAGACAAAATATACAGGCCATGCGCGCAGTCGCGAAATCACGGTCCTCAGGCTTCCGCTTCAGTCTCTTCATGCACGTCGTGCTAGAAGCAAATACTCTAACCATCATCCGTCTCTGCGCCCTACGTTCCCCACTGCCAGCGACCTAGTCTCCCTCGTAACCGTCCCCGTCTGGCGTCACTGTTCCATCAGGTCACCTACTCGGCCCTGCGGTCAACACGCGTTCCAACTGCACACGTCAGTGCGGAGACCAGCAAAACGGAGCCTGCGCCTGCCGATGTGGCCCTCGTCGGACCGCACGGAGACCGCGGGCGAGGCAGTTTTTGTGCAACTCGTGTGGCAAGGAACTGCCATTTGGCTTACCACACAAAACACCACCAGTGCGTGCTATTTCGACGAGGTACATTCCGGGGTAAAGATGATCCGTGTCCCAGATGTAAAATGAGCTTCGCGGTATATCAAACATCGGGCGGGTTTCCACCACTCGCCTGTCAGCGCTACACCACTCGCCACATATTCCGCCACGGGCGTCGCCCACCGTCACGTCTAAAATGGGTCTCACGCTCTCCGCCTGGGCCCGCTCTAACGAGACAGGTCGGTGGACGCCGCACGATAAATCAAACCGCCGCCGGCGAATGCGACGCCCGCGCCTTCAGTCACGAGCCGCCGCCGTCAGCATCGGAGGCCGCCCCGGTGCTGACGTCACCACCCCGGGCCGGTCAGCACGCGGCGGTATCGCCGCCGCAGCCACTTACCGCGTCGCTGATCGGTGGGCGTCGCCGGCCGGTCACCGGATCTATCTCCGCCGGTGCTGACTCGTCCCCGGGGCCTCCCACGGAAGCCGAGAGCACCGCGCAGTGGCGGCGGCGGCGGCGGCGAGACTGACGCTGCGAGGCGCGTGGCGCGCTGGCGCCGCCGGTTGAGAGTGAAAGCGGGCCAGAGGCCGTGACACCGCTGGCCCGGGCTTTGTCGCCGCCCACGCGCTGGGCCGGTTCCGCAGCGCGCGCCGTCGGGGTTACCGCGCGGAACAGAGGGGAAGGGGTCTTCTGCGTGCGGTGTAAACCTCAGGGCAGGTGACGGGTGTGTCGAATTCACACTCGCGATGGCAGGAAGCTGCGTCGCCTCAGAAATGACTGGACATCCCGAGCTAGTTGATATCCGTCCCTAGGGTCACAGGCAGAACTGGATTACAACCGAACTGGATTAGAACAGAACTGGATTAGAACCGAAATATCGGCGCTTTTTCGATCTAGAAGAATACTCGTAGTTCTATGAGAAACTACCTTGAGATGTTTTCGTGCGTTGGGTTAGGGCACAACTCGTCAACTGATAACTTACTTGTCTTCCTATTTGTACTTATCATTAACTGGCCAGTGGATTTTAATGATACGTTTGCGTGCACTGGAAATTTGTCGAACATATTTATTGTATTAGGTTATTTGCCTTAAAGTACCAGGTCAATGCTAGTTTTAAGCCCGACCGGCACTATTAGGCCACCGGGTTATCAAATCATGGCTTCCGACGTAAAATTGCACGTGCAGGTGTGAAAGTGTCGCTGTTTGGTAAAACGATAAATGTGAGTAACTAATTGCCCTTCAAGAACTTGATTTTATGAAGCAGACTACAGGCTAGCACAGGTCATGGACTAGGTTTGTGGAACGTGACGACCTTTTCGCTTGAAAATATTACTTACAGGAAAAAATGGCATCTTAAGTAAAAAAGTGGACAAGGCTAGCCAGTTATGCCTCTAAAAAGTACTATTCCAACTACTGCAGAGCCGATCGTCAGTTGAGGTCAGTGGCCTATAACGACACAAAATTGCGACTTACATGTCTTGCGGTAATACTGCTTCATGGGACAGACATTAGAATTGAGTAAATTTTAGTGATAACTTGACATGAACGCTTCGCTTACAACGGACGCTACATTGAACCACGTGTTGATCATTCACGCCCCAAAACATCAGCTGTTTCTGCCCGTAAACTCACACAGCCTACGCACAAAGCTGTGGGCTTTTTAAAACTTAAGTGGCATCAGAGAATGAAACTGCATGAGGCTAGCCCACGTGGTTCAATAATCATCTCCCCCCCCCCCCACAAAAAGTTACGGAAGGTTTGATGTTGTGCAATTATCCATCTCAAAAATTGTAACCTCGCATGCTACTCGACATGACCCACGCATAAACCTGTGGGCTTGGAAAAACAAATATTTAACAAAACAAAACCCCGACCTTCACGCACACGCTATGCGCCCAGACAAAGTGCGTTACAGATGCCGGCCATTACCCTGCTCGGAAACAACACAATGCAGGCGTGCATGTGTCAGCTCAGGTGAAGGGGTAATCTTGGAGCTCAGCTTTGCTCTCGATGCCCATGATGACACGGCGTTCTGCTCTGGAGGCTCCGCCGCCCACACCCGCTCGTCTCTCCTCGCCACGCGCCGACCCGGCCCGGGCTGTCGCACACGCGCACACACGCACGCCCGCCCGGGGCTGCACAACCGCGCGCGGGCCTGGCTGCGGGCCGCGGAAGGCGGCGGTATGACCTATCTAGCCGAGTGGCGCGCTCGTTTGCCCGCGTGAGTGGCGCGCCGTTTTTGTGCGCGGCGTGGATGCTCCGGTCGGGGATGCTCAGCGTAGCATTTTTCACCTGGATTTGGGTCGGCGGTGTCGGCACGTGCTCCGTGGAGAGCGGGTGAGTCAGCTGGGAGACCAACGACTCCGGCAGGGTGACGGCGCCGACAGAAAACGGTGTCACTGACGCCTGACGAGGCAAGTCGAGGGCTATATTTATCAGGGTGTTCCGGCTCTGAAATGTCACGACGGAGGAGCATATGGCGTGGCGTTACAGCGATACCGTCACATTTTAGAGGCACTGAGCTGAATCGCGGACGGCACAGGCGACGCGTCTTCTGCTGCGATCTGCAGCTGCACGTGTCTGCCTCTCGAACGCCTTCACAAGTCAGCGTGAAAATGCTACCTTCGTTCCACTTCGCCAAGCGGTATTTCGACGACTTAAATGCCGTTAACGCCAACTAGATTGGCCAGGGGTCGTTCAGTTGGGCCACCCTCATCTTGACCGGTCGGAAGCTCGCCGTCCTCCGTCCAATGGATCCCCCACAACGATGGAGTATTCAGGGCAGGCGATGCTACATGCGCCCCCTCCCCCTCCCCCTGCTCTCATATCCGACACGGCCGCAGTCACGCGCAAGCCCGCAGGCAATCCAATCAGGAAAAGGTCACCCGGTCAGTCGCCCCGGCACGGTTTCAAGCGTGTCATATTTCCTGCAAGCATCCCAGCCTCTGATGAAGGCACGGACGCGTACAGCAGGGCTGGGAGTGCGGACAATACAGAATTGATGTCCTGATCTTTTAGACAAATAGCAAACAGAGCATCTTGTCCCATCCTGACGTAACAGTGTTCCAGTCCAATCCGTCTGCCGTTCATTCCTTCGTGTCCTGTTCGTGTCCTGAGAGAGCCCCCATGTCAGACGGGTGGCGCTGCACTCCGTCGTTATGACAACGGGTTAGCGGACTAAATTTAGGCTAGCAAGATGAACAAGTCTAAATTTAGCAGCACGAGCAACGGAGGGTGGAGGAGTCAGACAAGGCTAACATCCGACAACGTTTATGCGACCTGACGGCGACCTTGACGTCCAAATCTGTGCCAACTGCGCGGGCCCAACGTCTTAAGCCAAGCTTTGGTGACCATAATCATTTGTGGAGACCACTTCATCAAGCCCAGCCACAATTCTTGTCGCTGGGAGCTTTTCTGATCAAGACCGTCCAATTCGTCGCTTCGTCATAAATCCAGAGGTTCATCCAACCCGTGACGAATTCCACCGCATGCAACAGTATGGAATGATAATACATTCTCGGAACGCAACACGGAAGACGCCACGCATCTTGACACGTGCCCGTGCACGAAACTGGCAACGCGATACACTTTCAACAGACCTCCGGCAGGACAGTGCATCACCAGGGAAAATGGGTCGACGTCACGTCGGTGAAAATGATCGCGTGCCGAGGGCTGGCGGCGCCCCGCTCCGTCACGCCTCCGGGTCTCGCAGCGAGGCGGTCGGGCCGGGACGACCGCCGCGGCCTGAAACCGAAAGTATGTTCGGCCGAGAAAGCTGCCTGACTGGATTTATCGCCACGCGAGAGAACTCATGACAGAAGTTAGGAGTAACAAAGGGTTACGACGAAACTGGCCGCCACTGAGGGGTGCTCGGCAATGCATCGCCAGGTGTCCGAGGGCTCCCTGGGGCTGGGCCAGGGGAGTGCTGTGTCTAGTACCCGTCCCGATGCTTTATTCCGGTCGGTTAGCATTCTGTAGTTGACAGACACTGATGTTTTTTCCTCGTCTATCGACGAGTCTCCGTCAGCTCATTGAACTTAGCCTTATATTCATGATGTCCCTGGATGGGCGGCTGTATTCGATATCCCATGAATTTAGGGCTCAATCAAGCCTCTTGCTTTCAAATAATAAGATCGACTATTTTCAAGGAATTCAATAAAAAAACAAAGGTTCCATCACAGAATTCGTCATGACCTCGTACACGTTCGTTTTCTGTGACGGGCAAGGAAACTCAGCGGCACTCGCTGCGCAACCCGATTTACGCCCTGGCCACGAGTGCAGCCCAGCCGTCACTCCCACCTCCCAACGCCTTCCATCAGGGCGAAGGGCTCCATCAGCAGCGCGCGGCCGCGCCCCTCTCCTATCTCGCGCCGTCCCACTCCTGACCAACGCCACCCCCATCGACCCGCCTAGCGGCACCATGACTTCCGCGATAACGCGCACGGCCAACGGCCGATCCCGCAGCCAAGGTCACCCGGCGGCAAACAACTCACCGGGCGCGAGCGGGCGACCACGTGTCTGATGTCGCCGCCGCTGCTGGTGTTCTGCTGTTTCTGCGCACGCGCTGCCGGAGCGACGTCCGGCCGACCACTGCGGCGGAGTTGGCCGCGCGCGCCGGAGGGGCCGGTGCCGCGGCGGTCGAGAGCCCAGAATGAGGTCGTTCTGGCCGGCCGGCGGCCGTGGAGAGGCAGGGGGCGGGTTGCGGTGAGCGGGTGAACACGCGCCGTGGGGAGGCGAGGTGTCAACCGCCGGCTGTCGCGCGCGCCGGGGCGCCGGTAAACGGTACGGCGGTCGGACGGGGCTTCGGCAGGCTGAGTGGTACCGACGACTGCTGACCCCGGCCGTGACCTCTGGCCCGATGCTGTCCGATGCTGTCAGCAGGTAAGCAGCTGCCAAACTGCGTGAGCGCAATGGTTTGAAGATCTGTGGTGTTTCTTGTGTAATGTTTGAGGCAAAATAACATCGGGTTGGAAATGCGATTGCAGCGATTTTAGCACTCACAACCATTTTCAAGATACGTATGCTCACGTGATATAAACAGAGGACGTGTCAGAGTAGACACTGAAAAAAGAAATTTCAAAAAAGAAAACCATTCTGCAATTATTCTGACGGGTGTCAGAATGAGTGCAGAATGTGACTATGTGACAGAATGTGACAATGTGACTAGACACAGGGTACTTGCTGAGCACAGCTCGTTGCGTATGCCTTAAACCCACCGTCCATGGTGTGCCGTCGTTCCAACGAATAATTTTCCCGTTGCATTTTCGCCGCACAGCACAGGGCTGCGGACGGCTGAACGTGCCGCAGTGTTGTTGCACGGTCGGCCCAGACCTGGGTTGATCCTCGTTGACCAGCTTCTAGCCACCCTTTCTGTCATCCGGGCCCTAGTTTGTGCCCGTGCTGGGATCCGTACCCATCACGTCCGGATGACGAGGTTAACGTCTTTCCCCTGACCAGGGAGGCGGCAGAGGTATGGTCCCTACACCTATTGATTTAACGTGTGTTCTGCGGCGCTGTTCTTTGTCCGCCATAACAGAGGCGTCCGCGCCGTTGGAGCTGGAGCCCAAACCCCGCTGGCGCGTTCAGGCGCCCGAACGCGAAGCTGGATATCGTGTTGTGATTCTCCCCTGACCCGTGACTGAGAGGTTCTAAAGCCGGTGTACCATGCTCCGAAAACATCCTCCGTGTGAGACTAGAAAAGCATTTTTCTTCCCATTCGGTCGAACGGTGTTCGGCTCGTTTAATGCGTTAATAACTGGGCAACTTTCCACTCGGCAGTGCGCAACAGCGGCATTCAGTGCGGAGCGCCACCCCTCCCCGCCCCCTCCACACGCCGCTCACCACCCGTCAACAGCGTCGAGAAAGTGTCGCCGTTTTAGAAAATTAACCAGCCGCGTCATCAGTGGGGTGGGGAGGCGGCCGGCGCGGCCGAAGCCTGTCGAATTTCACCGTCCCCGCCGGGCTGTTGCACGCTTGCGGCCGAGAGATGGTCGCGGTGACGACGATGACGGCCGGCGACTCCCTAGCAGCTGCAGGCTGCAACGACAGGTGCACTGGCGGGACGGAGCTAGAGTACGTGCCGGACAGGGCTTGCGTCGTCACAGAGCATTTCTCTTGTGGGCGCCGAAGCCGCAGAGCTCTGTGCGGTCTCAGATATTTGGCACACGCCACTGATGCAATGGTCGTTGTTGGGAGTCCAGGTCCGAGCTCTCTAAAACGCTTCGCAGGATCCCCAGCCAAGGTTGGTGTCATATTTGGAGTCCAGGTCCCAGCGCCTAAAACACTTCATGGGATACCCTGCCAAGGCTAGTGCTGTGTGTCGAGTCCAAAAACGTGGCCGTAAGGTTAGAGGCCAGACTGAATCCGAGTCCGGTCTGACTCGATTCCGGACTCGCGGGTACTGGGGTACAGGTCTCTGCGGACCGAATTATCAGCAGCAGTTCCGATCCTGCTCGCAAACATAAGATTTACGTGGCCCGCAACGCGTCTGTTCCGTCGTTTCTGAATGCATTTCGGTCCAATCCGTTAAGTCATACATTTTGTACAATTTGATTGGTGTTGGTCCGCTTTCACATTTCAGTCTCTCGTCAAACGCATTGTCAGATGCAGCTGAAAAGAACGCTCGCAATTTCAAACATGTATCAAGCCCCGTTCACGGGATCTATTACGTTTTAGATGAGCTTTGGCTTCTGCCATTCAGTACGCGCAAATGACATTTAGAAGACAATACATCACAGAGGTAAGGGGACGTCCGTAAATGAAGTTACGCGCTTTTTTGGCATTTTCCACTTCTCTTACCGCTATCTGTGTAGCCTCTGTTACGCTGAGCGGTCTCCCTTCCTCGGGTTCTGCTGTGTTTGTGTAGCATACCGAAGAAGTAACATCCGTTTGGCCCCTAAGCTAGGGGTTCGCAGCAGAAACCAAAAACGAGCGTACTGCTCGCCTTGAGAGGAGAGCAACGGTGCTCATCTTCACTCAACTCAAAAGGTTCAAAATGCAGTAGAAGAGCTGCTTTTTGGAATTAAAATGCAAATACTCTGCACTGTTTTACACATTAATGAAGGCCGCACGTCGTGTATCTCGTATGTGTTCGCGGTACCTTCTTGGTTTCTGTTGAGCCCATGGGTTTCTGAGAAAAACACAGATTATCAAAACTGATATTTTTAATGCGTATTGAATATTCCACTAATGCACCCCAATGTGCGCTTGGCAGATACCCTGCTTGGATATCTATTAGACCGTCTGAGATTTTACACGAAAATTCGCTGGTTGTGGCCTCATAATGACAGCTTTCTTATTCAGCTACGCGATACTTTAAACACAATGGGTAGCAGCGACAAGTCCCACACATGGAGATGTCAGAAACGCTTTAAGCAATAGCATTTAGCGTAAACCGCAGCTGAGGCGGTCCTCGTCCGCCGGCAACGGCGCTCGTGGGCCGCCGACAGTAGACGCTGATATTGGTCAGTCGCCACGCTGCTATCATGCAGTCGTAATCGTCTTGAGCGGGCTGTGACCCTGGGTACAAGTTCGACCTTGCAAATACAATAACGTAAGGCAAGGACAACGTGATGCTGATCCCTCGGACTGTCGCCGAGTTCACCGAAGCCAGCGCTGACGTTCTTGACGGCCCACTGGCCACTGCAACCCGCGATTCAGGTCATTCGAGCCGTTACCTGGCCCTGCATATGAAGCGCTATGTTTTCTGTTGATTTGAAGATTCCTTTTGCAGCCACTTTACCGCAGCAGATGGGCTTAGGTACACGCGCCTTGCTGATGTAAGGTTTTTATGCGCCTGACGGTATCTTCAAGTGACAGAGCGCGAGCGTGCAGATGATTTTTAGATGGCAGAGTCAGTCATGACACGCCTTCATATTCAATGGTTTCTGAGCGGCGTGGTTGGATATGCTGATGAGGAGCAACAGGTGGGCGGAGAAATCAACTCTCCCCGACATTTGGTGCACGGACCCGGGCTCGTCAAGCGCTATTGGTGAGCGGATGCCTTTCTGCTCCGCTGCCTTGTTCAATCGCCTTGACGAAAGGCCTCCGAGCCATTCTTAAGCTTGGCGAGACCCAAACTAACGAAGTGAGATGGGAAACTTTTGCTCAGTGATTTATTGTCATGTCGTTGCATACGCGTACAGCGCATATAGCTAAATCACCCACTAAGAAGCCTTGCGCGGTGTGAGACGGGCGATACGATTACAGATGTGCAGGTGCTCAGTTGTGATGTAGACTATGCCCAAAGCTAAGATAATGAGTCTGGGCACACTCGGCAACAACTCTCTTAAGGGAGCTGGAGAGGATGCCCTCCGCGAAGATTTAATGGGTGCTGGTCCACTAATGTATCCCTTCGCGCGCCGATTCTAAATAAAGAAATAGTGAAAAAATGACTTGCTTTGCAGTGATTCTGCTCAGGAAGCTCAGAGCAGCCAACCACGGAGTCAGGCTTGGTAATTTTAGTCAACGTAATCGGCGCATTGTCAGACAGGTGCAGTTTTTGCAATGGCGCCACTGCGGAAAACAGTCACAACGTGATGATACGTAACTACTACCACGTGCGTTATCCGTGAGCTCACCAATAAGCTCTTTGAAGACACGTGCGAGATGCTTTCGGTTATTTGGGTCAGTTTGGGTCAAGGGGCCAATTTGACCTCCCACGCGCTCGGGTGGGGGTCATATTGACTCCCGAAGTTTTTTCCAGTGTGGTTTCCGAGCGTTTGATATTGCCACGCCAAATTTTGCATAGCTGTAGACCAATGAATTGCGGATCGTTCAGTATAAAACAATATATCTGCCTGGTAAGGTCACTGACCAACGGCAAGCTAAAGTCAGGCCATGGATTCAGCGAAATCAATTTCTAAGGAATCGTTCCATCAATAATGCGACAAAGGCGTGTTAGACGAAACCACACATCTATGAAGGTACTTTCTCATTAACACAACAATTGAATGCACAAATTCCATTGACCCAGCGCCAGGTTTAAAGGTCAGACCAAGGTCAAGCCCAACCTGTTTATTACTCTGTGGCTTGCTGCATGAGGTAGTTTCTGGTGCTCATTTCCAATCTGTTGATAACAGAAACCGCATTGTAAATACCCCATGAACGTCAAAAGGGTCAGAATAGCTCGCTGACCTAAAATAACCCAGGTCAACATTTGTTTTTAGGAACATACTACCTAGCGTTATATTTGTCTCTTACTTAACTGCAAAAGTCAAAGAGGTCTGATATGTGTGATTTTGGTCGCTATGACCTTCAAAAGGTAAAAGTCACTGACCGCAAATGAGCATGTGACATTTTGCTTGGAACAGGTATCTAGGTTCTGGGGGCCCTTGGAGACCAACCTTGAGTTTGACCTTGGATGACCTTATTTGACCCGAAGGTCATGACCTAGCAACCTCAAAATTCGATCTGAGTGAGTTTAAATACAGGTCAACACACCCTGTAAATTTGGTGTCTCTAGTTCTTCTGGTTCCTGAGATTTCAGTGGGAATCAAATTTAGCTCCCATCCGAGCGAAGGGTATCCAACCGGCCACCCGGACTCATTTTAAAGATGGTCGTGGTGTCCTGGGGGTGATGAATAACGTGCCTGGAATGTGTGGTGGGAACAAAACATGCCTACTGCTTATGCTGTTTACCTTTTCAGCACAGACCATCGTGAGATGGCTCGACGGATTACTCCCTTCATCTGGTGGTTTTACGTGCGCGCAGTACGACCTGTTTCGGAAGTACCGCACGGAAATGTTGTATGCAGTGTTTACTCCGGGAGCAGATGGCATAAATTGTTGCTAAAAGGTTAATTCGAACTCAATATGATTGAGGTTGACTTGATGAACAAATAATATGATGAACAAATGTCCGTCCCGGTGGCTCAGTTGGTCAGAGCGCCTGGTTCCCGATTCATCCACCCGTGGCGGGGTGGGTTCGAGTCGCTCGCTCGCGCTCGCTATTTGCCCTTGACAGGTATGGCCTGCGGCCGGTGGCGGTGGGGCGATAAAGGTCAGATGACGTCAGAGGGCAAGACGGACCGTGCCGGACATTGCGGCACGTTAAGATTTCGTCTCTTAATTCTGCCTTTGCCTGGAATTGCGCGATCGGATGGTAGGGGTCAGGGCTCACGCAACAAGCACTGCTTAGCGTGAGCGCTGTTCCCAGAAATCCACCCATTCGAAGTGTTTGTATCAAATTTTTTGCCATGTGTTGTGCAAAGGTCAGTATGTTTTTATTAGCTTCCAAGCCATGGCATTTCACCATATGGATGCCATACCATAGGGTTTCATAACGTGGAGAACTTGAAGATTGTTTTGCTTATGTAAATTCAGGGCATGGAACGCAAGTTCCAATCGTCCCTTAACCGCTCCCAGATTTTGTTCTGCGGAAGAACGGTTTAGTAAGAACCATTCACTTGAAACCTTAGGTTTGATTGAGCTTTGTGGCGTCTGGCCTCAATGATCTCATGAAGTGCCATGTCCATCACTGGTGCAAAGCTAATTACAGAGCTAATTATTGCGCCGTTTCAAATCGCATGGCATCTGCCTGGCTCTTACTCTTAATTGTGTTTAATCGCATGACATCTGCTTGGCTCTTACTCTTAATTGTGTTTAATCGCATGACATCTGCTTGGTTCCCACCATTAGCTGTGTTTAATCACATAACATCTGCTTGGCTCTTACTCTTATTTGTGGGGATGTGCCACACCATAGTCCTTTGTTTTTGCTGGGCCTTATGAGTCATCAGCAATTTGTTTAAAACGTACACGTGTACTTGCGTCGTAGGACCACATGCAGCTGGTAAGTTACCTATTATTGCTCACTTATTTCTATAGTCCTAACAAATTAGATGCATTGCAACCTAAAACCATCCAATTTTTTTTCGTCCCCAAAAAACAAAAAAATCACCAATGACCGGGTGAGAATCGAATTGGTCTATATCGACTTTCGGCTCATCTTTTTGGGTATCTAAATGTTACCACTGATATTGATCACAACACTTCAAGCTGCACGTCCGTGTAACTTTCGTGGCACATTCCACCTCGGTTCAATCCATACCGTGTCGTGTTCGTGGTCGGTTTGAGAAAAAGTGACACTGTTCCTTTCCTGGTCGGCTTCTGATACAGGCATGGTTAGCACGGTTTTGAGATCCGTTTAAGAATTTTAACCAGAAAGTCTGCACTGTGCGGTCGGCTTCGCGTACTCATCAGCTATGATGACTGAAATCTGACTTCAATCCGTGAAAGTATGTGACCTGCAAACCTTGACTCACTCGGTTATTTACTTGATTAATATTTTTCTTCTCTGTCAAAATGTCTCTGTCTCGCGTTGCCGCAATCCCGGGTTGTCGAGGCCCGGACTTGGTTTTGACAAGCGTGCATGCTCTCTTACAAATGAATAGTCTCATGTTTTCAATAGCAATCCAAGGGAACTGTGAAATCATGGCAATACTTCAATGCAAAACAAACAAACAAACTGTCTGATCTGATACACTGTACGCAAACGTCATAACAATTTATGTGACACTCACTGAAACGATTAGGCTTTTTGTTGGCGAAAACTGCATGGACACACGATCAATGACTGCAATAATTGTGTAGATCCGAATTTGTGTCAGTTTGGGCACCACACACTCGGTCTGCGACCTTGCTCACAATAATGCGGGGTACTCGGTATGCATGTACTACTGGTCTGTTTCCTTTCAGTTTTCGGCCACTGCAAGACGGTCTGGTGCAGAGGCCGTATACATCTGCGCGTCGAATATTTATACTCGTGACGAAACCTTATTTCTCATAGGTAACAGCACAATTTGTGTCGTGTAGGGTAATCAGCAGCCGCCCTCACGTATGGCTTCGTGTCTCGCAAGCCCTTATTCGCGGTAGAATTTGTAGACGAGGGACGAATTTTGTACCAAATGTGACATACATAGGTAAGAGCACCGCCTGTCGTTTGTCGCCAGGCCTATCATAACAGCCACTGAATTTGGCGGCGGAGGCGGTTTGTTTTGCTGGCATGTACCTATTTGTCATTTTTACCTTTGCAAATTGAGGCACACGGCATCAATGTCGCAAAGGTGAGGTGGAGAATAAGTACGTGATGAAGAAATTCAAGGTCGTGCAGAATAAAATTGATCCGCTGTTTGATAGACTTGACGACATTCAATGCACTTCACTCCTGTTTGCCGTAGGTTTCGTGCAGCTAAGATTTTGATACTAAATGTATGATGATACCCACGTGAAAAGGGCTTCGAAAAAGTGCAGCTTTAATAAGAAGTGCTGCCATGAATGACCGTGTCTTTCCGGATGCCCTCATGACGCTATAGACCACTTGTTGCATAGTGGGCGCGGTCAAGTATGTCGTCATGCGTTTCAGGATGGAAGCCCGTGACGTCTGCGAGCCGATGATGGAGCGTCACGGTGACGTCACGCCGCCGACCACGTGCGCGGAGCGTCGCTGCGCGTGCTGCCCGCGTGCCTGCTGGTCCTGTTGCAACTTCTGCCACTGGTTCTGGGAGTCGTGGCACATCTTTTACTGCTGCCTCGGCTGCTGCTGCAACTAACGTGGCGGCCGGCGGACGGCACCACCGAGACGACACTGCAGCCGATTAAGGCACCGCCATATATTTCGGCCTGGCGTGACCCCTCCCCGTGATGCCGAGGACCAAACCCCAAGGCGAGCGCGGCAGGGGTGACGGGACGGTGTGAGTCGGGGTGCGTTAGGGGAGGACTCCGAAGGATGGGGACGAAGGGGCGCCGCCCGTCGAAGGACGGGGACGAAGGTGGGCGGCTCGTCGAAGTACAGGGACGAGGGGGCGCCGCTCGCCGAAGGATGAGGATAAAGGGGCGCCGCTTGCCGAAGGATGGGGACGAAGGGGCGCCGCTCGCCGAAGGACGAGGACGAAGGGGCGCCGCTCGCCGAAGGACGGGGACGAAGGTGGGCCGCATGGACGGGACGGAGGCCACGCTCGATGCCGCAGTGCGGTGTCCTCCTGCACTGGACACAACTCGTGGTGTACTTGGCGGGGCTTGCGCTCTCGGGGTGTGAACGGAGCGAAACTGCCGAGGTGTAAACCACTGCGTGCTCATGGACTAGCATACTGACCCGTAATCGCGTCGAACCGATTTTCGGACATCCTGTTGACACCAGGTGGTAAACTAGCTCGGAAGGGCCCGTTTTGAGGAACGCTGTGATGTCTCTCTGCTGCATCTGTACCCATTTGCTATCGACTTTATGAGCAAAGTTGTGTTCTGTACGCTTCTCTACTTCTGGATGTTTCTGAACATCTCTGAACAATGTGCATCGTTCTCCCTGTGAAACAACAAATCCTTTAAACTGAGTGTTTGTACTGTAATGGACTTGCAGGACATGTGCCCGATGCAACAGTCTGTGGAGCTTGGGATCGAGAAGACTCAGGACCTTCAACAAGAAGATTAGGAGATTGGGTCTGCCTTGACAACCGTCTTAAAGTTAGAGACATTTAAAAGTTGCATAACTCGTTCTGCATATTCTCCTCGGTCATTTGACACGCGTGTTATTGCCAAGAGTTTTCTCCTTACGCTGTATTAACTCCACAAAGTTTTGGCCTCAGCAAAGCACGATGTCATGGAAACGCTGCCGCTGCAGGGTGGCATTCCGCAAGCGTGTAACACGCCAGCATCTTCGGAATCCGGTGGCCGAAGGCACGAGAACGTCAGGTCGCGACGCCTGCCAACTGGCGCCCAGATATGTGACCGCAATTTGTGATATGACCGCGTGTCTAGACTGTTATCAACAAATGAGCCATCTGGTCGGGATATGAGTGCAAATCTCTAGCGCGCTGCGACCATAACCCGTCGAGTACCATGGTTACGCTACTGAGCTGATCAGGATCCAACGCAGCTCAGTGGTAATGACCCGTACCCAGGAAGAACAGTGTCACGAATGAAGAACTGTATTAGCGTGTGGATTTCATCAGTGCCATCTCTGACCTAGAATGGTCGGTATGAACGATGGGTTGAGCTTTGTATGCCAAAACTACTAGTCAATACATGCGAAGGGCGAAAACAAAAAGCAAATGAAGCGTTGCAATAGGTCATAAAGAAAGGCCAGGAATAATGTGCTGGATTTCAGACCGTGAGAGTAATAGCGCCTGGACAGCTCAGACTAATAACGGGTGTAGAAATGGCCCATAGCCTTTCCGGCATCTGGTGACCAAAATGCAATGCGGCTACTGCTCTCCGCGACATCCATTGAGTGAAATCTAAATTAGAGGAACGCTAAACTAAGGCCAAGCTGCCAAACTTACGCCAAGGTTCATCAGCCTCGTCCGAATTACGGGCCCCGTGCTAGGCGGGTACGCTGCGGTGGTGCTGTCGGTTACGCCCGTGTTTTAGTCGCTAGCGTTGCAACTGAAGACGTGGGTAGAGAGTATAATTAGCAATATGCCCGATGTTCTGCGTTGATGAGCTTTGCTGCGTTTGTTCTTGCAGGATTATACAACGTGTTTTGATCCACTCAATTCGTCAGCGTTGCGTGTGAACTGAAGGAGTTCATTCAACAATACGGGGCCCCATCCTCGATGCATTCGAGATCAGTGCCGCGAAGGTTCCCAACGCACTTGGTGACGCTGCAACCACAGCCGGAGTTCAATTCAAGCTAGCGGCACTTGTTTACAAGACAGCAGGGACGCGCTACGGTGGTGCTGTTGAACGCAAGGTGACCTGTCGTGCGGTGGAGTCGCTGGACAACCGCAGCTCTGGCGGCGCTCAACTAGATCAGCTCTGACATCCTCTGGGTCACATCACGCCAATGATAGTTTAGATTGGTGTCGGCCGGTTATGTGCAGTGAACAATTGGTTCAGCGCGAAAGTTGCTGACATCACCCTCTGTTCGCTATTGCCCCGTACTCTCCGCAAATTCTCGTCTTATTCCCGTTCTGAATGAGTACGCCCGGTGCCCGGCGCTGAGCTCTCCCGAGATGTTTCCGGACAGACCTTCGCACAGTATTTTTCGTAAGCAACACTTCAGAAAGTATGCAGTCGTAAAGCACGTCTTCGGACCGACATCTTCGTAGAAGCAAAATTTCGTGAGAACAAATTCAAGTGACACAAAACTTCACATCCGCAAGTTTACGTGTTGCATCAAAACTTCGTGAGAACAAATCCAAGTGACATAAGACTTCACATCTGCAAGTGTTCGTGTTGTATTTACGTATGCACCTTTCTTGGTATCATATTTATTTGTGCACGTGATTAAATTTGATTCTAGATTATTATGAATGCGGTTAACGAAAATTCAATCCAGCGGTGTCCGCGATTTAAATTGAAATATTTGCGTCACATTGGTCCAGTTAGCCCACGTTTTACCAGCCGGGCTGCAAAAACAGAGATACACGATAGAGGAGAGTCAGGCCACGCATCAGCTAGAGGGTCAGGCCACGCTCGGTCATTTGTAGAAGAACAGCATAATCTGCACGCTAGGATGACGGGATGACCCTTCCAGATAAGGCCGGGAAGTATTGTCTGAAGAACAACAGAAAAAGAAACAGGCTATCGATAGCAGACATCGAAATGTGGTTGAGGACAGACCTGTGTTTCCAGCTGGATCATGAATTGGCTCATGAGACAATTTTTTTTGGGGGGGGGGCGCGGGTCGTGAGCTGAGTCAGTTCATCAGCAAAAGTGCAGCTCTGTGTCATGAGCTGAATTACATTCTTCGTAACTTTTATGAAAGCTGATCATTTCTAATAATGCCGGTGTCAGTGGGTCATAAGGCTCACAGGAAAATGGTGAAATGAGAACCACACCACGCTCCAGACATTATAACAGGTCATTTCAGAGTGTTAAAGTGAACAGCATGCAGCATTAGCTATATAGCTTCTCGCAAAATCAGCACCAGCTTTCAGGCAGAATACCGAAATCCCTCATTCCCATGCGCTAGGTGAAAATCAATGAAAGATTGTCTGCTACTTGAAAAATTCAATGGCTAGTTATATTTTATATTGTCAATCATCACAAAAATAATCTAGTCCATACCTATCCCATCATTCAGTACTACTTGAACTGCTGTGCGTATGCCATTGCTGAGGCTATAATGAAATACACAGCTAGAGTGACAAGGTCGTCCCGTCTCAGATGTGGATTGCATATCGCAAAAAGTGATCTCGCATCAATTACTATTTCACGCAACACGCAACTTGGGTGTGATAATTCGGCCTCCAAATTGAGTAGTTTTGGAATGTGGACAAAGTGGCGCAGGGCGCTCTAACATCTACGCAGCGTGGTAGTCTGTTCTGACTCCTAACTCATCATAGAGCGGCCTAATGAGGGGAGTTGCAGGTATCCTGCGGAAATGAGAGTTGGCGCCTACATTAGCCTATCTCTAGTTCAGTTGTCCAGTTCAGTTCAGATTAGTTTAGCTTAGTTTAGTTTCTTGCTGACTGGAAGACTGGGGCCGAGTGAAGAAGATTTTTGCAGGGCTTACTTGCGATAAATGCTGTTGTATTTCGGAATGCTTCCTACTTCAGTAAGTTAACTTTATAATATGCTTGTAACTAGTGCTAGCTAATCAATAGTGCAATAGCTGCAAGCCGATACTGAATTGTTGACATGCTATCACTGACGGCATGGCTAGTAACGGCTAGCGGGAAAGTGGTTACCTACGTGTGGGTGCACTTGGCTGGCACTTGATAGGCGCAGATTGCCAACTGTCAGGTTGAGTGCAGTCTAGTTCACATTGCATGCTATGGATACGTACACGCGTGCACACACACACACACACACACACACACACACACACACACACACACACACACACACACACACACACACACACACACACACACTGTTGATATATATATATATATATATATATATATATATATATATATATATATATGCCAACACTTATTTTACGGGAACCTTTCGAGCAAAAAATGACATTTGATTCGTTCATGCCATCATGAACCTTAATACCCACTTGCAGTGTAGAACATGGTTTCTTGAATTCCGCGCTGTCCTGAAGTCATCCTGCCGCGAGATTTTTCCTCGCTAATGACAACCCGTATCCGCGAATATGGCCCTTCAGCCAGTTGTCAGAATTAGCTTCCCAGCCCAGCTCAACCTGTACACTTCCTGTGCGGCCGCCCAAAGGTCCTCATCAGCTGTTATTGGTCAGCTTTTGGGAGGTTTTCTGCGCGCCCTACATGCCAGATTTTGCACTCTTTCTGTAGCCTGAGCACTTCACAGGCATAATGAGCGGCTGTCAGTTTCAGTACTCCACGGATTTTATGTTCAGGGTCTCATCCAGTCTTGTACGGCTAGTCCAGATCGAATCCCCCATCAATCCTTTTTTCTCAGTCCAATCTGGTTCGGTCAGCCTCACCAAAAAAAAAAAAAAAATCACGTGAATCCCTGCTATTCCGCTTCCACTTATACTTTTTCAAATATTATATAACTTGACTACTTTTATGTTGACACTGGCGCTTATGAGTATAATTTGGTATATATATAGATATAGATATAGATATAGATTATATATATATATATATATATATATATATATATATATTAAAAGCAAATTTAGCTCATGTATCTTTCAATACAGAAACTTGGTGATTTTCCTTGGGGAAAATGCGCAGCAAGTTGCCATAAGCCAGTGGGTGCTAAGCTGCTCAACGCATCTTGTTGGCTGGTAGGAATTCGGTTTTGTATTAAGATCAGTGCAAAAAAGATTCATCATATTTTTGATCATATCGCATTTATTTTGGTGGACAATTCACAAGTGCCGCATTGAAGGGGTCAAAATGGCTTCTGGTTTCAATAACCTAAAAGTATGAGCACTACACCTAACATTTCTAGGCTTCAGATTAGGTGCAACATATTTAATTGCCCGCACAAGCCACTAATCAGTTTCAGCGGCACTAAGTTTCAAGCGCAGGACGACGCTCATCTGGAACGCGTTCTGAATAACTAGACACACCATCTCACCTCAAGTATGATACTTCTGGGGTGTAGCCATGTTCAGACTCACCATGAAACAGCCTCAACTGCGACCATTATTTCTTGCTCTACCGCTTGCGTTAACATTATAATCCAGGCGTGCGGCTGCCCACTGCCTGCTCTTTCATTCAGGGATTGAAACGAATGCGTCATTTCCGACTCCTATCGTTAAAATCGGAGGAACTACCGAGTCCCACTTTTTTAGTGCAATGAAAAAATACGAAAGCAATTTCTTTTTGTAATCGCGTATCGCACAGCTGCATGAAGTCACGCTGACGCAGTCAAAAATAAATCCCTTCATGTACATGGACAATAATGTGCAATTTTGCATGCCGTTGTCTGGTTTTCAACGCGCTAAGAGAGTTACCATGATACTTTATTAGATGGCTCAGCTCGTGGTCAAAGTTTATTGCGTCTTTCGTGCGCCGTGAATGACTTAAACACAAATTTAGAATCTTCCCACATTCACGAAACGTAGTCCGAGAGTTAGGTTCTTGTGGCCAGTCATCCGACATTTGGCATAACCGCTAGCGCTTTGACATCTCAGATATATACTAGCCAATTACCAAGGGCTCTGCTGATCTCACAGGCTACACCAAAGCTTGCTCATTTGATGAGATAAGGATGATTTGTCACAACGATATGAAATATTTCAGGTCATGATTGGCATGTTCATCCACACTAATTTCCTGTGGGAGTAGAATTACAAATTTACAAATACTTACCCAATTTCGGAGTTTTTTTCCTGGATGCGGAGTACCTAACTCACTTTTGGTGATAAGTTTACCCTTGGTCCATGGTTGAAGATGCCGGCATGCTCATTCATTGATATATATATATATATATATATATATATATATATAATATGCATACATATTATTTAGTGCGGGGAGTGTGTTAACAAGTAATTGTGAGGATGCAATAACCTTTATTCTGACAGACGCTTCGAAATGGATCAGTGGAAGTAGAACGCTTACTTTGGAGCTGATGTGAAACTCATAAATTTGACTGATTCACTAGCTAAACAGAAACTATAGTGATGCCAAGGAGCTAAGCTTCTAATTTTCTCAGACGGCAGCTTGCATTTCAAAACTCTGTGGTGTGCTTTTTACAAAACAAAACACGCTCCTGCCTTTTTCAACTCGGAAATGCAGTGTCGCCCATTTGGGTTAAATGGAGTTGCCGACATGATCAGAAGGAATGGTAGCTATGTTATGATGAAAAGGGTACTAGATCGTTATATATTTTAAATTATCTTTGAATGAGTGGGAGATCTAGTTTTCCATGACAGCATAGGTGAGTGCCACTCATTCATATCAATTTGTCATTGTGATCTGTTCGCCAGCAAATTTGTTTGTCGAATATGTGGCTGAGTAAGGTTTGTGCCTGTTTGTGCATCGCTTGGAATAGGAAGTACTGTATGTCATTGGTTTACATTTTCTTTTCTGAGTTGATGCCCTCATTAAGCATTTGAGGGACTTTTTAGTGATGATGTGTATTCAATATGTATTCAATCTCTCCTATCCGTGTGGGCTGGCAAATTTGAAAATCCGGTCCGATCCTAAGCCTCGTTTTGGTGGAAATTTCTAATGCGGTTCAATCCGGCCCGCGCATTGATCCACAATTCATGGATTGACCCAGTCCGTGAAGTGCTCTTATGTCAGGTCCGGCCAGAGCGCATCTCCAATATTCGTAAGACTTCTAGCAAGTAGGGCGGTGAATCAGTGCATACCTCCAGGGCAATTCGTACCTCTAGCGGTATCATACCTTCGCACTCGGAAGTATTACCGGCCGGATGCACGTTTTGTTGAGAATACTCTGTGTAAGCTTCTCGTCAGGCTAAAATGTTTACCAGCACACAAACGCCGGTTGGTGAGCGTTACCTCCAGCAGAGGTAAAGTAACCTTCATCGTCCACCACCGCATGCTGTTCACCTGCGCCCATTAAGCCACGGGGCAGCTGCCAGAGCCGCACACTATGTGTTTTGGACTGTTTTGGGGTGACGAACGAGGTTTTCACTCTTTGCGTACACTGCATGCTTTCTTCTGCCGTAATCTTGCGCACGCCGCGCTGACTAATCTCGAAGCTGAGGACCGGAGAAAGGGAAATCCCTGAAATTGTTGCCTGTAGGCACGTGCCATCTTCCTTTGACCCTCCCCCTGATCATTTTGACTGTCGGCCCGTAAGATTTGCACGTGATATGTTTGTGTTCCAGATCACATAACCTCTCAATTTCTGAAGATATGCGCGAGACGTATTGGGCACGAAGAATTGCTTTACGAAAAAGGGCGATGCGAAGCCTTGCATGGTACCACTCCCAGGGACATGTTCGGCCCTATCTGGTATATGACCACATCTGGTGTATGGCTCAAATGGTTTTCGGCCCAATTCTTCTCTTCTGTAAGCACACAGGGCCGTGATCACGGCATCGGCTCGTAAGGCTGCCGGCAGCTGCCAGCCAGGCTCCACACAGGTGCGCTACATTATCGTTAGTACGGGTCATTCGAACACCGCCGCTGTCCAATCACAATACATTTCCGGCACATTCATTCTGATGTCGGTACTGCACTGTCAGCGCGGCTCACTCCTGGCACGTGTTGATATCCATAAGTATGGGCAGGAGCGCTACATAAGTATGGCGTGCAGATGGGCCATACGCCATACGCCATACTTATGCCAGGCAGATCTGCCGAAATGGGCGTCACCCAAAAGGGTCCGTCAGCTGTTCCAAAGGGTGTTATCACGCTTGCCTGTGTTGTATGAAGGCCACGCAGCGTCCAGAGTCGCTGACCCGATCTGTCCAAAATCAGCATAAAACAAGGGCAAACGAACGTCATAACCATGAATTAGAACTGGTGACAGCACGCCGCGGTGATGACCTTTTAAACCGCACCAGGTACGCAAAGGCAAGGAACTCATCTAAGAGCGATGTCGGACAGTTGTTACCATATTTTTGGAAGGCTTCGCCAGTCCGCAGGAAACGTGCATTGGCGTGACGTTACCAAGTGTGGCAAACTCTGAACGAGTTACGATGATCACGATGACCTTCAAAAACCGCTCGAACGTCTTGTTCCACCCCAGAACGCTCGGGAGAGGTCAGGACCGATGCCTGCTTACCACCACTTCTCCTCAGTGGTGGATCGACGGCGCCAGTTGGGGACAACACCGATTTAGGCGGCATAGTCCACTGGCTCTCAAAATTCATTGAACTGCACTTTATTTTACTCCAAGAAGCATGGTTGTGGAAACCGGGGGAGGGCTGAGCCTCCAACCTTCTGGTAGATTCGTATTGGCCTATGTGCTTTGGCTGGAGGGAGACAACCAAAAATGGCCCCTGTTCCCTCATTTTGGGAGAATTTTGGTTTCTCCTGCCAAGGAGTGCTTTGAAATATATCTTTCGCACAAGCTACTCGCAAATTATGCAGTCCAAATATTCATTTTTTGCCCGATTTGGCAATCCTAGATGTTATCACCCTGATGTCCCTGTGCGTGAAACCACTCGAGAACAGGGGCCGAGTCCCCCAATTTTCACAAAATGGCATGTTATCTCCTTCAAGTTTACCTTCAAATGCACGTTTTCTGGTATTATCCTCAAAACATCAATTTTAGCTCGGCTTATTTCCCAACATCTCCATTTGAACCATTCAATCCTGGTTCTTCCCCTATTTATGTTATATTAGGTATACATGCATATATATATATATATATATATATATATATATATATATAGGTATATCATCTCAGAGGTGTTGTTACACCGATGGCTGCCCGGCACGCCAGCTCAATCTCCCCTTATGACTGATCCTTAAACTATACGCAGTGTAACAAAATCCTTTACGAAATGCACCGTCCTCTCAAACCACAGGCCCATATTCCGAGAGCATCAGGGTGCAATGTTGCGTGGTCAAGGACCTTTCCCCCTAACTACTGTTACGCATTCATGACGTTCATTTGTTACGCATTCATGACATTCATTCATGACACCCGCTCTCCATGCAAAATTAAGTTATGGGCGCATCAGAAGTGGTACAATTAATAAAGATAATGCAGTATTAAAATCCGAACATAACTGGACAGGAACAGATGAAGACAAAATCCGCGGCAGGCAGTTATAACAGTGATGCGGGTCACATAACGAGAAGATGCAGTCCCAAGATATGAACCAGAAACATATCTTTAGTCAACGAGGGAGCAATAATCCTCGGCGATGTGGCAGCAGACAGCTTTGTTCTGCAGTGATGACTCAATACAGCCACCAGATAATGTTACACTCTGCTACAAGGTCCTTTTTTTGTAAATACTTGTTCCAAAATACCCGCGGGACACCACTGGCAGAAAATACTGCACATCGTTACTGCAGTTTTCCAAACAAAAATATATGTCCTAGCCGGTCACAGAACAAATAAATCAGTCGGCAAAAATGCTAGTGTACGAATAAAAAACGTAAAATGGAACATATTTTTGAATAGCCATGATTGTAGTCGTTGCAATTTTTACCAAATCTAGGTCCTGATTAATCACCGGCGGGAAAGAAAATCATGTCATTTAGTGCGGGCATGGCGGAGCCCAATAACAGACAAGCATGTCCGTTTCCTTTCGTTCGACAGCACGTGCCTTGCAGTTTTAGTTGACGTGCCCCACGTTTACTTGGCACCATCGCGCTGCTCAGCACGGAGAAAAACGGCGGAAGCTGTCCATTTCCCTCGGCCCAACGAGAGTCATCGTCGCAATGTAAAGGCAAGTCAGACTTCATTCTAAAACCCACCGCCCCCTTGCGGGAAAAAGTTTGCTCCTGCAGTAGTTTGTTAGATTTGGGTCTGTGCTGAACATAACTTAAGGACAACATGGAAAAATACGGTGAAAAATACATCACAAATTCAAGTGTTCAATTCACTGAGGACTCATCAGAATCCACCCGGAAGTCGTGCAGTATGTCGGCCCCGATCACAGAACCGGACGGCATGTTCTGAAACATGGCCTGAAGCCGTTTTCTATGAAGTGGATATCCACTGGTACCTAACAGACGCCGATAAACAGCGGATGTCATTTGTCTCCCGGCTGAAAACAAATGCTCAAGCCGATCCCAAGCCGATCCCGGGTTCCTGAATCTCATTTGGAATGGTTCAACCACTATGCCCACTTCCATCTACATAGTTCATTCAACTTAACTGAGTAAATCCCAAACCTGCCTAATTCGGTCCTCGTAGCTGCCAGAAACTACACCTGGGGCCCCGCTTCACAGCCCAAAGGTTGCGTCATGAGTTCAAGCGGCCCTAGGGTCATCCTACTTCCACAGATGCAGACGGACGGTAGACGGCGTAGGCAACGAACAGCATGTGATGGAGTGCTTCTGGATGCAGCTTGAGCAAGGCCCTGATGGTGAAAGGGAGTATATATGGTTCCAACGTGACGGGCGACTTCCACACGTCAAGAATGGACCTGACATGGCTGCAGGACCACTTCGTAGAGCGCATCATCGACCGAAAAACGGACAACTCGTGACCGGCTTGTTATCCGTATCTGACACCTCCAGGTTTTTTATTTATGATGTTCGTGAAATCCCGAGTCAAACGGACGAGTCCTCGGAGCCTGAGTGAACTGAAAACGGAAGAGTCGTCGAAGCCTGAGTGAACTGAACCTGAGTTCCCTTGGCCGGGTGGGTCGCAAAATCACCCTTGAAGCGTGCATGATGCTTATCGGTGCAATAGAAAAACGCGCAGATCTCTTTGTCTCCTTCCAAAAAGGGGTCACCTGGAGCGTGTTCCACAAGTTCCCATAGTGATGACTTAGTATGAACAGGCATGACATAAATTTCCATCGTTCCGTGCATTTGATGCGTCAACACATCCTTTAGTGTTACTTGTCATTTGTATATTATGGTCGAGTGAGATCAACACCTTTTTCCTTGGACTTAACCAGGCCCACATAACGTGACAATAAATGGTCAACAGGCCGTGGAGTGGTACTGGTTAGTGTTGCTTTGTCTGACAAATTTACATTATGGTATTTTAGTGATCGATCAGAGAACGGGCATGATTATTGATTTTAAGTACCTGACAGGAAGTGAAACAACTAAAGCGGTATACAGCCTCTCTCAGAATGCAAAATATGATAGCTCTTGGCGAAAGCTTGCTGGGGCAGGGCTGAAGCATGATTAACTTTATGATAGCTTTTTGTATTTAGGGGAACACATTCCTCGGTAACGCAAACGATCCAAGTGACATGATAAAACACGGAAATTTTGATTCCAGGAAATGGCAAAGGGCAGTGGTTTAGTCAAGGGAGAACTTTTGAGGCCATGAACCCTGGAGCTGGCATGACCCCCTCTTGGAGCGAAGGGCCAAGAGGGGTCCAGTGCCACCTCCAATTCAGTTTGCCAAGTTGATGCGCTCAGAGGGGTTTTAAACCGCCACAAAATGGCACTTCTGGCAAGATAATAGGATCCTGAGATATTTAAAGTACCCCTAATAAAATACAGGTATTCTTGTGATAAGGAGAGCTCCTTGCCCGAAAGGATCTCTATGAGATCATGTAGGGGACTACGGTCAATTTAAGCCCTTCCTAGCTGGAATCCTGGCAATGCTACTGCCAAGGTTGCTATGCCAAGTCTGCTACCACCGCCTCTCCTGAACCAAAATGTTAAAACCAGATTCTGGGCAATCTCGTTAGAATTCTGCGGCATACATTTCTTTTGAACTGACAAACATTTTGAACTGAGGTAACCATTTTTAGATAATTTGGTGCAATGTACAGCTCTACCCTTTTTTAAACTTTAAACCACTGGTTTCCGAGCTTCACGCGCTATGTTCGCGAACCTGAGCATACTTCTTCGTGAAGACTATTTCAAGGTCACTCGACGAAATGGAAAGTTCACGCCAATATTGCCGCTCTTCTGGCCTTGCGGCGCTCAATGTTAAGCAAGATACGACCATCGAGTTATTTGTGTCTGGCGTACGTCCAGGGATGGTAAAATTGCACTTTTTGTCGCCGACCAAATTTTTGGAAGAAAAATTGTTTCCAGTAGCGTAATGCGACACCAGTTGACAAACTGGTCATTAAGTACATGCCCAGTAGCGTCATTAGTAATCAGCCTATCATCGAAAAGCCCTTTCATCACTGCAATTTTCAATGTCATGCACACAACTGAAATGTTCCGTCATACATTGCCTTGAACGAATGTCATTGTAAGTGCTGCTGCTAATAAAGCAGGCACACCTGTCCTAGACTAATGAGATAGCCCAATTACAACGGGTGCTTTCTTCCACCCTGGGGACTTGCCGGGGCCTCACGTTTAAACTCGATCTGCGGCTGGATTTGCTTTCCTCGACCCAAAAAAAGACATGACATCAAATATAGGGGCCTCTGCGAGGTCACGCCAACTTATGAAAATTATGTTTGCGCTTCGAGCCCCATCTCAAAGGTCATCAAAGTATCCACATTGGGCATGTTCCAAGCCTGGCGCGACATGTTTTGACTGGTGGGCGCCTTTCGCCGTGCCCCAACAACTGCATCCAAATTTGTCAGTTACTTAACATCATTTGGATAGCTCCTTCTGAACAAGTTACTCGCCCTGACAGGAGGGGGAGGGTAGGCGATGCGGCCCCCCCCCCCCCCCAACGGTTTTTTGTGGACACCAATGCGGCACATTGTGCAGTCGTGGTCAAATCTTTGGTAGCCTCTGGGCAATCCATCGTACGCGTGTTGGCACAAAAAGTACTCCTAGCAATTCTGGTTTCAGAATAGTGATGTTTTTACCACATTGCAAGACGATTCAAGGCCGCTGGGTGCAGTGGGGAGCAAGCGACGATCCTGCGGACCGCACGTGGAGGGATGGAACTGTTACATGAGCGAAACCCTACGTTATATAGATAGGCTCCAAACAGATAAAACTACATGTCATTGTACTCATTAAAACAACGGACACGCCTCTTTATGTTCCATGTCACTTCATGGCATGATTTTATATATATAAATATGCAAAGGTGATGTTTGCTTTTCAGGAAAATTTGACCTTCGACTTAGTCTAGTGGGGTCAGTTAACAACAGGACACTTCTTACCAATCACGATATCTCACTAAAGACAGTTCACTGTTTGCTTGGTTTGTTGCGAGGCTTTACCTTTCTTAGTTTGCAAACGTCAGGGATTCCCCCTCCCCCCCCCCCGTCACAAGTCCGCGACTCAAGAATTGGTGAATCAGGGTAGGGGTTAAAATTAGTGGCTGCCATCATTTTTTATCTATTTTGTGTATGCTTGAGTTGAATCTGCATTTCAGTTCATGGAAACATCAACTACTACAGCAGAATGACACATTGCATTACTAACATCCAAACATTAGTAGAAATTCCATCACCACACACAAATCTAAGGTTACTGTGATGCCTGTCATGTTTAATGCAGGATAGTCATTTCGAATTAATTTGTGGGGCATTGCCCAACACCTATGTTGGGTTGGGTCGCGTCAATGCTGGTTCCCCCCCCCCCCCCCCCCAGCCAATATTTCTAGCTGGAAAATTGCAAAAACATATGGGGAAAATAGCTTTCACACAAACTATTTTTTCTAAACTTAATTTATTGGCCATGATCCACAGGCTGCAATCTCCCCTAATCATGCACAGCAATTGGCACTCCTGTCCTTATACCACGACGACACGTTGGGTTGGACTAGCCTAATGCCGATTCCTCCCCTCCCCCAGCCAACATTTCTAGCTGGAAAATTGCAAAAATATATGGGAAAAACATAACTTTAACACAAAACCATCTTCCGTGGATGTAATTCATTGATCATGATCATGGTCGTTATCTCTCACTAATCATGCATAACAAATTGGCACTCCTGTCATTCTGCCACCACCACACAAACTATCTTGTTTCATACTGCTAATGTAGGCTGCATACATGGTAGGCTGTCTTCCTTCACAGCCTGTACTTACACGTATACAGCAATCATGCTAATGGCTCCTAATGCTAAAGAAAAAATGCACATGAATGAGCACTGCAGAATGGATGACTCTAGAGCTTTCCTGCTACAGTAGTGTTGCTATCATGAGGAGATGGCCAACATTGTCTTCAGAGACAACCAAATGCCAACCTTTCGTTGACTTCATGGGACAGTTGGATCAGAATACCATAAAACATCGTGCCATTTAAAGTAAAACTTTTGGTGAAATGGGAGATTACAATGAAACCTGCACCCCCCCCCCCCTCCGCCCTCCTCCATCCTCACTGCCTAAATTTCCTACACCACTCCATTTCTCACTTTCATCAACTTCTCATGGCCTACATTATTGGGTATCATATAAATTTTCAGAACCAAGATTCATGCTAACAAAAGGTTGCTTAATTGCTTAATTGCTTATAATTGTTTAAAAGCTCACAAAGAGTTGATGAAATCATTGCATTTGAAGCAGGGGCACGGTTTTTTAAGATAGGTTAGGGAGCCGTGAAAAATTATGCAATGTCCCCTTTAAAAAATGGATGTCTCCCAGATAAACACACTTCTTCACACTTCGGGGGGGGGGGGATGGAGCCTTGAATTAAATACGAAGTAGGAACACCCCTGATTTGAAAATCGATGTGACTGTACACCACTCTCAATCAGGACAAGCACAAAAATGGCAGAAATTGGTATTTTATAACTATTATCACCTCTTGTTATTCTCCTTCATGATGAGTGCCGTCAGGCTTCAACAGCAAATTCACGGCTCTTTGAAAGAGAAGAAAGGTGGTGGCTTGTGACTACTTCAGTGAGTCAACAGCCTTTTCGATATCTTGAAAAGGCGGTTTGGATAACCACCTTACCTTACCTTACCTTATGGTGATCGGGCATTGTAAAAGGCTACTAGGCCTGCAGGTCCCGGTCTCGTCAGGCTCCCGGTCCGGTAACCAAACAGCCTCAAATTATGGGAAGATTCAGTGTGGGACGTCGTACATGATGTCAGCCCAGTGCGTATCAAGCCTAGACTTGAACTGTCCAACTGAGGTCGACGACATTACCGAGTGTGGAAGAGCTTTCCAGTCGTTGACAACCCGCGTGCCGAATGAGTTGCGACGGACGGAAGTCGTAGCTCGAGGTTTTCTCAGCTTCCATTGGTGTCCTCTCGTCACCTCCGAATTGTGCCTTGTCAGGAACTCCTCTTCCGATAGCGACATACCTCCGTGAAACAGCTGGTACACTGTTACCATGTCTCCCCTACGACGACGACAGTACAGCGAGGGCAACTGAAGGAGTCTGAACCTCTAAGGGTATGGCTGACGCTTCACTTCATGGACAAGCCGGGTAGCTCGTCGGTGAACCCGTTCCACCCGTTTCTGGTCCATTTTGCCGAACGGGCCCCAGATAACGTTGCCATGCTCTATGTACGGACGTACTAAGATCTTAAAAAGCAATGGCAACGTGCGAGCATCGATATTGGCAAAAGACCGCCTCACGACCGCCAGCATCTGGTTGGCCCTGGAGATCGCTTCCGCCGTCTGCACGTGGAACTGGAGCCGGTAATCCACGAAGATCCCGAGGTCCTTCTCGGTGGACTCGACCGCGATTTCGGCGCCGTCCAAGAAGTACGTCAGCCTCGGGCTGCAGTTGCCGATGTGCACTATTTTGCACTTTGCTGCACTAAAGGGGAGCAGCCACTCCTTTGACCACTTGGCCAGGGCGCCGAGGTCAACCTGCAGAGGTGAGTTAGTCAGGGGCCTCGGGACACGACAGTAGACCTTGGTGTCATCCGCAAACATCTTGACCACGCTTCGCACTTGTTCTGGTAGACCGTTCACGAAAATAATGAACAGCGTTGGTCCAAGTACTGACCCTTGCGGGATACCGCTGACGACGTCGGTCCAGTCCGACTTCGAGCCCTGAACCCGCACTCTCTGCACCCGGTGAGTAAGAAAAGCCCTGATCCAGCGTAGCAAATTATCTCTCACACCGTAGGCATGAAGCTTGGAGAGCAGACGCTTATGGGGAACAGAATCGAAGGCTTTGCTGAAGTCCAGATACACCACGTCCACCGGCTTTCCATCCTCGACCGCGGCGCTCCAATACTCCATGACCTCTAACAGCTGGGTGGTACAGGACCGCTTAGGGAGAAACCCATGCTGGGCTGCATGAAGAAGTCCAGACTCCGAGAAGTGATTAAGTAGGGCATCACGGGCGAAAGCTTCAAGTATCTTGGAGGGAACGGCAGTAAGGCTCACTGGATAGTAGCTCGCTGGAGATTGCCGGTAACCCTTCTTGAAGATCGGGACTACCTCGCCAAGCTTCCACTCCAGGGGGAGCCTTCCGGAATCACAGGTCAATTCCTTCCTTGATCGGATCATCCCGACGACTTACCCTGAGCTGTCAATACCTCTCACCGAGGACAGCATGCTGAATCGCGGCACAGTCAACGAAGTAAACAAGGCCAGAAATTAAACTCTTGGCAGGTATTCATGACGCTGCAATGCGAATGCCACTGGCAAAATTAGGCTGCATTGAGAGTCACCACCCACCTCATGTCAATCGCGCCGTAACAACTGAAACACGCCCTTGCGGCCAGATGAATCCCCATATCTAGATCTTTTTCAGTGCTTTATACCGTCTAGTTTGGGGCATTCAGAGTTGTTTGTTAAAAACGGCGAATCGGCCGACTGGCCGGGCCGTTGGAAATACACTGATTTGCCGCTGACCTGTCACCGGGTCAGCCGACCAACTAAAAATCATGGGATATTTTTTGTCGCCGGATTGGAATGAAACCTAGAAAAGAAACCAGCATGCAGTGGAATACGGTAAAAGGTTTTTACAGAAACCCCGGCTTGTTTTTTGTGACGGAATTCATGACCATGGAGCCATAATATCTATGCATGGAGACCTGACGTTATGTTTTGCATAGAGTGCTATATTTTTCGTCTCTGTCGTCACCAAACTTTGCTGTCTAAAAACAGTTTTGACGCCAAGCTTCGCGTGAATATATGCATTTTTGTCGCCGACCATATCCACCAGATCGGCAGGTTTTACCACCCCTGCGTACGTCTGTGGGTGTAGGGACGGGGGGGGGGGGGCAGGGGGACCATTCCCCCGCTTTTCAAGGTGGGGGGTCGGCAATATTAACTGCCCCCCCCCCCACACACTTTTCAGATTAAGGTTGTGTCCAGCATACTTTTGCACAATCTCAACCATGCATGCCAATTTGCGTAGTTCACCAGCCATCTTCCTTAAGATGCGTCATCTTTTTCGTTTGCTCATTGGCCATCGCTTAATGTCACAGCCGCAGGACCGACGCTGCTCGGCCTACGGAGACCGCAACGCCGGGCGTTGAGGCTGTTGTTGCGATGACTTGTGAGCGCACATGTTCAAAACCATGTTGCATAGTGTTTATGATCAATTTTGTCTGAATCTTAAACATTTTAAGACGAACATGGATTAACCAAGTTAATACAAATTTGGGACCCCATTTCATCTACAATCTACGTTCAGGTAGTCCTTAATATCTCTGAGGTCCACAGAAAAAAACGTGGAACTTGAGTCTTTGCAACAATTATTGGACCACTTGCGACGATCGCGGATCTTGTTGCTTAAATGAGTATTCCTGTGCTAATCCGGGGCCGACTGCGCGGGTCAGAATGTCTCCCGTGTCAGGGAGAGTTACAATGTGATGTGATATATCCTTCCAATGACCTCTGGATCGACCAGGAGATCCCTCCCCGTGTCGCCAAACTGACAGGCAGAACACACCTCGCAATGGGACGGAATGGCCCTTCAGTCCTTGACAGGAAATGGTAATGTGCCCCCATAGTTCTACTCAAATGGCTCCTTGCCCGGAAGGAAACAAGGGGTCTCGTTGTCGCGTACAGTGAGGGTCTCAATATTGTTGAATAGATCGGGCCGAAATGAGATTTAAAAAACAAACGGCCATCCCATGTTTGCCTGAGAACGTTCATTTTTCTAGAATGGATCGGTGAAATAAACTACATCAAAAGGTTTGAACTTACCCGCCCGCAACTTCGAGAGCAGGGACAGCGATGGCCTGGGTTGCAGCTTCCGTAAAACCGAACGGCTTCGGCCACTGCAAGTGCCACCAGACGGCGAGTAACGTGTTAATCTGTCTTCTGGGCAGATTAATGGTCACAGAAACACAAAAATAGATATTCTACGTTTACTCTTCCATTTCCGCCACCAGATTTCAGCGCCACTTCGTCGTGCTTTGAGGGCCAATCTGTTCTTATCATCAGTCTAAAAACCTCACACGTGGAACATGCGCCCAGACTGTCTTCTAAATACGATATTTGATGTCATAAAGTGTTCAAAGGTTCTTCTTCCAGAAGAATCATCATTTTTGTCCACCCTTTCGCCACGGCTCCAGGATTAGCTGCTGGGCCGACGCTGCGCGGCCTACAGAGACTGTAACCTCGCCTGCCGGCGAGGTTTTTGTTACTAAGGTTTGCGAGTGTGCATTCTCAAAACTACGTTACATAACTTGCATGGCTTATCGGATTAAGTGTATGACGGCAATTATTTCAGGAGCGTCATCATTTCCGGTCTTTAGTGGGCCCCGGTTAAAAGTGAGCCGATGTGCTGACGCACCACGGACCATGGAGACTGCAACGCGTGGTGTCGAGTTTTTTGTTGCGAAGATCTGCGAGCGCGCATGCCAAAAAAACACGCTACATAAATTGTGTCACTCCTTGATTGTGACTGAGTGTTGAATATTCCCAGACAACCATGGCTTGGTCATCTTAATACGCATTGTTGCCCACTCGATCACCAATCACATTTTCATTTTTAAATTTGGATCAAGCATATCTATCTACCATGTATGTTTGTGTATCTACCTACCATGTATCTACCATCTACTTCGCGATGTCCTTAATGTCTGTAGAATCCAGATGGAAAATTCTAACGAAGCTTCTGAAGTTCATCGGTTTGAAAATTGTCCACTCAACGATTGTAAATTAAGGGCATCGGCGATTTATTCCACGCGGTCGTTCTACGCCTGATTTCTGCACTTTACTGACATCGGAATACAACCAGAATTGATCTCACGTTAGCTTCTGGTTTCTGTTCTGATTACAAGGTGAAAATAGCAATAAAACAAAGAAATCTGTGTCCCTTGTTAACAAGTAAGTTATATCCGGGGATTTTTTTTGCTTGGGGGGGGGGGGGGTCACGATAACAGAGGCTTTTGTCAGCCCTGTATTCTCCCTTGGCAAGGCTCTGGCTACGCCCCTGCCTACAAAAATAAATAGATCAAGTCGTCCACGTTGAATAACGGGCAATTAGATGTCCGTCAAGCCAATTCATACCTAAGGCAAGCAGATTTCCAGAGCCTTTTTCCTGCGGTGGTGTGGTGTTGGGGAGGATACTTCGGAAAGACACAGTGGCAGGCGTCCAACATATATTTGAAACACCGATTAGTAGCAGTGCTGATCCAGAAATATGCAACAAAGCAGGCATACGATTAGTTCGCAGTCAGTAATGCGGAAGACAGCTGGACCAGGGCAGCGGCCGCCGGCGGTGGACGGGAGCAGGGCCCAGGTAAGGAATATATGACAGAATAGCCTGCAGTCTGTGGCTTGGTTTTTAAAGAAGATTCTTCAGTTTTATGGCTTTGGCCACATCGTTTTTGGCAATTTCGATCTTCCGAATCTGTTTCCGCCTAAAGTGCTGCGACAACTCTTATCTCTTAAAAACAGGCAGTGGAGTGAAGGCGCAAGAAAAGCTGTCGCACCGTCAGCAATCAATTTATTTCCAAAATTCTCACCAGCCTATGTCCGGACCGTATTTTGGTATCCACCTTGTGGACGCAGATGCTTCCTAAATGACCCAAAAATGACAACAACAATAAACACGCTCGGGGAATTTTTCTTCCACAGGAAAGACAGTGTTGAAATGGACGAAAAGTCCTGGGAATCTGGATGACCTTATTTGCCGAATGACATAGATGAGTCAAATAGCAAAGATTGTGCACCAGTGAGAAACAGTTATAGATGCATACCTATCATAGCAGCCATGGCATTTTAATAAAGAGCGATAATAAACTCCATCTCTACCCCCTTCCCCTCCCCCAGTCATCGGGCTTGCTTTCCAGAAAAAGTAGAGTTTGCCCCCCCCCCCCCGCTTTTTCAAAAGTTCCTACGCCTATGCGTACTTCAGCATGATTTCAAGCTTTTCAACAGAATTCATTTATCTCTCGACCGATGTAATGCGTCCGGCGCAGGCTTCAAACACAACTTATGTTTTGTGCTGCATAATACAGGAAGTTGGACAGTGGTACGAGTTATTTTGGAAGTAAGACTGGGAATGGGATAACTTAAGAATAGCGCATTAACCGAACATGTGAAGGCAAGTAAGCAATGTAAAATTACGGACAAGTATGCAAGAACACCACGAGAAAAGTCCGCAACACGAGCAGAAGATGATATTCGGTTTCGTTGACATGCTCCAGTAACACGTCACCTCCTGACCAGTTGAAGTACAAGTGGGTCAGCTCGTCCGCTGTTGTCAATTTTGACACAGTCAGTCTGGCAGCGACTTGACGGCATAAAGACGTCCCATGACGCAATCAAACCATGACGTATTTTGATCAATTCCGAATGGTCTTATGGGTGGCTTGTGGTTCCGAGTACCTACCAAGCAAAGCCTGTTGTGTAAACCCTGAAGCTGCCACCCAGGTCGTGCCATCCAGTCCAACGCATAATTATTTCTCCGCCTCTTCGTCAGACAGGAAAGCGGAGGGTTTTAGATACCACGCAATGCTACGCGCGGCCGCCAAGACCGGTTGACCCTCGTTGGCCAGTTGCCAACTGACCTCTCCACTTCAGTCCGGCCTAAAAATGCTCCCGCTATAGGACTCGTACCCGGTGCCGCTGAAGTACGGGAGTGTTATTGAGCAACGGATTCACCAAAGAGAAAAATCGCGTTATCTGTCGCAATCTTTAACACATTGAGCCGAAAATGCCAGTAAGCTTATTTCAGCAAACCTGATGCTTACTTTATGCGTTATCTGTCGTAATCTTTAACACATTTAACCGAAAATACCGGTAAGCTTATTTCATTAAACCTGATGTTTGCTTTGTGCGTTATCTGTCGCAATCTTTAACACATTTAACCGAAAATACCAGTAAGCTTATTTCATCAAACCTGATGCTTCCTTTAATGTCTTGAAATGTGAAACATTCCCTTCAAGAAGTTCAAGATTTTGGGACTCGCACGAAGTCGAGCTAAAAGCTTGCGAGTGCGCCAAGGCACAAAACTTTGTTATTGGCTACATAATCGGGATGACAGCTCTCTTCGGTGTTCGCGAAAAAATTGGCCGATTCTAATGCAAACGGTAAACGCAGAGATTAGTAAAGTTGTTTAGTTTTGTTCTGACGCATGAGCGCCAAACTTGTCATCAGATGACGCGGAAAATTTTGAGTGGGAACGTTTTGGTTCTAATCTGGCTTATTTTCACCTTTGATATGTGAACAGGGCTATTTACGTAAACGGTAAACGTTTCGCCAATGTACTCTCATTGTGGAATGAAAATAAACATTTCACCCGCATGAACCTTTCCCTTTTCCTTGTTGCATTTCAAGACTTGGCCTCCTCCTTGAATCTGCCGTTTGAATGGTGGCACCACTAATGGTCAGTAAAACGATCCACCAATAAAAGGGGCATCTCCGGAATGAAAGACCAACCATCATCTGAGGCGGAACTGTATGTTTGGACAGCAGCAGCCGGCGACGGCGGGATGACGTCATGCGCCGAGTTCATGCTCATTCCATCCTCATTGACGCGACGGCGCCTGAGCCCTGCTGGCTTTCCAGCAAGTGGCGTCCGGGTGGCATTCGCCTCGCGGCCGAGCCAAGTGGTATTGCTTGAAGTCTCACCGCTAGATGGGACGGCTTGGCATTGGTGACGGCCAAGGTCAAGCCATGGAGGAGTTTACACCCCCGGTTGGCGAGCTCATCGGCAGGAGCGCGCGCGGCGTGTTCGAGGGCAGGACGCCATGCCGCACAGCGAAGACAGCCCCGCAGACGTTCCCCGTGAGCATCAGCCGGTGCAAGGGTGAGAATTTGCTACGTCATCTCCTGTATGCTAGCCGGGTTTCGTTTCTAGTTGTGTGTTTCTGGTTTCGCCCGAAACGGCGTACGTTACGTTTGCACTTGTGAATGGCTGGTGGTGATAATTTTAGTTTGGAGATGGGTTGGAGTACATTCTCGACATTGGCGTAGGAACGTTTCAAAAAGAGGGGGGGCGGGGGGCAAGCTCATGGTGTACTTCAGCAACTATTTCTGGAAAACGAGCCCGATGACCGGGGGGGGGGGGGGGGGGGGTAGAGATAGGGATACAGGTTTTTATCGCTCTTTATTCGAATGTCACGGATGCTATGCTAGATATGCAGCTGAAGCTGTTCTCACGGTGCACACTATTGCCTCTTCGAATGATCTGTCATTTGGCAAATAAGGCCATCCAGCTTCCCCAGATCATTCGTCCGTGTCAACGTTGTCTTTTATTTGCCTCCACAGTGTAGATGCCCAAATACGGCCTGGGTATAGGCTGGTAAGAATTTTGAAAGCGGATCTATGGCTCACAGTGCGACAGACTTTTTATGATGTCTGTGAAGTAAGCGATTTATTCAACGATTTTTACAGCGACGAGTTCCGATTTCCCTGAAAAATAGTTTCAAGGTCAACTGTGGCATGAGAACACCAAAAGTGACCCTTATTTTGCAATGTGATGTGACCTAGGTCAAAAGCTGGGTCAAAGGACGGGGAACTCGATATCACCCAAAAATTACCGGCCGATTTTCAACTTGCAAATGTCAGAAAATTCAACACGGAAAGAACTAACGTCCATCCAAAAGTCCTGACCTCTCTTGTACGGCACAATGATCTAACCCTCTTTCCCATTTTTTTCGATAGATTTAACCCACTGTGTTTTGACAAAGGCAATTTGCATTGTAAATGCTAGCATCATTTCATGATGCAAAAGAATCGAAGCAGCATAGCAGTCATGCATATCCAGATCCGGGGGCGGGGGAGCACTGGAGGCACGTGCCCCTTCTTATCTGAAAGTAAAGGTGGCCCTCTAGAGGCCACCTCAGGGCCCCGAAGGGATACTTTTATGGTAACCACATGAACTATATATGGTGATTTATATGGTATGTCGCCGTCATCCCCGTGATCTCCTCAGGACCAGCCTATCCTGTTGGCAGATAAATCATAACTAGGGAAATAGATCTAGTGGGATGTAAGACCTAGGCTGGCGGGTAGGCTTTTTCCAGATACACGACCAGGCGCAGTTACGCATGTCTTCACTCGAAGCAGCGCAAGCCCGCTGGTATTGGTCTACGTATGCATCCATATCACGTTGCAAAGAGTTGAGGATTCTGCTGTGGTCAAAGTTTCCCAGATTTTTGTCAATTCAATGCTGGCAAAAGCGTTGTGCCTTTTGCTCGCTTCATCCCTTCCAGACGAAATCGCAACCCACAACTACTCGCTGTCAATCGCATATACTTAACTAGAGCTGCGCCAGCAAAACTGGCGCTGCCGACAGCTGCTATTTCAAGCCCGGCACACAGATGACCGGCTGCTATGTTAAGCCCGGCACGCCGAGGACTGGCACCGAGTGTGGCGACGTCGACGACGTTGGCGCGCCGAGGATGTCGACGACAGGGTAAACAGCGACGCTCGGCGGTGATGAAGGAAAACAAAAGTTGTTCTACTTGGCCATGGACACCCAAAAGGTGTCCTGGTTAGCGGCAACGGCGAGCCGTTCGACAGCCAGCGCGCTTTTTACAGGTGCCTGAGAGAACAATGGATCCTGGTATGGTTATGCAGCCAGACTTCTAGCTACCCGCTATCGATGCATAACGCGTACCTTTGTAATGACACGGTAACCACACAAACTGGTAGCCTTTACTTTACCTCATAGGGTCCTACCTCCGCTTTCACAATGCTCTTTGAACACCAATATACGGTTAAAGCAAGGCCTCATATGCGAGAGAAATAGGCCAACATGACGGCAGAAAGGCCACAGTATCTCGACCCTGGCAATGCCAACACAACCTAAAGTCTAAAGCGGTTTGCATGATCTTGTCGCTGCCAGCTGATGACCCTGGTGCCGGCTGTGCGACGCCGGGACCTCGAAATCCGGCAGCGTCTGCTGTCATTCATCTGCAACCAGAGCCAGGACATCAACCATGGAATGCTTTTATTTCGCGCGCATCATCATTAGAGTTAAGTATCCACTTGCCAGAAAATCTACCGGCCGTTACACTCTACCTGCATATTCAGTTGGCATGCCGAATGTGTGTTGGTTAACGCAGAAGCGCATACAACAACGGTAGTGGTGTGGGGGGGGAGAGGGGGGCTCGCGAATCACATTAAAATGCAAAAACCCAGAGCTCAAAATGAAAGAGGAAGCAAATAACTGAAGCGGACGTACACGTGATTAAATTTTCCTTAATAAACCTTCCAAACCCATCAGTGAAACATGAAATTAAGTTATCGGAAACCGCATGGAAAACTGGTGTCCTGGCCTTATAGTCCCACGTGCAGCCTCAAGAAATCCATGACCCACAATATCGTCGACGAGCCCACAGCGATCATTAGTCAAAAGGGATGATAACGGGAGCACAGCCGAGCTCCGTTAAGGGGGAGGGGCGCAGCTCAGTGAGAACGTCAGACTTTTAGTGAATTGCCTTGCGGTTTATCACCAGATATTTGAGGAGGGGGCTGCCCTCTTGGATTATACGTTGTGGCAATGTTTTTAACATCACCAGTAGCAAAATAGGTTACCGATTTAGCGATCGGGGAACAGCTACAGCCTTAGCATGTTCTCATTGCAAGTGTCACTGGATGCGCGGAAATTTGTCTGGAGGTGGGCATTGGCCTAGCTACTTTGATTTGGGGGGTAGCCTTTGCCCCCCCCCCCTCTTCGCTTGACATGATGCTATTTTATACCATAATGTGAGCAGTAAAAACATGCATATTTGAACAAGATACTTCAGCACATCGGGGCAAATCTGAATGAATGCAGCCATTAGCTGCGGTTTCGTCACAACTTAGTGCATGGGCGAGAGAGGCTATCTGGTGTGGCGGGGGTTTAGGAGGGAGGGGCAGCAGGCAACTTTGTCATATAAACTAATGAAATTATTGCTGTTGCCAAGGAGTGTAGAGGTGGGCTGGATGGATTGAAGCCGTCTATCACTAAATAAGTCACTAATTTCACAGAAAGAGGGGCAAGAACACAGCGCCCATGAATATATATTGACAGTCACAATCAGTGGCCAGTTTCTCAAAACAAATCAGTGGCCAATGGCAGCTCGTGTTTATTTCAAATGTTCCCTTGAGCTCTGAAGACTAAGGTCTGACAGTCGCACCTTCAATGCCCAAGATATGGTTAGCAAGCACAGGCATTATGTACTTACCATTCACATGATGTCGTCCACAATCGCTATGCAAAATAAAGCCTTCATGAGTGGAACATTTTAGGATGAAACTGAGCGCTGAAGAAGCTGATGAATGGAAGATAGCTGCCTGCGGCGAATTTATCAATTATGGACAACATTGCCACCAAAATCAACTCCTAGTTCTGCACGCAACTCCACAAGGTCACACACATCCACAGCACGTGTTGCTCTGTTTATTACGTAGCACGGAGGCTTACAAATACAGCGCGTCGATGGCAAAAAAAAAAATGCGCGCAGCGGTCAACGCAACTAAATGGTGTTGCTGAGAGGTGGGTGCACACCACCATGGGCGAGTCGACAGGCAATGGTATCACACAAGTTCCTTGCGGACAGGCAGCTGTCTCCACTCTCTGTCTGGTGGTCTTGGACACTGCCAACCGTACCCTTCATGGTCATGGTCGTCATTGGGGATTTAGGACGCACTCAGCTGCTTAGGCTATATGGCGTCAACTACCTCCACCCTGGCGGAACCGCGGACATCGCGGGTGATCGAAACCCGCACCCAGCCGCGTTAACCACTGTACTACCGGCACCTGTCCGATTGTTTTCATATCCTGGCAAGCGTTGCTTTTCAACTTCACAGTGTCGAAGTGTCATAATTGTAGCTGGAGATGATATCCCCAAAATTTAAGCTAATGTGGTTTGTTCGACGTCGAGCCAGACAAATGAAAACTTTATTTTGTCTTAATCGATGGCAGTTCGGGTTAAGGCATTACAATCTCAAAACAAGACGTATGCTTATGGCTGCTAGAATAAGCTAAAGTTTGGTGGTCGTTGTCCTGGCAACGGGGCGCACAAATCTACGCCTCTCGTTTTAAGAAAATGGCTAATGTAGTCAGTTTCTCAAAGCAAAAGTACAATCTTACGCCAAGTATTAACGTGTGCATCAGCTTCTGCCGTGCTCATTTTCACCCTAAAATGTTCTACTCATGGAGGCTTTATTGTGCGTAGCGGTTGTGGACGAGATCATGCGAACAGTAAGTAGTACATAATGCGTGTGCCTACTGTGCATATGATGGGCACTGAAGGTGGGTCTGTCAGACCTTGGCCTGCAAAGTTTAAGAAAGCATAGGAAGTAAACACGAGCTGTCATTGAGCACTGAAAAGGGGCCATTCATGGATCCGATCATAAGCAACCTGCTGTATGTTATTGGGAACAGGTTCCTTCTACGTGACTGGCCATTGGAAATAGGTTTCTGTTATATGACCTTATGCAAGCTAGCTGCTGCTCTATGACGTAGTGATGCACAAGTTGCATGCAGATATGTTGTCCAAATAAAGCAAATTTTAGAGTAAAATTCTTGCGTCATGACAACATTATAATAATGATGCTTTCACCCAGCGTAGGCACTGCAGGGAATGTTGCTGCCTATAGGTCACTTTGGACGTGTCTGGAATGGAACTTGCATGCACATAAAATGTGTTGTATTCATGGCCAATACTGTGATAGCCGCACCAATTTTTCTCAACTGGATGTATTTCGATGTTCTTGCAAAGGAAGCTTCTTGACCATTCATTTCTGCGTTATCTTTTGGTCTTTGCTTGTCCCACCCAGGGCTTCCTGTCTGAAAGACTGGAACACTCACTATTACCTGTTCACACTTAAGTTATGTGCTCTTTTATGCCTTTTGCAGCTGTTGCACGTTGTTTAGGATTGCCACTTAAGCAATTTTTCTTTCAATGAACAACGATGCCAAGGTCAGTATTATTATCGATGACACAAATGCTTGCGTTGGTTACATTGCCCAATTCATCAATGACTTATGAAAATAAAGCTATGTTGTACATTGGTTCTTGGCATTGACAAACTTATGCAAGATAATTTGCGTATATTTGTGTCGTGCATTTTCTGTGTATTTTCTTATTGTCGTAGATTGTAGTTATAAGTTGTGTATTTTTGCTTTGAGAAGCTAGATTGTGCGTTTATGCTCCAAAAATTCACAATTTGTGCCCAAAATCTACGAAGTTTTGTTTTGAGAAACTGGCTACAGGACGCAAAGAGTAAATGTCATCTAAGTTGCACACAAATATAATACTTTTAGTGTCGTATAAACAATTAAAATGAGTAGCTGAAGTGGCCTGCTTAGATACCTATCCGCTGAACCATATTGTTGTTCCCATTTTCCTTGCCACTAGAAGAAATACGAATGCCTTGGGTACTAATTTGTCATTTCAGGTCACTGGTAACCACCCTAGCACGGGGGTGAAAATTGGGGGGGGGGGGGGTAGGGCTAGAACTGCCGAACAAATAAGAACAACTTTCGACATCAGCTGTCCTCTCCCTCATCTAGTACTAGACATAGGCGGATCCTGGGGGGAGAGGCACGGGGCCATGGCCCCCCAAAAACTCTGAGAGCATGTTTTGCCCCCCTGGGAAAACGTTCCGTGAAAGCATTCCCAGAACTTCATAAAAGTTTCGTCTACTTACCGTCTGTTTTAACTTTGATGGTGTGGTATCAAGCCTTTCTTTCCGTTTCGGAAAAAAACTTCACGAAAAAGTTGGCAGCGATTTGAATATCAAAACAAAGCGCACGTTCACGCGGCCTAGTCATACTCGGCGGAAATATTGTGTTTGATGAGCGCACCGGACCTCGGATCTCACACCAGCCAGCTGGCGACGAACGGTCGCCCCCCCCCCCCCACCCCCCCAACTGCAGGCTAGATCCGCCCCTGTACCTAGACAGAGATTCCACTGCTACGCCCCCTCCCCTATGCCTCGGCGTGCTACAAGCAGTGAGATGTTGGCATGTGGGTAAAGCTGGGATATACCCAGCAACAGCGCTAATATTTATAAATAAAAGCTCACCTGTGAGCTTCAGCATGTTACTGAATGCTGTACAATGTTTCCAGAGAACTCCCTCGACGCATTTGCTTCTGCGTCTTGCACGCATGCGATAGAGCCAAAGCACTGCATAGGAATCTCAAAGCATGGTGAACGGTGCAAGTCCCAATGAATAGCACGCTGCAGCCTGCTGTTAACTTCGCCATCGACCAGTAGCCAGTTTCTCAAAACAGAACTTCTTAGATTTGTTTCTCAAATCATATATTTTGCGCATATAATTGTTTAGTCCAGTTTCTCGGAGCAAAAATATACAACTTACAACTACAATCTAGGACAATAAAAAATACGCTGCAAATGTACAATCTACGGCAAAAATATACGCAAACAAACCTGCATGAGTTCCTCAAAGCCAAGAGCTAATGTACGACAAGCTTAATTTTGACAAGCGCTTAATGAAATTGGCAATGCAATCAACGCAAGCATTTGCGTCATAGATTATTACACTGGCCTTAGGATTGTTATTCATTGGAAGATAAATTGCTAAAGCGGCAAGCCTAAGCAACATACAACAGCTGCAAAAGGCATAAAAGAGCATAGAACTTAAGTGTGAACAGGTGATGTGAGTGTTTCAGTCTCTCAGACAAGAAACCTTTGGTAGCGCACGCCAAGACCAAAAGATAATGCAAAACTGTCTGGCCAAGAAGCTTCCTTTGCGAGAGCATCAAACTACATCCCAATTGAGAAAAATTTGTGTGGCTACCACAATACTTGTCATGAATACAATACATTCTATGTTCATGCAAGTTGCATTTCAGACACTTCCAAAGTGAGATATAGGCATTATCATTCCCTGCGGTGCCTACCTGGGGTGAAAACACTCATTTAATAAATGTTAATAAAATAGCTTAGCATGACACAAAATTTTACTCACTTCTCTGATTTTATTTGGATAGCACAGCTGCGCACATCTTGTGCATCACTATGTCATAGGGCAACAGCTGGCCTGCATAAAGTCATATAAAAGAAACTTATTTTCAATGGTCAGCCATGTAGAAGGAACCTGTTTCTGTTGACAGATACAGCAGGCTGCATATGATTGGATCTATGAATGGACCCCTTTAAAGTGCTCAGTGATAGCTCGTGTTTACTTCGCAGGTTCGCTTAAGCTCTGAAGGCTGAGGTCTGACAGTCCCACCTTCAATGCCCAACATATGCTAAGTAAGCGCAGGGATTATGTACTTACTATTCACATGATCACGTCCACAATCGCTATCCGCAATAAAGCCTCCATGAGTGTAGCATTTTAGGATGAAACTGAGCACTGAAGAAAATGATGCAAGGTAGCTAGCTTCCTCCACCGAATTTATCAGTTCGGACAACATTACCACCAAAATCAGCCCCAGCTCTGCACGAATTTCCACTAGGTCACACGCATCCACAACACGCATTGCTCCGTTTTTTACGTAGCACGGATACTTAAAAACACAGCGCATCGGTGGTAAAAAAAAAAACGCGCAGCGGTCGACGCAGCTGGCGTTGCTGAGAGGTGGGTGCACACCACCATGGGCGAGTCGACGGGCAATGGTATCAGACAGATTTCTTGCGGACGGGTTGCTGTTTCCACTCTCTCTGGCGTTCTTGAACACTGCCAACCGTACTCTTTCTCTGTTCATTATCATCATTGGTGATTTAGGACGCACTCAGCTGCTTAGGCTATGTGGCGTCAAATGCCTCATACCCTGGCGGTAACGCAGGCATCGCGGGTAGTCGACCCTCGGAAGTACACGCGCTAAGCACTGCACTTTCGGCACATGTCCCTTTGCTTTCATATTCCGGTAAGCGGTGATTTTCAACCAAAGCGTCACAATTCTTGCTGGAGATAATATCTCAAAATCGCGAGCTAATGTGAGTGGTGTGATGTCGAGGCAGACAAGCGAAAACTTGTGTATTATTTAATTTTTATCGCTGGCTGTTCGGGATAAGGTAACACATACTCAAAACATAAGAGAGATGCTTATGGCTACCAGAATTATCGCAAGTTTGATGGTCGTTGTCCTGGGAAGGAGGCGCACAAATCTGCGCCACTGCCAAATGTACAAACCGCGACGAAAGTCACGTGACGCATTTGAGAAACTGGCTTAGTGTGTAATTCGTAAAATCGAAAGTACACATTAATACTTGGCTTAAGATTGCTCTTTCGCTTTGAGAAACTGGATTGAGGTGAGAACAAACCGGTATAAATTAAGCAATGAAGATGCATGTTCCCTGAAACCAGGTATCTGAGCCATCGAAACCTGATTAGGGCGCGTTCTGATAGAAGTACGTCGGTCGTGGTTAAGAAAGATGCGACGATAAGGAGTTTTTTATCGGCCCATTTTCTACAATACGTTTGCATTTGCTACTGCGGTTCTCGCCGCACACTTTGTTTATAAAACTCGATGAAAGAAAATCGCTCCCGACAACAGAGGATTTTCGTGGACAATGTTTTGCTCCGAGCCTTATAAAACCCGGAGGGGGAAAATCTGACAAAATTTCCTCCGTTAACGATGATTTTTTGTTTATCAAACTGACCCCTACCTATTATAACAACTTGCAGTCGATGTTTTCAAATGACTCTGACTGACTTCTTAATGACTCTTTAAGCCCACACCGCTAAACACTGCACTGGTTGCGGACATATGGCCAGAATGAGCCGACCTTTAACGCACAAACGGTGAAAAACACTTACAGGCACGCTAGTGGTGGAACGCCGACAGACGTCAAAATGTGTGAGCTACTCGCGTCATTTTCAGCGTAAAGATTAGCACGAGCTAGCACGACGAAGTTATTTTCTTCGGTCAAAGGAAGCGTTTAACATTTGTATGGGGTTTTCGTCTGGAATGGTCTTGTAGACCATTCGGTGCAGCCCTGCCCTTCTTAAGACCTTGACCCTCTCCAGTTGAACATCGGATCGCTTGGTATCAAAAAGTTTAGGTGTACCTTGTCAGGTCGCTGATCTACGGCAGGTCAAAGTCAGGCCATGGATTCAGTGAAGAAAATTTCTAGGGAATCGTTCATTCTGATGCCAAAACGCAGTTTTGACGAAGTCATATATCCCTGAGATAGGCTTTTAGGTCACACAACAATTAAAAGACGAGAGTCCATTGACCTAGGGTCAGGTATGAAGGTCAAATCATGGTCAAAACCAGTCTGCTTCATTACCCTAGAGCTCGTGCATGGGGTTGTTCCTTGTGCTCATTTCGAGTTAATGAATCACATGAACCGCATTATTATCCTCCATGAACCTCTTTAAGATCAGAATAGGTCACTAACGTAAAGCGACCCTGGACATTATTTTGTGTGTAGGAATAAGCTGCTAAACGTAATCTTTCAACGCTTATACAAATGCAAAACTCAAAGCAGTTTTGTCTGCTTGTGATCACCATGACCTTCAAAAAGTCGAACAAGGTCACTGACCTGAAACGAGCACCAGTGACCTGTTTCTTAGAACAGATATATAGGTTTTAGGGCACTTCAGGCACCAACCTGGAGTTTGACCTCGTTTGACCTTATTTGACCCGAAGGTCACGGCTAAGTACCCTTAATTTTGATACAGGCGAGTTCAGTACAGACCAATACAGCATGAATTTGGTGTCTCTAACTCTCTTAGTTCCTGAAATTTCAGGACAGCGTCAGACTTCCCCCCCCCCCCAAATCCGAGCGGAGGGTATTCAACCGGCCAATTGGCGCGTGTTGATCTGTGCTAAAAGGGAATGTTCCACATTTGAAGATATTAATGTAGGCATCAGATGTGGTGGGAAAAGCTTACTTGTAATTATTGGTACGCTTTCAATGTTCAAAAACCACGCTAAGTAGCAAAATTTCAAAGTTTGTAAAAACGTACCCCATTACGCCATTGTTTCACGGTGTCATGGAATGGGTTTGTGACGACAGCAATACCTGGCAGCCCCTGGCAGCCAGACGTAAAGAATACCTCAAAACACACGAAAGCTGACTCCTACCGACCATTCTCGTCGCGGGGCTGTGTCGGGTGGCGGATTAGTGGGTGGTTTGTTCATGAATTTTTGTCTTGGTGCAAGCCGTAAGAAAAGCTTTGGTGGACTGTTGGATATATGCAACGTAGCGATCGCCAGATTTATGGCAGATTACTAATATCAAAGCACGATATGCTGTGCTGCTGCTGTTGCTGCCATGCTGTTGATGATGTTGTCGATACTCTATTGTCGAGCCGTCGTTGCCTGCAGTGCTATAATCCTGACATTGATATCATGTGATGTGCACAGTAGTTGCTTGCTTTATAGTTTGTAACTGATTATGCAGTGCTACGCGAAAATTAATGAAGTTGTAATGTTGCTATGAATTGACTGCCAAAGCATTGCTATTGCTATGGTAAAGGTGGTAAGGCTGGGCTACCAATATTTTTTTTCCTTAGGATTGTGTATCCAATTAATGGTTAACCCTGATATAGCCATTGTGTTGCAATTATATTCTTGCTGCTGATAGTTATCTGGCATTGTTAATTCAGCTGTTACCAGTTTAATTAGTTTGTTAAAGACAGCAGCTATATTTCATGAATGACTATTCCTGAATTATAGCTGCTGTCTTTGGCACCAACAGCAGTACTTTTCCACCTTCCGCAGCACCCAGTATCTCACGCCAGTTGCAGTGACTTTGACGTTGATGACTCACGAGTAATGCTCGCCTGCATACATAATTTGTGAAGACAGTACGATGTGCATCGGTAATAATACAGCTCCACATTTTCAGAATTCTTTGGGAAGGATAATTTTGCAGAGCGATAAAAAGTGAGCCTATGCTGAGCATGTCCATTAACGAGCTGCACGCACCAGCTCCTACTGTCAAAAGAAATTGTTAATTTAATGACGTGCAACTGATTTATTACATACTGTAATACCTCATTGCGTTTAAAATGTTGGCAAGATCATAATGAAGTACCAGCTGGCCTTTGTACACCCCTGTAACATAAGTACTAGTGTTTCTCTTAGTTTGCCAGCATTCCTGTGTCATGTTCAAGCACAAACATAAAGGCACAGGAAGGTACCAATATATAATATTTTATGGGGGGGCAGTAGACTTAGAGAATACTAAAACAATGTTCTCTCTCAGAAGAAGAAACCTCGCAGGCACACTCCCCGTCACATCAACATCAATACAAGCCACTGTAACAACCATCAGTGATCACACATATTTCGGGCCCCCGATTCACACTGTTGTCAAATAGGTTGTACTTAGTAGGTTTATATGTGGTTTGTTTAAAAGTTACCTAAGTTTTGCCAAATAGATTGTACCTGTAGAACACAATGTTTTGTTCAAGATTGACATTTGTGCTACTAATGTGTGAAATTTTTAATAAGATATATATCTAAAATTATTGTAATGTTTCCCTAATTTCATAATGCCTTGCTAACCCATCAACTCGTGTAAGGTGCTGTGCTTCCGTACACAAGGCACCGACCCAGCTGTGTAAGAGCTTCGTCAGTAGAAGGAGAAAAAAACGTCAGCAGGGGAAAAGACGGATTTGCTGTCGCGTCCTCTTTTTCATAACTTTCGGGAAAGTGCCCGTTTTTTTTGGGTGCCGTACTCTTTTGCAAACGGTGGCGTTCTTGATTACAACAATGACCTGTGGGATAGAAATAAGGAAAAACGGACCGTTCACGACGAGTGCCGCACAACCCGAAAATGTTCACGTTTACGTTCGCGAGACGCATTCAGCATCGAAATCTTGCTAACAGCCCATCATGTTCCGCCTTCCGCGCATTGTATCATACGTGCCGCACCATCGCTTTTGCGAATGTACCAGCGGCCATGCTGTTTTGACCATAAGCAGAAAACGTCTTGAAGTATGGCCGCTATCGCATGACGTTTCTATGACGTGATTAATGCCGAAGCAACTTTGAAATAGGCTCCAAATAAACATTTTCGCGCTTTTGCGGGCATGTAACTCAGGAACCAGATCGTTTTCGGTTTTAAAAAGAACATGACCGTAAACTGCAGAGGGTCTCAAGATGGAATGAAAATGATGAAAATGAATGAAATGATGAAAAGGTCCTCAAGATGACTATTTCAGCTCAAAACACCATACAAATGTGGGACATTCCCTTTAACCTATCAACGCCAATGAGCCAATTTTCTTGAAGACTAAAGATAAACTAAAATAGACTCCAACCGATTAGGTAGCTCGGCGCTGACAAATGCACATATGCGTCACTAGAGGGGGTTCCCTGTCAAATTTCGCCCACGTCCTCAGGTCCGCCGCCATACCCGGAGCGTGGGCGCGTGTATGTTCGCCACACGTGACGCAAACGCGTCGTTGTTCCGCAAAGCGTGCAGCATGCGCCGTCTGCCACGAACGCGCGGGCGGTCGGGAAATCCTGCAGCCCACCCCGCTCCTAACGGCGTTCCTAGAACCAGGCTGGGGAGATACCTTCCGACCGCCAGCTGCATCGACGCACCACGCGCGAACCACGGCGTGACTGCGCATGCGTCGTCCGGACGCCGGCATTGCACGCTGCCGTGTCGCCAGGGTCTTGCGTCGCCAGTCGCGCTGGGTCTGGAGGTCATCTGGCGAGAAACAGTTCGCCGCTGCTGCGCCGGCTGTTCTCGGCTCGCCGTTGCTCCGAGGAGGTCGGATGGGAGCCAGCGTCCAGAATATCATGGACTAACGAGATTTATACAGGGAAGGGAACCTACTTACGATTTTTATGTAGTTACACGATGGTGTTTTAGGCGCTCATGCAGGAGAATCCTCATTGGACTCCCTGTGTACAACTTTGAAAGCCATCATAGGCATAGGAACGTTTTAGAAAGTGGGGGGACAAGTTCAGGGTGTACTCAAGTTTTTTCTGGATAACAAACCCGATAACCGGGGGGAGGGGAAGGGGAGTAAAGCTGGAGTTTGTTATCGCTCTTTACTCAAATGTCATGACTGTTGTGCTAGATATGCATATAGGTCTGTTTCTCACCGCGCCCAGTGTTACCTTTTCGACTCATCTGTGTCATTCGGTAAGACTCGCGAGCTTCAACACCATTCACTGTGTTGAAGCTGGCGAGCACCATATTATAGAGAACCAGGTCGCCGACACTATTGGCGAGCTGGCTGACACTATTCGTCCATTTTAACATCGTCCTTCCCGGGGAGGCAAAATTCCACGAGGGGGTAGGCATTTTGGGTCATTGATGAGGCATCTGCCTCCACAGGGTAGATGCTAGAACACAGCCTGGGCATAGGCGGGTGAAAAATTTGAAGGCGAATCGATGGCTCCCAATGCGATCAATTTTTCATGCGCCTCCATTCCGCTGGCTGCTCCTCAAGAGATAAGACTTGTTGCAGCATATAAGGCGGAAAAAATTCATAAGCCTGAAATTGCTATAAACAACGTGACAAAAGCCATGAAATCGCAGATTCTCTTTTAAAAACCAAGCTACCTAATGAGGGCCTGTCTGTCATATGTTCCTTGTCTGGGCTCCGCTCCCGTCCGCCGTCGACAGCCGCTGCCCAGGCCCGGCTGTCTCCCGCATGGCTGATTGCGAACTGATCGTATGGCTGCTTATATATTTATGCTGCTTGTATATTTTTGGATCAGCATTACTACTAATTAGTGTGTGAAGCATATGTCGAACACCTGTAACAGTATTTTTTCGCAGTTATCTTCCCGTATACCACACCACCGTAGAAAAATTGCCTCCGGGAAGCTGCCTGCCTTAGGGATAAATTGACCCAACGCATATGCATTGCACATCATTCCGCGTAGACGACTTGATCTGCTTTTGCGTGTAGGCAGGGGCGTAGCCAGAGCCTTGCCAAGGGGGAACGCAGCGTGGACAAAAGCCCTCCTATGGTGGACCCCCCCCCCCCCAAAAAAAAATCGCCAGATCTAGCGTACTTGTTAACACGGGAGACGTTTTTTTTTTCTCGTTTTATTGTTTTGCAACCAAAACAAACCAGACGCTACCGTAAGATCAATTCTGGTCTATTTTGATATCAATAAACTGCAGAAATCAGGCATTGAACGACCGCATAGAATAAATCACTGGCACCCTAAAGTTAGAATGGTTAGTGGACTCCTTAAACCGATAGAATTCGGAAGTTTTGTCAGAATTTTTATCGGGGTTCGACAGACATTGAGAATATGGCGAAGGCAGATTAGATCGCTGTGTTTATTCCAAATTTGATTATGAAAATTTGGTTGCACATCGAGCGGTCAACAACGTGCTTCAACATGGCCAAGCCACATTTGTCTGGAAATCTTATCATTCAGTCGGAATCGATTAGTGATGCAATTTACGTAACATGGTTTTCTAACATATGCGCTCGCAAATCTTAGCAACAAAAACCTCGACACAAGAAGTTGCAATCTCCATAATCCGCGGAGGGTCAGCCCAGCGGCTAACTATTAGCCTTGGCCCATCGGTGGACAAAAATGATGAGGCTTCTGAAATAATTACCTTGAACATTTAAAATCGATAAGCAATAAAAAGTCATGTAACGTACTTTTGAGCATGCACCACTCGCAAATCTTAGGAACAAAAACCTCGCCGGGCAGGCGAAGTTACAGTCTCCGCAGGCCGCGCAGCGTCGGCCCAGCAGCTAGTACTGGAGCCGCGGCCAACAGGTGGACAAAAATGATGACGCTTCGGAAAGAAGTGCTTTTGAACGCTTATGACATCAAATCTTACATTAAGAAGGCAGTCTGGGCGCCTATTTCTCGACGCCTTACGGTCCTCCACGGTCTGACCGGCCTGTTCGACAACGTAGATTCCATGTCTTCTTTCCTGTCGGGCGTTGGTGGCAGGACCTCAATCCGTGGCGCATAGTCCCGCCATCAAGGGCTTATTAAGGTCTGGTTATAGCCACGTCAGAAGAGAGTGGTTGTATCCTGATCTCTCCCGAGGCGTTATATACCAGCGGATAGATCCAGTTACCGCCGTGCATAACACTGCATCCCATGCGGTCCAAACTGGTCCTGGGTCGTACCATATACTACACCTTTTCATCCCGTTACGGCCTCCGGTCTAGTGGGAGGCAACGAACGAGTCGACCGTCTCTTAGCTCAAAAACAGGAACGAAAACGTGCATTCGAGTCCGCGCCACCTATCAAACATTTATTTGCGTAAACCGTAACAGCTAACAATACCACTCAGCAGGTCTTAGCGTCGTCATGACAAGGCGGTTGTCATGACGACGGCGGCCGCAACAAGTTCAGTTATCGTGAATTCGGGTACAAGCCTGAGACTACCAGGAAAAGAAGGGAAGTATAGAGTTGAAAAGGAGAGGAAGAAAATATGGTGTTGTTACAAAGCGTCGACAGTGTAGTTTGGATTCGAAAATGTTTGTAGAAAATGTAGTCCTTGACATCTTGACCGTGTTGCAATGGCAACCATCTAATGTATTATTAGACCAAGTAGTCCTAAGATTCTACCGAGTGTGTTTTTGAAATATAGGCGCAAAGGGGGACAAAGCAATCAATCTGATGAATAAGCTCATTTGTAACTAATTGCTCGGATGCTTTTAGGTGGAAAAGACTAGCTGTCGACATCAGTTTCTTTTTCGTAAACCGTTCCTCAAAAATCACTGTTTGATTGCAGTCATCGCACCTTGCAAAACTTTGACTAGGAACCCATTGGATGGCCGTATATAGTGGAAATCGTGCTCACAAACGCCGATATGAACGACCCGAGAACTATACTTTACTGACCTTGACCACCGCATGGCCCATGGATGACAGAATTCGGTGGCGTTATTATGGCGTCATGGATGCCTGCTGACGGACAGAGAACAGAAGAGAGGGACAGCGATGTAAGGACAAGGGATGCAAACTGTAATGAATCAGCTCAAAAATGTTATTTCAGTTAAAAATCCCTTAAAATGTGGGCACACTTCCTATATTGGAATGGACTGCAGAAAATGATCACTTTGATACTTTGGAAGTTGCAGTCACACCGTTGTGCTTTACACGATACATTCCCTTTTTGAAGATGGGGTATATTCATCCAGAGTTCTAACCTTAACATTACCATCATCAAAGGAACAAGTACGGGGCCAGTGGTTATTCCAATGCGAAAGGTTTTGGGTCCAGGTCGTCACTGGAAAAGCTTGAACGAATAGTGACTATCTGTGATAATGTGGAGGACTCATTGAAAATGTACCTTTGGAATGGGAGCTTTTTGTTCTAAGAAAGATAGAATTGGAGCTTTTTTGCAACCACTCATTAAGCATTGCCCGATCCCTTTAAGAGCAGTCCCACACACGGACTGTTAACCAGCCCTTATGGCGTTTAGGAGAAGGTGCAGAACTTCTCTCCAGAAGTGGAGAGTTCCCATTCTGGTCATTTGTGTCGGCGGACTCCAGCAACCCAACCGCTACAGGCTGGGTCGCTGAGAGTGCCGGAGGATGCGTCGGTTTGGGATGGAAAACAGAATCGCACGTGCCCGGCACCCTGAAATAGAGCATCACTAGCGGTGGTAAAGCTTGCTATCGCGCGCTTCTTTCCCTAGCTCTGACGCCTATTTTGGGGAGAACCTGCTTGCCCTGTATTGCGCCATTCCGACTGAGAATCGTCCCCAGTAAGGGTGAGTGGAGGCAAAAGTGCCCTAGAGCGAGGACGCCGTGGCGCTCGGCCCCTGGATTTCCATCAAGTGGGTGCTGGAACCCGCAACAGTGTGGCCAGCTTTGATGGCGACCGGGGTGCGTGCCGGGGCGTTGGCGGGTGCTCACAGACACGTGTGCCTGAGGCTAGGCGGGGCCGCTGGATGTCTTGGTTCGATTTTCTTCCCAGAAACTATTGTCTACCATGGTTTCAGACGGTCCATTGACCCGGGGTGACATGTCCATGTCTTGCAGGATGGCCCTCACGTTGCCAGCCCGTTGCTAACAGGATGGCTCTCGAGCTGTCGTGATTCCGGACTTTCAGAACGTGATAGTCCGTGCCGTACAAGATGGTTCTCGAGACGCCGTGATCCGTGCGTTGCAGGGTGGCGGATCCTGACGTCGCCCCGGCAAAGTTGGAGGGCTCCGGCGATGACGAGTCGGAGAAGAGTGCCACCGGGGACGACTGCACGACCTGCTGCACCTGCTGCGATGCGTTATTTACTTTGTTGGACCTGTTCAGCACGTGATTCACGCGTTGGGACTTACGCCGGCTGACATTCGCCGCTCGGTGCCTCGTCACAAGCGCGACCTTGAGACGACAGCGGACACCTGCTGGGTCTGGAAACTCGTGTATTGGTTCCATTCAGATGCAATTCACCC
>NW_023596420.1:43350413-43477551 GCF_011947565.3 Pollicipes pollicipes | reverse complement strand
ATGACCCCCTCTCAGATCTCGGGAACTAAGAAAGCTAGAGACACCAAATTTACAGGGTGTCTTGACCTATATCTGATGGTCACCTGGTCATGGTCATGATGAACTCACCTATGTCATGGGTTTAGCTTCCTAGGGTCACGACCTTCAGATGAAATAAAGTCAAACAAGGTCAAATTCCAGGTTGGTCTCCAAAGCGCCCCCAGAACCTAGGCAACTGTCTCTAAGGAAAAGTTCACAAGCCCATTTGAGGTCATTGACCTTGTTTCACCCTTTGAAGGTCATGGTGATTAAAATGATACAAGACTGATCCGCGTTTTGCATTTGAATAAGCGACAAATATTACGCTAGGCAGTGTGTTCCTAAAACAAAACGTTCGACCCGGGTCATCTTAGGTAAATGGCCAGTTCTGACCTCCAAGAAGTCAATTGAAGATGTATAATGCGGTTCCTGCCTGTCAATAAATTCGAAATGAGCACCAGAAACTATCCTATACGGCAAGCCCTAGAGTAGTACATCAGGTTTGTTTTGACCTTGGTCTGACCATCATACCTGACTTAAGGTCAACGCAATTTGCTCATTCAATATTTGTGGTGCCTATGACAAAGCATCTCAGATATGTATGTCTTCGTCAAACACTCCGTTGTTGTATCAGATTGAAGGATTCCCTAAAAATTGCCTTCGCTGAAACCATGGGCTGACTTTGACCTGTCATAGGTCAGCGACCTTACAAGGTACATCTAAAACTTGTATGTCAAACGGTCTGCTATGCAATTTTCTACAGGGATGCAAAATTTGGCGCGGCTGCGCCGCGTCCGTTCAGAAATCATTCGGGAAAAGCCCTCGGGGACAGGGGCAATTTTCCCCCTTCCCCCCCCCCCCCCCCACCCGAGCGCGTGTTAATGTATTTTGTTTCACTTCAATGGCCTAAGATGTTAAAAAACGAAATGGTTTTGTCAGGTTCCTGGTACTACGTCCATGCCAACTTGAAATAGATGTCTTTGTTTGCTGAAGCATCAGTCACGAACCCATAAGTTCCATATTTTGTGAATTGATTTTTTCACTCCCGCACGGTCTTTTTGCGATGGAATTTTCACTCCTACCCTAGTTCAAAAACGATTCTAGCTCACTGATGTCATCCGTATCTTTCAACACCATCAAAAGGTGGCAAATCGAGCTAGGTAGGAAAAGAGGTAGTCTGGACACAAAGCCTGCATGACGTCATGTACACCATATTTGATGACGTCAGTGGCACGGACGCCTCTCGATTACTCAGCTGACTGCCACACAACCTATTAGTTTGAATGGTGAGTATGATTTGGTGGCGCGCGGCTGGCGCTTTCCGGTTGGACTCTGAATTAATGGTCCACGGTTTTGTCAGGCAAACACTATTCTAGAAGGGAGATTGAACCTCGGAACAGTTAAACCTCATCATAATTTTACATTTTTCCTTGGGGTATACGTAACTAGGGGTTAAACGTCATGCGGCGTTCGTAGTGCATCGCGTATCGCGGCTGCCAGGCGTTTCATACCCGTGAGTTGCGATCATCTGTCATGACCACGGCTTGTCCGAGAGATTTCCTTTGCAGTTTGTTTTGAACAATTGGTAGCAGTTAAAATGCTCGACCTGCCAATATTTTATTATGTATATGTGTGCATGCTTGTAGGTACACATAACGATCGTAACGCACACACTTCACGAACATACACAAGCTTAATAGTAATACACCATATCTATTATTTATCTGATTTGGTGTTCGCAATGGTGAAAATATATGCAAATACAAATATACGCATAAGCAAAACTATACAAGCCCTGAAGTGCAAAGAACTGTTGACTGTAGTATAATAAGGCCCATATCATAGGGGTTTATTGTACTTACATTACACCATTACTGTGATGACAAGACTGGGGCAGTTACGAATCTATAATGCAGATGTTAATGTAATCATACCTATAGACAGAGCAAATTCTGCAAGTTGAGCTGTTCAACTCTGCCACCAGGCACACAAAGCATAGACAAGCCTAGGGCTATCCAACGACGAACCAACCTTGGACAAACCTGGTCATGGAATGCAAAACACCACAAACGCCGCATGACATATCATGCCCTGTATACAATCATGCATGCAAAAATTGTACATTGTGATGAGGCTAAGCTGTTCCAGGACTCACTGTTCAATTCAAAAATGTGTGCGAATAGCGAAAGGACCTATAATTTCCTCTCAGTCCAACCAGGAGCCGACAGCCGCACGCCACCAAAACTTACCATTCGAACTAATGGGTTGTGTAGCAGTCGGCTGGCTAATTGAGAGACTTCTGTGGCACTGACGTCATCAAATATGGCGTACTTGACGTCATGCAGGCTTTGCTTCCAAACTACCCCTATTCTCACGCAAGCTTGATGTTGCCACTTTTTTGTAACGGACGGTTCTACCTCGTTACATAGCCTTGCTTTTACCTAAAAGCCGCTGTTCCTCTCAGCAACAGCGAGCCTTGGATGAATCCTTAACATGTGTAGCTTCAACGTCATCCGTGTACCCCTGCAGCTCCAGCTCAGGTATCCACGCGCTACAATCCTTCTTGGTCAGCAGGGTTTTTAACGATGCTACCTTAAAAAATCTGACGATTAGCTACGTTCCTCTAGCCAGTCAGCTCCTCACGACATGAACACAACCAACAGCAGCCCACAGCCTTGTACTGAACCCACTGCATTACCGCGTAGCGAGCATTCGCACCCATCTGCCACAAATAGCACGACGTTTTTCAACGCTGCGTAACAAGCTGATCACGTTCGTCGCAATATGCTGCGGCCAACCACGATCCTTACGACTGGTAGTAAGCCTAGTTATTTGGTGTTTTATACTGTTTAATATGTGAAGTGAATCCTGGATGGAAAACCTGGGAAAAACACTGATCTATAGGGGGATTGGAAAAGCACTGGGTCACCGCTTATCTGTGACGTCAGCACTGGTATAGTATACTTTGTAGTATGTTTCTGGCACCTGCTAAAAAGTATCCTGATTAAAGCTACTATGTTTGGAAGCATTTAATGGCTCAGTTTCCTCATGCAGCGAAACTTCAACGTTTCGACATTTGTACCTACACATGCTCACGCTTCAAGTGTTAACGAGCACGGACGAATACTAAGCTATGAGCTGTGCTTTAGCTGGGATAGTAAGTCGTAATATGGTCTGGTCTATTGAGATTTGCTTGCATTTTCGCGATTGAGTCCCCTAATTGGCTCGCAAAAGCATCAGTTTTTGCCATCGATCATATCCGGTAGAGCCCTGCCGTGGCGATACACAGGGACGACAGAGCGCTGGATCCAGTTCAGGGCATGTGATTGGCAGCAGATGAATGCAGGTTGAGGTTTCGTAAGATGTTCAGTGCATTAGCGAGGAACATTATTCACGTAGATAAGACAGTAGAAATAGCCTTATTCCTCGGATAAAAATCAGGGAAATGGAGGTGCAGTTGGGTTGATATTTCGGCAGCATGCCTTTATCGAATCACAGCAGAAGTGGTTTCCTGATTTGTCTCCCAAGGAATAGGGCTATTGCTACTGCCTTTTCTAGGTTGAGATTTCGGCCGGAAAGGATGAAACAGAGCGAAAGGCATAAATAACACTTTTGTCAGGACTGAACTGTTGTAAAATATCTGGGAAATTTTGGCGATAGTAGAGTCCTGATCCGCTTAGATCCGCTTAGAACGACACAATGGATGCAAACGCAGACCGATACCAGCGGGCTCGCGCTGCCTCGAGTGAAGACGTACGACACCGCACCTCTTCGTGTATCTAGAAAGAAGCTTACCTACCAGCCTACTCCCTAGATTTTACTCAACCTACTTGCGCAGATTCTACGACATACTTGCAATTTCTCTGCCGCCAAGGTAAGTTGGTCCTGGGGAGATCATGGGGAGGATAGGGAGATACCCTGGTGCATTTGTGCCTTTGGTAGGTAGCGGGTATCGTGTACGTATACACCAAACTGCGGAGTATTTATACGTGCGGTTGTAAGCCGTGTCATGAAACCAGGACGTAAGTCGAGCAGGGGGGGGGGGGGGCCAGGTGCACATGCTATGGTAGTTTGATCAGTGGTAGCTGGTTGGTAGGTATCTTACCGCATGGTACCACAATTCAAGCGTCATTTCCCCTCATTTTGTGCGCAATATTTTGCCAATGTGATCATAACTGGGTAATACATTCAAAGTATGCATCTCCTAGATTTCTTTTAAATATGTATACTTTGCTTGTGGTTGAATATTCATTTATAAGCAGCGAACTGATTGTCAACACATAACTGCAAAGGCAGTAGAGCAGCGACCATAAAGCCTGGGCGCCTATCCATGCAGCACAATTGTATTTAGATCCGACACATGACTCAATAATATATTTTACTAGTGAGTTACGTGTTCCGCTTACTCTATTTTTTCCGGATAACCATAAGGATGTTTGGCTTTTTACGCCACTCGGAACGCTTCATACCTTATTCAGCTAGTAAACGTAGTAAACTCAGCTAACAGCAGCCAGAAAACGTAAAAGTTTCGCACGCAGTGCAGTCGTGCGCGGTACGATATCTCCCTGTGGACGTTTGACCACTCCATACCGCTTGGATACATTTGCTTTGAATGAAGATGTTAATATGTTACTGCGATCTAAAAAAAAAAATTACACGCATAATGCACTTGTTAAACCTAATTGGCAACAACAGAAGCCATTTGCCGTTGTCGATGAACATAACCGACCATCGTAAAAAGAACAAGGTGGTTGCGGTGCGGCAGCATTTGGTACTTTCGATGAGGAACAGCTGATTTTTGGTCTAAAAAAGTCGTTGCCGATGAAATTCACGTCGGGAGACAGGAACATTTATAAAACTCAGCAGATAAATTTTTCCGTTGGAGCTCTTTTTGGCAACGAGCGGCGATAATTTCTTGTTTATGAAACTGACCGCTGATAGTACATTGACATACGCCTTTTCATTCTGTCACGCCTGAGTTCGAGTGAGGGACAAACAAACGAGCCGACCATAAAAAAGCACAAAACCATGCCTTCGAGTCGTGCTGCCCATCAAACATTCAATTGCGTTAGAACAGGACTGTGGTCGCCTGGCTCCTTCTCAATCCTGACCATAGCAGAGCCTTATTGCTCGGGTGCGTTCAACGCTTATCACTCTTGGCGACCTTTTCCGCTACTGCGCGACTCGTCCCTCGTTAAAGGGCAGCCGGATGCGATTCGACGAAGGGATCGGTCGGTCTTGCAAACCGGATCATACAGCGAAATAAAAACAGAAAAAGCGCAGTTGTAATCAAAACCTGCGCACATTAGCTGGACGGGTTACCTGAGAGTTCTACCGTCCCAATTATCGGGAAAAATTAAGGAAGCGAGCAACAGCCCGGCCACTGAGCTGGTGAATTAACTAACGGTCTGGAAAAAAGTCCCTAAGATATGTGGACATGGCAGGAAGTTTGGACGCGACTACAAAGCCCGACGCCGAAGTCATCCAGCAGTCACTGTCCTGATTCAGTATGGTAGTCTCAATCCGCCCGCTCGCCTCGGAGACTCTCTCCTCAAACTTCCCCGAGGACTCTCCTCCCAGACTTTTCAGATTTCTCATCAGAGATCTCTCAGCCGAGACCCCCTTAGAGACTTCTCTTTTTCCGTATTGTCCAATAGCGTGCCTGGAATTCCCCTTCACCCAGATACAGTGCCGAGCCGACCCGTCCTTATTTCAGGGGTCGGCCCTCGCTGTACCTTTGGGCCGGAACTCGGGCGTTGCGTCGGAGATGGCGGTGTAATGTGTGCCCGCTTTCTTCCCGCCTCGCCACGAGCGGGCCCTGTGCGTCGTCCTCCGACCCAGTTCCCGCATGGCCCCGCCGCGGCGAGGATCTGGGGGTGTGGGTGGGTGAGTGATGGCAGCTATGTTGTGTTTTCCCTCTGCACCACCGGTCGGGTGTCGTGCTTCCATCAATCCTTTCTGGCCGGCCGGTGGCAGATGTCCCTTTTTGAAGTGGCGGTCCGAAACGAAATAACTGTCGCTGCTCTTTGAAGTTCTGCAAAGATAGACGACTACCGCGCCGGGTAAGCTTCTGGGCGCCGCCCTTATCCCGCAGGTCGGCTCACGAGCAGGCGCCTTCCTGGTATTGCGGGACGATCAGGCGCGGGTTTTAGCAGCTCTGTATTGACATCTCGGGCTCCGTTTGTCTTAAACGCCTCGTTTTCTTCGGAGGGATAGTTTCTGGAAACGGCCGGTTTGCTTGCTGTCCCACGCCCTGCCGGGAAGCTCCATCGATCCTGGACGAGCAGTGTCGACAATGGAAAGTGTCGAAATATATGTCCACAATCTTAGCTTGACTCCGAAATTAAGTGACAAATTCCGAAAATTCGGGAGCTAGCAAAGTATAGAAAGGTAAATTTCGGGATGATGAATGCCTAGCGTAACTAACGGCTAACTTCCTAACATATGTAATGGGCACACACACACGGTCAGAAAGCTTTGGACATGGCAAGGGCCATAGCAGAACTTTAAGCGTGGATATTATGCACCATGCCATGCATGTTGTTTTCTGGAGGGTGTAGATATGTGTGCATCACGTTGGTGCCAAAATTATAATAGCTTGGACTTAAAGGGGTGTGGTAAGCAGGTGAAAGAAACCCGAGACTATTATGAAGGGCTCTGAGCAACCGAGTGTACTTCGGCATACGGGGCCCCGGAAAAGGCCTATAGAGCCTTTAGGGCGCACGGGAAAAATCCGTGGGAGAGAACCTGATCGATCAAGAGTGCTCAGGAATGGAAACGGATAGCGTCCCAACAGAAGCGTTGGGCCCTACGAGAAAATGCAAAGAGATCAAGGGCAACGTCGGAAAGCTCTTTAGCGGTCAGATCGTCCCGGCAAGTAGACATGTAGGGTCCGGGCAATAGTGTAGTACCTCTGGACAGCGTAATGAGTCTCAGCACTTGCTCCAAGCTACACCATCTCAATCAGCAAGGAATTAACTTTTCTTATGAACTCTTCACTTTCGCTAGCAACCGTTCTCGGTCGTCTGTAGACCCAAATATATCCGATTTTGTAGTTATTGTTTTGTTAGAAAACTGCGTCCGTTCGGCCGGCTATGGGCCCCTTTGAAACCTATGGGTGCCCTCGGCATGGTCCATGGGCGGCATGGTCCCGTGCCTTCCTTCCCCCCCCCCCCCCCTCCCCGTCTGGATCCGTCACCGGCCCGAGCAGTTTAAAAGATCCGGTCCGCCAAGAACATACGGCCATCCATTCATATAGCAGTACCCAAGACGCAGCAAGGAGGGCTACGCGATAATCGACTGTGCCCAAACAAGTAACAACTAAGGCCCTCGACAAGATCACAGGCCCGGTGCCCGGGCAGGTTAACATACATATACAGGGCACTGTGGCCGAGGAGGTGAACAAATGGGCCCTCGGCAAGAGCGTAGGGCCCTCCATTCAAATAGAACGTGCCCAAGACCCGACGTAGAGGCCCCCCCCCCCCCCCCCCTACGATCAAATGTGCCCAAGCAGCTTATCAGAAGGGGCCACGACAAGAGCGAAAGGCCCTTTATTCAAATAAAAAGTACCCAAAACCCAGTGCGGAGGGTCCCCGAAAGATGAATTATACCCGAGCAGGTTATCAGATGCCCCCGATGGGAGCGCAGAGCCCTAAATTCAAAAACCGAGACCCGATGTGCAGGGCCCCCGAACAATCCAGCGCGGCCGAAGAAGCAAACAGAGGGGCCTCCGACAAGTGCTTAGGGCCCCCATTCAAATAGGACGTACCTAAGACCCAATGTAGAGAGCCCCTCAAACAGAGAATGTACCCGAGCAGGTTTTCAGATAGGCCCCCCGACAAGAGTGCAGGGGCCCCATTCAAATAAGAAGTACCCAAGACCTAGTGTGGAGGGCCCAAAAGATCGAGTATACCCGAGCAGGTGAACAGATGGGCCCCGACAAGTGTGTAGGGCCCTCCATTCAAGTGAAAAGTACTTAAGACCCAATTTGGAGGGCCCCAGTGATTGCGTGTGCATACGCAGGTCAACACGTGCCCCCGACAAGAGCATAGGGTCCTAAGCAAACGACATAGGATTGGAAGCACCATAGATCAATGCAGAGTGCCCATGAGCATATCACAAGCGTGTCGGTGGGTTAGCCGAGACCCACGTAAATGGTCTTTGAGCAACCGAGAGGGTATATATTATACCATAGGTTAAATATAGGTAAAATGCATAGGGCCTCGGCTATAGACCGCAGAGCCTTTCTTGCGAATGGAAAGAATTCGTGGAATATCCCTGAGGAAAGGCCCAGCAAAAGTGAAGGGCCCTCCGATCAAACGCAAAGAAATCAAGGGCAACATGGAAGGCTCCTTAACGATCATATTGATCCTGCAGATAAGCATATAGGCCGCTGGAAACAGCATGGGGCCCCCTGGACAGTGCGATAAGGCTTAAAACTCCGAACAAGCAACTTTGTCAATTGTGGAATATTTTTTCCCTCTTCTCGTGGGCCCTTCACGTTCGCTTGCAACTGTTCTGGCTCGCCTGGAAATCCAAAGATGTCCCACTGTGTTGCGTTTTGTGTTTTAAAACAAGTGCACCTGTTCAGTCGACCATGGGCCCCTTCGGGGCCGAAGGGGTGCCATGGGCTCGTGGCCACCTCCCCTCGATCCGCCTCTGGCTTTTGTCACTTACCATATCCAGTAAATCAGAAGCGTTTTGCGCCCCCGCTCTCCTATCATGTATTATACGAATGCTTAATATATTCGTGGTGCTTCGCTTTCGTGAATAGTTACGGCACGAAGTCATCGGTGAAAAAACCTTTATGACGCATCCGTGATAGCGTGGCAGTAATTTGGAAAGACTTTCGAGACAGCTACTTTCATTTTTTCTGACGCTTAATTAGGACGTTCATGGTACGTTCGCAGTGCTTTCGTAGCACTTTCGTTGTGCTCTCGTGGTACCTGCGTGGTATGCCTTGGTGGTACCTTCATGGTACTAGAAAATATCACTGAGCACAATATCGTTATGTGCTCGTGTTTCGTTTCTTGTTCGTGGTGTTCTTGCAAAATTTATCCAAGAGCTGAAAATGGTTATCTGTAATCAAATACTCGGTTATGGCGCTGTTAAAGTTATTCGATTGCAAGACTTTTCCATAATAACTGGGACCCATGTCAAGTGCTTTGCATTTTGTAGCATAAAATGCGATTCCCGACTTAAACTTGCCCAGTCTGCACAATTATTGAGAGCTTATCGACGGCGCTTTTATCTGGTGTTCATGTAAATCGTGCTCACGAACGCTGCTGGATGAAAAGATGCATCACTACACACTCCGGTGATGGCCCGTAACAACAGCGTTAATTTGTTATTGATGCATATTTTTGCCCTTCGACCTGGCATGATCGATTGATTTGCTACCGTAGAAACATATAGGAATTATTACCAATCGCAAAATGCCGTTAAGACAAATCCGCTTGTGTTATCCGCGAGGTTCTATCGGCATTATTTTAGAAACGGCAGGAAGGCGGAGTGGTCACTTATGTAATTACGCTTAATCTGATTTCCTCTGTGGCATTCACAAGCGAAACCTGTCACGATTTTGCTGTTTTTATTACGACGGTGGGGGATAAGGTTGGTCAAATCGAGAAAACAAGGTAGCGATAAAATGTGATAGCTGCTTCGAGCGTTGTCATGGTGGAATGTGACAATAGTATTTGCGTTAGCCATTTCAAGATGAAAGAATTAGTAACTTCCCATGAGGATTTCGTAGACGCTTCTCGCTCACTTGCCTCAACACCGTTATCTTCAACGCGGAAATAGGCAGTGCTTGCGGCCTGTAGCTTGCAAAGTCAGTCCTGCGTCATTATTGTACAAGGCAAGGACGCTCTTAACCTAACACACATTCCAATTTCGGCGGTTTAGGCCTTGTACCTAAAACTAAGCTCTAATGCGTGGAAAAGTCCTCTTCGGATTAAGAAATAGCTGGGATGGGTACTTTCAAATTGCTTGAAACCTATTCTTGGTAAACAAGCGCTTAAAAACTTCATCCAAATAATTTTTATAGATGATAAATCTTGGCATATAAAGGCCAAGATTAAGCTGCTTTCATCTACTGGAGACTAACGTTTTAGAGGCATCTGTTGACGCAGCTTCGTACTATTCTCAAGTCACTGTTTCGCCACATCGGACGCCGTGGCGCCGCCATGATTGCAACTGGGATAGGTAGCACACAGTCACCGGTAGCGGGCATGGTCGGGATCTTCATCGACTTGCAGTTGCTTTTTGCGTCACTGTACGAAATCTTTACCTATGGGGCCATCCGATGATCGCTCTCTGAAAATGCAAGTACCAAATCGCCTTATCGGCGTCCCAAACTACCAGCTGTTGAAAGCGGACAAGAGTGATGGCCGTAGTTGCGAAGGCGTTGACCTCCTTATGTTTTGACCCCAATTGACCTCCAATTTAACATGCATCCCAAAACCGAAATCAGCAAACCGACACCCAACTCGGAACCGCTGTGGGCGCAGATGACATTCGGTCGTAACGGGGCCGCCGGCGGCATGCAGTCGGCCGTGACCCGTCCAGGTCGCTCAGCTGACAGCCGGGGTCAGCCAACTAGTGCCCGAGTCCAGGCAAACTGTAACCTGTCGGTGCGGCCCGCAGGAGGGCGAACTCACCTGTGGTACGAGAGTGACTGATTAGTACACACCTGCCCAGCCTGCCGCGCCTGTGCTCTACATCAGGCATCAGTGACGCCATGTTCCCCGCTCCGGGTCCGTACTTGATGTACTTGTCATGAACTCCGCCGTTACTGTCGCCCAGCAGAAGTGCGCAAATTTGCAGCAGTTGGCTGAAGCTCGGATAATTTCAATGTATTCTAAGACATATTCTAATTCTATATCAATCGAATGGGACGTGAATATGAAATGTTTCGATGTTGCATAGAACTCACTGGTACTTTATCAGCTCGTGGGGAAATAGCCTGAACCTGTAGGTGCACAGCTTACGAAGTTCCGTTGCATGGTGTTGTCGTCTTCACAGCGGCTGGATCAATGGCTGCGAGCTCGAAGCGTGGCTGGTTCTGTCCTATCACTAAAGTCATAACATCCTCGGTAAACCGTCATTTCAGCTCGGCTTGCGGACTCGCTTGTAATGAGCTCCGGTCTCTGTGTCACACGGGCAGTTCTCGTATGTTACACCGGAGCTCGTTTTTGTTTCCACACCGTGGTCAAATCCTAATCAGTGTATGTTCCAGTAACCGTGCTCGTGTTGGCATGGTAACGACCGGCACCTGATTTCGCAGTCTAATGAAGTCACTGAAATGTAAAAGATGTGATGTCGAATCCTGTTCAGGTTATGTTCCTGTAATCAGTAATCGTGCTCCTGTAACAGTAATCGTGCTCCTGTTATCATGGTAACAACGCAGGTCAAAACCCCTCAAATCACTCTGAACAACTTATTCTGATTGTCATGATTAGCCTATGGCAAGGGCAATGGTGGGTATGCCCGACAAATCAGTCTCTGCCCCCCAAATGTAACATAACTTATAGATATAACTAACTAGACTAGACTACATAACTAGCATAACTAGAAACCAGTTTTGCTGCTTGCCTTTTCAGCTGCCGCAAAGGCATTCATTAAGGTTTGGTTATTCATATGTAATGACTTCATATTTTAAATGCGATGGTTCGTGTGCTAAAAACCAATATCTACCTCATATTGTTACTGCTATGCAGCTAAGAGCATTCCTGTGTTAAAAATTTAGGGCATGTCTGTCATTGTATTGTCATGTATAGTCATTTGCCAGTCAGCAAGCTATGGCAACTATGGACAGCATCTTGTGAGAGCAGACAGTAGGGATCACTTCAACAAATTTGTGGCAAATAGCCAAGTTATTGAGCCAAATACTTTGATTACATGTCTTGTGGGATGGTTATTTGTTTTATGACCGATAATTGATCGATTTATATAGAAAATCAGCAAATCTGGTTACCAATCACGTGATGAAAGCAGATAAGGCTGGCAATTAATTATTCCACAGGAGAAACTTACCGGCTTTTTAAGGGCACGCGTCTTTCTGCCCCCCCCCCCTCCCCCCCCCAACACAAAAAGTCAGTATCTTTTGCATGGTTCGCTGACGGACAGAGTTAGCAAACCCACCTGCAAAATATACAAATCAATCGTGCACACCGATCACGAGATTAAAATGCGAAATAAGCAATAGGAAATCTGCATGAGAAAGCAGCTTGGAAGTGGAATTATCGCAACACCTGTGACTTTCGGAAAGGCAGAAATTCGCTACCGAACGCTTCTGTATTAGCTGCACCAGGCATGTCCCAAAGCTGTGTACGGCAGGATAATGTAGCGTCATGAGGTAGTGAACTGGAATGGCCCAGATCTATCATTATTGAGCCCCGATATGAAGCAAAAAAACCGGCCAACTGAGGGTTTAACAGGGCAAAAATGGCGGTAAAAATTAGATCCGTGCTTCTAATTGTCTCCTTCATTCCCTATAAATTGTTCACTCTTGGGTGTATATGAAATATGTTTGAGCGGTTGGCGAATTAATCAAGTTTATGTAATAAATATGTGCAAGTTTCCAGTTGGAACGTTTTGTAGAGAAATTGGTCTACATTTCAAGCCACAGATGAGGTCTTTAAAGATGACTGGGAAGGATTGAAAAACGAAGTTGCATGACACTCGTATGAGACCAAGAAAAACGAATGTAATTAAATAAATATAGAGACTCAGAGTTGTGTGACGCTGGCGACCTCAGAATGAGTAACGTATGGCATATGGTTGTCAGTGTCAGGAGCAACGCACGGTTATCAGTGTCAGAACTAACGTAAGACAAGTAGCGTAGGACAAAAGTGGCTATGAACAACCGAGGGTTATTATGAGGCCGAGGGTCAATATGTTGTTCAGATTGGACTAGCAGGACAATGTGAAGCTATTAGCAAGTTGCAATGCAATTTCCTTGCTGATGGCAGCTGTTGCGTGAATTTTTTTGATCAGCAACGTTAATACCTGTTTTGATAACGGCTGACTGGGGTAGCCTGGCCTGACATGAGCTGATTGCAGTGGATCATTTTGGTCACCTAAGCACTCCCCTGGCTGGTAAGGGCCCGTCGCCGGAGTGATATAGTCATCTTCAAAACCCTCTGAGCACTTTGGGTCTTCTTAACTGCCCAGTGCCCTTTTCGCCACTCGGAGGCTCCTTCAACGCCCAAGAGCACTTCTGGCTGCTCGATGAACTCCCTGACCAGTCAGCGGCACACTGGACACTCACTGCACTGGTACACTGGAATCCAGTAAATGCACAAGGCTGCCTGCCAGCAAAGTGACCCACTTTTCGCTCAGGGCCTTGTTCTTAATGGTGCCATCTAGCCATTCAGGGACCATTTTGGTCCCAAGTCATTCTCCAGTCACTGACATATCTTTCTGGCTGCTCAGAGCCCCACTGAAATTGCCGTCAAAACCACCTTGCCACGACTGAGGTCACGGCTAGAGCTCCTGTAGGGATGGAGGTGGGGGCGGGGATGGAGCGTCCGTTTTTCCCTGACCCGTAATGCGTAAAACCTGGGGTTTTGTGGAGGTGTGCGAAGGGCTGCTTTTGCTGCGCGCAGCGTGAAGAAAATATCCGTGCTAAATGGGTAGATTTCAGTTATGACGAAAAGCAGGTGACGTCATTCAGGATCAAGTTTCGGAAGCTCCGTGCGATGTTAAGCCACGATGGCGACACTCGACCTTATGTGTATTCAGGGCCCCTCTTGCCGCTCACCAGCCGTGACAGATGATCAGTGCCATTCAGGCCGCTGAGGGCCCCTCTGACCACTGACGAGCCTCTGGTGGGTGGGATCCCTCCCTGACAACTCACGGATGACTGGTCGCCCAGACCCCGTGGCCACGAAGAGGAAATTTTGATCGCTTGTGCGCCCTTCTGGCCATTGAAGTGTTCGTTTGGGTGCTGATGGCTTACTTGCCGCTCAGGAACCCATTTGGTCGCCAGGGTAAATATCTATAATTAAATGATCCTTTTGGACACCTATTTTAGGGGGATAAGTGCTTAGGGCTTGTCAGGCTACTGAGGGACCGCCCTCGTGCCACTCAAGAGCCCTCTGACTACTGAGATGATATCTGAGTTTTCAGGGCCTGCGGTCTGCCCAGGGCCTCATTAGGAGCTCGAAGCCCTTTATGTCCGCATGATCCCCTATATGCTCGTGGTCCTTTTTGCCGCACAGAGCCTATTTTCCCCCAAAGGGCACCTGGTTACCACGGAGCACATCAGTTGCTTTCAAAAGCGGCTCAGTCTTATACATGACCCTGTTGGGGAGTCCCCGCCTGCGTAGAAGTGTGCCGAAGGGCTGGGATCCTGGATCGGCCAGTACAACCCGAGTGCAATCGCGTCGAGCTCTTGCTATGGGCCCGATAGGAAAGCTCAGGGATTTACATCGACGATCAAATGCTATCTTGAACAACTTGGATTTAGTTTTGCTGTTTATAACGGAGGTGCTGTGAACTACGTATTAAGCAAAACCTTAACGCATTCTGCACGAAAGCGTATTGAAGTGCGACTCGAAAGGGCAGTGCATGCCAATGATCAGTTATGAATTTGTGTACGACTTCATCTGCGTGAAATTTAGGGAAAACTCCTTAGGATATGGTTTAGATAGGGACAGACGAATGAGTCCAACAAAGTTAATAATTTCGCGCCTTCGGTACGTCCAATCCAACAAACGAACTCTTGAGCGTCTGTATGCAAAGGTTAATAGAGACGGCTAGGATCGGCGATACATGCTTGGTGTCGTGCTGGTAAAAACACACGTCATTTCATTGTTCAAACGGCGGAAGCTCATTAAACCTGAGCACGGAATTTCTGGTGCATTCGGTTCGTCAAAGCAGTGTAATAGTCTTCTAAAGTTCGGCTGCATCCGTAAATGACTGATTCGGGTGCTTTTTATTTTGGCTTTGTTTTTTATCATCGTGGCAAGATTGTGAAAGAACCGGAATTTGTTTTCCTCAAATAGTTCTGTGATCCCGTCTTGCCGTGAACCCGATGCATCCTCCCAGCACTCCCTCACTTCCTTTTGCCCAGCATTTGCGCAGTCGTCTTCGCCTCCACCTGAGCCCACCCCGGAACCCAATATATTGCTCCTTTCCTTTCAGGCGGCCTAGAAAGCCAGCTTAAACCTGTATATACCGATTGCTGTCGCGCATCGATAGCCGCCCACCAGACAACGCATCCCGCGCCAGGCTTGGAGCGTGCCCAATGTACGGTGCAGAGTTGGCCTCGAGGAGGGCTGCATGTTTGACGATATCCCCCAGTGCTACCTGGCACCGGTTGGAATTTTATGTACCCTGCCGCCCTGGCTGTCGAGGTCCTTCGCCTTTTTTCACGGTCGAGGACGGCAAATCCAGCGGTAGACCAAGCTTACCCGTGAGGCCACAAGACCCGAGAGCGGAAGAAGACTGCATTTGTGATTAAGCTATCCCATTATGTAGAGCGGGCGTGCCTGTATTCTCTGCAGCAACAGTTATCCTGGCATTAGCTCAATAACATGGTAAAACTGCACATTTTGGTTGTGTGCATGATATCAAAAGCGGCGTTGATAAAAGAGGCTTTCGGTGATGCGCCGGTTTCTGATTGCGCTGCTGGGCGTTGACGTCATAACCATTTCTCGTCATGTAGTATCGCGTTACGCTGCTGGCGGCCATTTCGTCCGCAAAAATTCGGTCGGCGACAAAAAGACACCTTTACCACCCCTGTTCATGAGCAGCACGTCAGTACAAAACCTCAAATATCATGGATCCAAGTAACGACGGAGTCTCGTTTTGGGCAATATCGGCCTTCGGTCCGCGCGGCATCAGAGCCTTCGGTCCGGGTAGCATCCGAGTCTCGGTCCGGGCAGCATCAGAGCCTCGGTCCGGGCGGAATCAGGGCCTCGGTCCGGGCGGCATCAGAGTCTCGGTCCGGGCAGCATCAGAGCCTCGGTCCGGGCGACATCAGAGATTCGGTTCGGGCGGCATCAGAGCCTTGGTCCGGGCGGAATTAGAGCCTCGGTCTTGGCAGCATCAGAGCACCAGAGTCTCGGTCCAGGCGGCATCAGGATCTCGGTCCGGGCGATATCGACCTTCACTTCGGGTGGCATCAGAGCCTCGGTCCGGGCGATATCGGCTTTCGGTCCGGGCGGCATCAGATATTCGGTTCGGGCGGCATCAAAGCCACGGGTAGGGCGATATCGGCTTTCAGTCCGGGTAGCATCAGAACCTCCGTCTTGGCGGCGTCAGAGCCTCGGTCCGGGCGATATCGGCCTTCGGCCCGGGCGGCATTACAGATTCGGTTCGGGCAGCATCAGAGCCGCGGGCAGGGCGGCATCAGAGCCTCGGTCTGAGCGGCATCAGAGCCTCGGTCTGAGCGGCATCAGTCACGGTTCAGCGACACAGATCAGGGAAGTAAATGATAGAACAATCTGTGCACAGGGTATTGACGGAGTTTTTTAGACTGAAAGTCGTGTTGCAGTGACGCACAACACAAAACATTTGGGTGATTATCCAGAGCAATAAAGCAAATGTTTATTTAGTAACAACCCATGCTTACCGTAAATCTGATAGTGAGTGCCAGCAATAGTCACGATATATATAAATTCCACCATACACACAAGCAAGAATATGCAGCTTTTCAAGTGCAAAACATGTAGCAACAATAGGCCCATAATATAGGAGTCCGCTGTATTTACCTCATGCCATCACTTTGATACCAGAAGTGGAAGCTGTTACATATCAATGATGCAGTTATGTATATATATATATATATATATATATATATATATATATATATATATATGCATTATATATAACCAACTCACTGCAAGTTGAGCTGTTCAGCTCCGCCACTAAGCACAAAATGCACAGGCAAGCCCGAAGTCAGATAAGCAATGCGCGACAAACGCAAGATTGCGTATAATCCCGTGTTATACAAGCGCACAGCCATCATTGCTACCTTCTGATGACGCTCAATCGCTCCGGTATTCACGGCCCTTTCCGATGTGGTGTGGCAGAAAACAAGCTATCTAAACGGCTTCTTTTCCGCTGACGCCAAATGTGATATACCTGACGTCATGCAAGCTTCGCAATTTCCACTTATCAGACGCAGCTCAATGTCGCCAATTTTCAGACCGGATGGTTATACCGCGTTAAAAAACCTTGTGTGGGCGAGAGGTGCTCGCTCCCGCGACATTAATGACATGGTGTTGGTTTCCTCTCCCGGTGTTACGGAGATATTTTGGAACAAGGGTAATTGCGTGGATGAATTTAATCTTTGTACGTGCTAGCCATATCCCCGTCGGAGGTCGCAGAACGCAGAAAATCAACTACAATCTGGGTCCTGCATCTCGTGTTGATGCAGCCCCGAGTGAACGCGGTGCAAGGTTTCATTCTCATCCCTCTCAGGCTGTTAATGGAGACCAGTTGTTCTCGTTTTTTGCTGACGAAAGGGATTCAGTGGAAGACAATGCGTTACAAGGTAGGTTCAGCCTGAAACATCTTGCAGATTTTGCTAGATGTCATCCTTTCCAGCCAGAGCGCCTGCCGAATTGAATTTTCATGATCATGTCCTGTCCAGTCCGGCTAGTCTGGTTCTAAAGTGCCTGCCAATCCGCAATTCCGAGATTTTGCAGTCCTTTCCGGTCCGGTCAGCGTCGCCAGGAAATCGTATCAAATGAACCTGCGCCAATCCACTTCCACATAAAGGACCTTTTGAAATTTCAACGGCAAATTTGGTTCATCTCAATATTGTATTTTTAAGAAATTTGCTTATTTCCATTGGAGAGTGTTCAATAAGTTGTCATAAACCAGGGAGTGCTGAGAAACTTCAAGGGAGCTTCCACATTTGTAGGGAGTTTTGAACTGAAACAGCCCTCTTGAAGAGAGGGCTTCAGAAGGCCATCCGGCGAGCTTTACAGCCCTGCCCTTCTTAACCTCAAAAGTCCTCCGGGTTCTGAGCTACATGCTCAAGAAGATGACAACAAGCCTTACTACGCGAATTCGTACACAAAAATTGCGTTTTGTGGCGCATAATGCAGCAAGCTTTACATTCTTCCTAGATTTTTTTACGGAAACAAGACTTATAATCGAATAACTTAAGAGTAACGCTATTGCCGGGCATGTGAACGCAGCTAAACATCTTGAACTCACGGATGTGGATGTCAAAACGCCACTACAAAGGACCAAAACGCTAGCACATAACATAACATATTTGGCTCATCGAACGCGTCCAGCCCGTGTTGCGAGCTTAAATACTTGCAGATGCACAATACACCGTATCTACCACAGAAAAACAATGCACTAACTACATAGTAGATCAGGTGAAGAATAGTTGACCTCAGACGACCTCTAGGCCAGATTAACATTATTTTGTGTTTTGGTTTTGAACTGAAACAGTATCTTTCTTAGGTTTCATCCTAACCCGGCGACAACAAAATCCTTTTATGTTTAGTGAGTCCTTCGCTTCGGTGACAGGTCGGCGACAACTCTGTATTTCCTAGGCCCGGCCAGGCAGCCAATTCGCTCGTTTCAGCAGCCTCAGTATCCCAAAATAGGCACAAGAAAATACTGAAAAAGTGGGGTTGGCGGTGACGTGCAGTGCACTGTGACTTTACAAGCCACCTTCACATTGCATTCAGGAAACATTTTTGCCCCCCCCCCCGCCAAGCAACTCTCCAGCCGCTGACATTTTTTCTGGTTGTTCAGAGTCTCCACTGAACAAGCATTCAAACCCATCCAGCCATGACTGAGGTCATGGCTAAAGATCCTGTTGGGTATGGGGGTGCGGTGGGAGGTGTCCAATTTTCCCTGATCTTGTAAACGCAAAACCTGGGATTTGTGGAGGTGGTGCTGGGCTGTTTTTGCTGCGTGCACTGGGAAGAAAAATGTCTGTGCTGAATGAGTAGAAGCCATCCTCTGCCCACCCACTAGGTCCCATATGGCCACCCAGACGCTGCAGATGTGTACACCAAATGCTGCGGATGAGTGGGCCTCAACTGACCACCGTAGGCGCTCGGGCCGCCCTGGGACTCAACAACTACTTAGGCTACAGGTTATTACTATAGCTACCATGCCCCACTACCTCTTATCCAGCATTTGCGCAGTCGCCTTCGCCTCAATCAGAGTCAAAATACTGGTTTTCCTTTCCAGGTAGCCTAGAAACCCAGTTTACACCTGTTTATACACGATGTTGGGGCGCAGCGAAAGGCGCCCACGAGACACCACATATCGCACCAGCCCGAAAGCATACCTAAGGTATGGTGGAGAGTATCATGATGGTTGGGGCGGGGCTCGAAGCGTACACATGGTTCTCATGAGGGGACATGGCCTCCAGGAGGCCTGCATGTTGGACGTCATACCACAGTGCTGCCTGCCACCGCATATCATTCTGACATGTGCCCAGCTGTCCTAGTTCTCGAGGTTCTTCGACGTTTTTTTTTTCGCAATCGAAGATAGAAGATCCAGCCGTAGATCAAGCTTAACAGGCGCCCGGGTGGCCGTCTTAATACCCTTCGCTCGGGTGGGGGTGGGGGGTCAATTTGACCCCCCCTCTGAGATCTAAGGGAACTAAAAAAAAGAATCCCCCCCTCTCTGAGATCGGGAACTAAGAAAGCTAGAAACACCAAACTTACGGGGTGTGTTGACCTGTATGTGAACTCACCTAGGTCAAAGTTTCAGCTTCCTAGGTCTTGACCTTCAGGTCCGATAAGGTCAAACATTGTCAAATTCCAGGTTGGTCTCCAAAGTGCTCCAATAATATAGATAACCATTTCTCAGCAAAAGGTCACATGTAATTTAAGGTCAGTGACCTTGCTTGACCGTTTAAAGGTCATGGTGACCAAAATCCTACAAGATTGCCCTGAGTTTTTCATTTGAATAAGCGGTGAAGATTATGCTAGGTAGTATGTTCCTAAAAACAAAACATTGACTTGGGTTTTTTTAGGTCAACTACCTATTCTGGCCTGTAAGAAGTCTAAGGAAGATGTACAATGCGGTTCTTGCGATCCAAAATTCTAAATTAGCACCTAGAAACTATCCCATAAAGCAAGCCCCAGGGTAATAAAACAGGCTGTTTTTGAGGCTGGTCTGACTTTCATGCCTGACATTAGGTCAATACAATTCGCTCATTCAACTGTTGTGTTATCTAAGAAAGCATCTCAGAGGTGTATGGCTTCGTCTAACACTCCGTTGTTGTATCATATCGAAAGATTCTCCGGAAATTGACTTCGCTGAAACCATGGCCTGACTTTGACCTGTCAGAGGTCAGTGACCTTACAAGGTACATCTAATTTTTTACGTCAAACGATCCGCTATTCAATTGTCTACAGCTATGCACAATTTGGCGCAGCTGCGCCGCGCCGTTCGGAAACCATTCTGGAAAAGCTTTTGGAGGGTCAACTAGACCCCCACCCGGGCGCATGTTAAAGGGAGTGTTCCACATTTATATGGGGTTTTGAACTGGCATGGTCATCTTGACTATCTTTCCGTGGTGTTTAAAATCCTGCCCTTCTCACAACCTAAGCCCATCTAGTTTCTGAGCTACATGCCCGTGAAAATGGGGAAGGTATATCGGGAACGGCATTTCAAAGCCACCTTGGCATTCTTGACGTCATAGAAACGTCATTCAAAAATCCTGCCATTCCAGAAGCCATGCGGCAAACATGGCTAAGAAAAGTATAATCGTCGAGACGTTCATATCTGGCGTTCGTGAAAGCCATTTCCAGTATAACAGCCTTCAACTGGCTCTCATTCAGTGTTGCGCGAGGTAAGATACCGTAATCAATCCATGATGCATTAAGGAGCATATTTACTAACACAAGAATTGTGCTGGCTAGAGCAGTCTTTTCCACCTAGAAAACATACCGATAGTTTTAGGTGAGCTTGTTTCATCCAAAATGTTGCTTGCTTCGATAGCTTCAAATGTAAAACGTTCCCTTGAAACATTCACTTTAAAGAAGTCCCGAGGGTTGGAGAAGACTGCTTTTGTGATTGGACTATCCCATTATCTAGCTCCGGTGGGGCACCATTCCCTGCAACAACATTTATCCTGCATTAGTGGAATGACATAGTATGAATGAACAGTTTGGTTGCGTGCATGATATTTCAAGTTCCGGTGGTGAAAGAGGCTCCTTTCAGAGACGCGCCGATTCCTGGTGACGTTTCTGGGCATGGACGTCGTTGCCGTTTCATGCCATATGGTGTCGTTGTACGTCGTTGGCGATAATTTTGTCCGCAGAAATTCGGTCGGCGACAAAAATAAGCTTTTATCACCCCTGTGTGGTTGGTAAATGTATATCAAAGATGACAGCGGTGAGCGACAAACAGCAGGTTTTGATATATTCGGGCACTACGATGGCTCGATACAAACTTGAAAAAGGTCATATTGGATTCCCGTGGAGTAAGTACTCTGGAAACATTTATCACACGGCTAACTTAATCAGTGTCATCTTGACCTTAATCAGTGTCATCTTGACCTAGTATGACCTCATATGGACGTCCACCAACATCTTGACTACGTGCTGACTAATGAACCTGCAGCTTACATGTCAGATGCATAACGCGACCAAAATAGACGTAAGAGATATTTTGAAGCATTGGCAGCATGAATAAACCAATCACCAACCATGAGCATAAACCATGACCAAATTAGTCATATGTTTTCCCTCAAATCGGACCCAATCGTAGGTCCCGGGGGTCCTTGAGGATCTAGGTGGTACATTACCTCTGTCCTACGCCCCTTTGCCTGCGCCACCGGAACCCTTCTCCTCATTGGCCAAATTGCAAATGGGTGTCTTGCCGTACCCCTGGTGTCAGTTAATGACACTATAAGTTTACTTTCCCGTTACGGGACGGCGCTGTGTAATAGGCAGTGATGTAGCGAAGCGTATTTGTGCTCCGGTATGCCGAAGCCAAGCTCGATCCGATACCGGCGCGCCTGCCATCACTTACGGCGTGTTGCTCTGAGACCAGGATTGCCGAGATGGGGTGGGATTGACCAGAGTGAAATCCAAATCCTGCATGGCTTCACCGGACGACTGTGAACCCATGACGGTTTTCTGAGAGCAAAACCCTTCCTGTCTCGGGCGTCTTCATCTGCATGAGATTCCCCACGTTCCTGAGAGTCCAAAGCTTCTCTGGCCCTTGGTGTCTAAGGGATCCTTGGTTTTTAGGTAGCCCTGATCGTTTTTGGTTCTTAGAGCTTTCATGGGCTCCCAGACAACCTAAGGACAACATGGTGGGCCAGTATGATGTCCGATGTGATGACAAGATATCCCACCAGTATCTCAACTTCGCCTTTTTGCGTCCCAGATTCCAGGAATTTTTCAGCAAGTCGGGGGCGGGGTGCCACCTCTTGCATGTATTCTTTTGTTGTTTATCTCCTGTCAATGACTGCCTTATGCAACGTGTATTATGTCTAAAAGTGCTAGAAATTGGTGCATTATTGCTGACTTCCAACTATATGACCTGCATGCGATTATTTGAACGGTTTTACTTCTACCAGTGTTCGCCACGGGCCTGGCTGAGCCATGCACCTGAATGGACCCCGGCTCAGCCGTGAACAGACTAGGGCTCGACCATCAACGGACCATGGCTGGGACATGAACGGGCTGGGGCTGCGCCATGAGCGGAATGGGGCTGGGTCACGAACAGACTAGGGCCGGATACGAACGGACTAGGGCTGGGCCATGAGCAAACTAGGGCTGGGCCGTGAGTGGACTAGGGCTGGGTTACGAACAGACTAGGGCCGGGGCATGAAAGAACTAGGGCTGGGCCATGAGCGGTCTAGGGCTGAGACATGAGCGGACTGAGGCTGGGTCACAAACAGACTAGGGCCGGACATGCATGGACTAGGGCTGGGCAATGAGAAGAGTAGGTCTGGGCCATGAGCGGTCTAGGGCTGAGCCATGAGCGGACTGAGGCTGGTTCACGAAAAGACTAGGGTCCGACATGCACGGGCTAGAACTGGGTCATGAGAGGAGTAGGGCTGGGCCATGAGCCGGCTAGGGCTAGGTAGTGAACGGACTAGGGCCGGGCCATGAATGGACCGGGCGGAGCCATACAAGGACTAGGTCTGACTGATGAACGGACTAAGCTGGGACTCAAAATATCAGCGGGCATGCTAGATGATAAGAACGCGAATTTCGCAAGTTGTGATTAAGTCAAGTGGAAGATTGAACTGAGAGTCAAGTGAAATTCTGAGCTAAGAATGACCGTCAACCCCCCCTCCCCACGCGGAGGAGATGAATGACAGAACTGGATGCAGCGAAGATATTGAAGCGCCGATGATGACAGCCGAGCAGAGAAAAGGACGCATGATCGCAAAACACCCGACTGGTCACACGCATCGCCCGTAAGTTGCGTATAAAACAAACAGTATGAACAAAACAAACCGCCCTAGGTAAAGCAATGTTGCATTGCAGTGTCTGCACGATTAAGTTCCTTTACTCCGCAGGTAATCGATCGTCAACTGGACAAAATGTTAAAAACCATGCAAGAGGTTTTCGACCATATTGCCGATATTTTTACGCCCCAAAGCACGCCTTAGATGAATGACTTGGTGCTAACTCACTGACTTCTCCACAGATGTTCCTCGGAATTTCTTAAAATGATTTAAATTCTTGAACGGATTTTCACAACTTTAGGACATATTCCTTAGGCATGCTCCAGTGAAACCTCAGGTTCATTCACGCCTTACAATAGCACTGGGTGGTGCCGCTGCAGCACCAAACAAGATTTCATGCTCTCTCCTCCTCTCTCTCTCTCTCTCTCTCTCCTCTCTCTCTTCTCTCTCTCTCTCCTCCTCTTCTCTCTCTCTCTCTCTCTCTCTCTCTCTCTCTCTCTCTCTTCTCTCTCTTCTTCTCTCTCTCTCTTCTCTCTCTCTCTCTCCTCTCTCTCTCTCTCTCTTCCTCTCTCTTCTCTCTCTCTCTCTCTCTCTCTCTCTCTCTCTCTCTCTCTCTCTCTCTCTTCTTCCTCTCCTCTCTCTCTCTCTTCTCTCTCTCTCTCTCCTCTCTCTCTCTCTCTCTCTCTCTCTCTCTCTCTCTCTCTTTCTTCTCTCTCTCTCTCTCTCCTCTTCTCTCTTCTCTCTCTCCTCTCTCTCTCTCTCTCTCTCTCTCTCTCTCTCTCTCTCTCTCTCTCTCTCTCTCTCTCTCTCTCTCTCTCTCTCTCTCTCTCTCTCCTCTCTCTCTCTCTCTCTCTCTCTCTCTCTCTCTCTCTCTCTCTCTCTCTCTCTCTCTCTCCTCTCTCTCTCTCTCTCTCTCTCTCTCTCTCTCTCTCTCTCTCTCTCTCTCTCTCTCTCTCTCTCTCTCTCTCTCTCTCTCTCTCTCTCTCTCTCTCTCTCTCTCTCTCTCTCTCTCTCTCTCTCTCTCTCTCTCTCTCTCTCTCTCTCTCTCTCTCTCTCTCTCTCTCTCTCTCTCTCTCTCTCTCTCTCTCTCTCTCTCTCTCTCTCTCTCTCTCTCTCTCTCTCTCTCTCTCTCTCTCTCTCTCTCTCTCTCTCAGGTTGCGGTCCTATTTTTAAGTTGTCCGATTGCAAGTCTTATTTCCGAAATAATTAGCAACCACGTCCAAGCTCTTATATTCTGTAGCACAAAGCGTGACGTTGATTGCTAGCCGATTAGTGTCAAATATTTTTGGAAAGCGCATTCACTCACGCCGGATATGGCCTTGCAACTTGGCCTTGATTGCCGGACAGTGCACGGCCTTTGATGTGGCAGGATTTAAAGGACGTTGCTGCGGCGCCATATATGCCTAGGTGTGCTTAAAATAGTCTGCACGAATAAGACCGCAAATCTTGGGTGGCGTGGCTCAGGAAGTGTGTGTGTGTGGGGGGGGGGGGGGGTTGAGTCCCAGACTAAGGCTGTGAACTGCACCGAATGATATTCAAAATGGCTAGTTCAACTCCAAACCTCATACCAATATGGAAGACTCTTTTTAGTTCCGTCGTCCAACCAGTTACTCTCGGCATACCGGAGGCGGATAATTATTGTCGGCACGAGACCACAAATCCATTAACCAAACGTTTTACACTAGACGACACTCTCCTGAATTCCATCAGGATCAATCATTTTCATAACTGCGGAACGCTTTCGATTTTGTAGAAGACGCTTCCAACATCCATTGTCTGTTTCTTCATTTTGAGGATCCACTTCTAGGATTCAGAATGCTTGTACACTTTTGATGAATCGTTTTAAGGACCCCGGAATGACTTGAAAAGGTTGCTGAAAGGTACTATTGAATGCACGGTACATTAAGAAATGTTTTTAAAGTGCTAGGATCCAGAATCGATATTGTGGATTCACGCGCATGTCGGGCCATCGGTGTGAATATGTTTGACCACTATCTGGCTTGTCTAGGGTACCCGCTAGCTTTCTCAGTCAGCCACCCCAAAGACCGCCATTTGATTTTGCATTCACGGAATACGCTTCTCCTCGTATCACGCAGTAAAACCATTACCTTTCTGGCAGTTCAAAAGTACATATAAGCTGAAGCCCCCAAGCGCGTCAAAGTAGATGAGCAAACAGCACATAGATAAGACAGCACTGTTAACCTTACTCCTCGTAGAATAACCGGGAAAAACAGAAATAGAAAGGAATGCATAGAAAGTTAACGTGTGGAAAAGGGATTACATGCAAAGCTATGCATGGAGATCTAGAGGAAGGAAAATGGAAAGGAATGCGTCTATCTCCCCTTTCTCCTGGTTATTCCATAACAATAAGGCTAATGGTGCCGTCTTACGTACTTACATAATGTTTCTCGCAAATGCACATAGCAACTTACGCAGACAGCAGAGCTGACACTGAATACGGATGCATGCATATGGGCTCCTTCACCAGAGCGTTGCGCATAATGAATTTGTCTGATCTATGCACCACTAATGTGAATAGGTTAAGGCTTATTAACCACAAACAAGTGGACCCAATGGTCATTCACGCATGCTATGAAAGGCGTGATAATGCATTGGTCCAGCCCGCTGCAGCTTGGCTATTCCCGACCGCATTCAGCACTCACGCGCCGTGCCACCATCCGTAACACAACGCCGCCGAAGCCCCGTTTCCGAGCGGGCCGCCCGTCCTGGCTCGTGACGTCATAGACCCTCGGCGTCTTCGTGGCGTCAAAGACCCTCGCTGTTTCTGCAGCGTGCAGCCCATGCCACCTGGCGCGTCGTGCCGGTTTAAAGCTTCTTGCTGTATGTGTGCAGAGCTTGTTACTTTACGTTTGAGCTGACTGGCGGAGGGGTTGCTGGAAACAAGAAGTATGCTTTCCGCGCGCGGTCCGGCCGAACTGTAGCAGAGAAGCGTGAAAAAGGCGCATATGGCGGGTGAATTGCATCTGAATGGAACCAATACACGAGTTTCCAGACCCAGCAGGTGTCCGCTGTCGTCTCAAGGTCGCGCTTGTGACGAGGCACCGAGCGGCGAATGTCAGCCGGCGTAAGTCCCAACGCGTGAATCACGTGCTGAACAGGTCCAACAAAGTAAATAACGCATCGCAGCAGGTGCAGCAGGTCGTGCAGTCGTCCCCGGTGGCACTCTTCTCCGACTCGTCATCGCCGGAGCCCTCCAACTTTGCCGGGGCGACGTCAGGATCCGCCACCCTGCAACGCACGGATCACGGCGTCTCGAGAACCATCTTGTACGGCACGGACTATCACGTTCTGAAAGTCCGGAATCACGACAGCTCGAGAGCCATCCTGTTAGCAACGGGCTGGCAACGTGAGGGCCATCCTGCAAGACATGGACATGTCACCCCGGGTCAATGGACCGTCTGAAACCATGGTAGACAATAGTTTCTGGGAAGAAAATCGAACCAAGACATCCAGCGGCCGCCCTAGCCTCTCAGGCACACGTGTCTGTAAGCACCGCCCAACCCCGGCACGCACCCGGTCGCCATCAAGCTGGCACACTGTTGCGGGTTCCAGCACCCACTTGATGGAAATCCGGGGGCCGAGCGCCACGGCGTCTCGCTCTAGGGCACTTTTGCCTCCACTCACTTACTGGGGACGATTTCAGTCGGAATGGCGCAATACAGGGCAAGCAGGTTCTCCCCAAAATAGGCGTCAGAGCTCAGGGAAGAAGCGCGCGATGGCCAAGCTTTACCACCGCTAGTGATGCTCGGCCAGGGGCCGGGCACGTTGCGATTCTGTTTCCATCCCAACCGACGCATCCTCCGGCACTCTCAGCGACACAGCCTGTAGCGGTTGGGTGCTGGAGTCCGCCGACACCACATGACCAGAATGGGAACTCTCCACTTTGGAGAGAAGTTCTGCACCTTCTCCTAAACGCCATAAGGGCGGTTAACAGTCCGTGTGTGGGACTGCTCTTAAAGGGGATCGGGCAATGCTAATGAGTGGTTGCAAAAACGCTCCAATTTTATCTTTCTTAGAACAAAAAAGCTCCCATTCCAAAAGGTACATTTTCAATGAGTCCTCCACATTATCACAGATATGTCACTATTCGTTCAAGCTTTTCCAGTGACGACATGGACCCAAAACCTTTCGCATTGGAATAACCACTGGCCCGTACTTGTTCCTTGATGAGGTAATGTTAAGGTTAGAACTCTGGATGAATATTACCCCATCTTCAAAAAGGGAATGTATCGTGTAAAGCACAACGGTGTGCTGCAACTTCCAAAGTATCAAAGTGATCATTTTTCTGCACGTCCATTCCAATATAGGAAGTGTGCCACATTTTCAGGTGATTTTTAACTGAAATAACCATTTTGAAGATGATTCATTACAGTTTGCATCCCTGTCCTTACATCGCTGTCCTTCTTTCTGTTCTGTCCGTCAGCCAGGCATCCATGACGCCATAATAACGCCACCGAAATTCTGTCATTCCATGGGCCATGCGGTGGTCAAGGTCAGTAAAGTATAGTTCTCGGGTCGTTCATATTCGGCGTTTGTGAGCACGATTTCCACATATTACGGCCATCAATTGGTTCCTAGTCAAAGTTTTGCAAGGTGCGATGACGCAATCAAACAGTGACTTTTTGAGGAACGTGTTTACGAAAAAGAAAATGAATTGTCGACAGCAGTCTTTTCCACCTAAAAGCATACGAGCAATTAGTTACAAATGAGCTTATTTCATCAGATTTGATGCTTGTCCCACCTTTGCGCTATATTTCAAAAACACACTCCGGTAGAATCTTAGGACTACTTGGTCTAATAATAACATTAGATGGTGCCATTGCAACACGGTCAAGATGTCAAAGGATACATTTTTACAAACATTTTCGAATCCAAACTACACTGTCGACGCTTTGTAACAACACTATATTTCTTCCTCTCCTTTTCAACTCTATACTTCCCTTCTTTCCTGGTAGTCTCAGGCTGTACCCGAATTCACGATAACTGAACTTGTTGCGGCCGCCGTCGTCATGACAACCGCCTTGTCATGACGACGCTAAGACCTGCTGAGTGGTATTGTTAGCTGTTACGGTTTACGCAAATAAATGTTTGATAGGTGGCGCGACTCGAATGCACGTTTTCGTTCCTGTTTTTGAGCTAAGAGACGGTCGACTCGTTCGTTGCCTCCCACTAGACCGGAGGCGTAACGGGATGAAAAGGTGTAGTATATGGTACGACCCAGGACCAGTTTGGACCGCACGGGATGCAGTGTTATGCACGGCGGTAACTGGATCTATCCGCTGGTATATAACGCCTCGGGAGAGATCAGGATACAACCACTCTCTTCTGACGTGGCCTATACCAGACCTTATAAGCCCTTGATGGCGGGATATGCGCCACGGATTGAGGTCCTGCCACCAACGCCGACAGGAAAGAAGACATGGAACTACGTTGTCGAACAGGCCGGTCAGACCGTGGAGACCGTAAGGCGTCGAGAAATAGGCGCCCAGACTGCCTTCTTAATGTAAGATTTGATGTCATAAAGCGTTCAAAAGCACTTCTTTCCGAAGCGTCATCATTCTTCGTCCACCTGTTGGCCGCGGCTCCAGTACTAGCTGCTGGGCCGACGCTGCGCGGCCTGCGGAGACTGTAACCTCGCCTGCCGGCGAGGTTTTTGTTACTAAGATTTGCGAGTGTGCATGCTCAAAGGTACGTTACATGACTTTTATTGCTTATCGATTTAAATGTTCAAGGTAATTATTTCAGAAGCGTCATCATTTTTGTCCACCGATGGGCCAAGGCTAAAAGTTAGCCGCTGGGCTGACCCTCCGCGGATTATGGAGATTGCAACGCCTTGTGTCGAGGTTTTTGTTGCTAAGATTTGCGAGCGCATATGTTAGAAAATCATGTTACGTAAATTGCATCACTAATCGATTCCGACTGAATGATAACATTTCCAGACAAATGTGGCTTGGCCATGTTGAAGCACGTTGTTGACCGCTCGATGTGCAATCAAATTTTCATAATCAAATTTGGAATAAACACATCGATCTAATCTGCCTTCGCCATATTCTCAACGTCTGTCGAACCCCGATAAAAATTCCGACAAAACTTCCGAATTCTATCGGTTCAAGGAGTCCACTAACCATTCTAACTTTAGGGTGCCAGTGATTTATTCCACGCGGTCGTTCAATGCCTGATTTCTGCAGTTTATTGATATCAAAATAAACCAGAATTGATCTCACGGTAGCGTCTGGTTTGTTTTGGTTGCAAAACAATAAAACAAAAAACCGTCTCCCATGTTAACAAGTACGCTAGATCCGGCGATTTTTTTTGGGGGGGGGGGTCACCATAGGAGGGGCTTTTGTCCACGCTGCGTTCTCCCTTGGCAAGGCTCTGGCTACGCCCCTGCCTACACGCAAAAGCAGATCAAGTCGTCTACGCGGAATGATGTGCAATACATATCCGTTGGGTCAATTTATACCTGAGGCAGGCAGCTTCCCGGAGGCAATTTTTCTACGGTGGTGTGGTATACGGGAAGATAACTGCGAAAAGACACTGTTACATGTGTCCGACATATGCTTCACACACTAATTAGTAGTAATGCTGATCCAAAAATATAAAAGCAGCATAAATATATAAGCAGCCATACGATCAGTTCGCAATCAGCCATGCGGGAGACAGCCGGGCCTGGGCAGCGGCTGTCGACGGCGGACGGGAGCGGAGCCCAGATAAGGAACATATGACAGACAGGCCCTCATTAGGTGGCTTGGTTTTTAAAAGGGAATCTCCGATTTCATGGCTTTTGTCACATTGTTTATAGCAATTTCAAGCTTATGAATTTTTTCCGCCTTATATGCTGCAACAAGTCTTATCTCTTGAGGAGCAGCCAGCGGAATGAAGGCGCATGAAAAATCTATCGCATTGGGAGCCATCGATTCGCCTTCAAATTTTTCACCCGCCTATGCCCAGGCCGTATTCTAGCATCTACCCTGTGGAGGCAGATGCCTCATCAATGACCCAAAATGCCTACCCCCCCGTGGAATTTTGCCTCCCCGGGAAGGACAATGTTAAAATGGACGAATAGTGTCAGCCAGCTCGCCAATAGTGTCGGCGACCTGGTTCTCTATAATATGGTGCTCGCCAGCTTCAACACAGTGAATGGTGTTGAAGCTCGCGAGTCTTACTTACCGAATGACACAGATGAGTCGAAAAGGCAACACTGGGCACAGTGAGAAACAGATCTATATGCATATCTAGCACAACAGTCATGACATTTGAGTAAAGAGCGATAACAAACTCCAGCTCTACTCCCCTTCCCCTCCCCCCGGTTATCGGGTTTGTTATCCAGAAAAAACTTGAGTACACCCTGAACTTGTCCCCCCACTTTCTGAAACGTTCCTATGCCTATGATGGCTTTCAAAGTTGTGAACAGGGAGTCCAATGAGGTTTCTCCTGCATGAGCGGCTAAAACACCATCGTGTAACTACATAAATATCGTAAGTAGGTTCCCTTTCCTGCATAAATCTCGTTAGTCCATGATATTCTGGACGCTGGCTCCCATCCGACCTCCTCGGAGCAACGGCGAGCCGAGAACAGCCGGCGCAGCAGCGGCGAACTGTTTCTCGCCAGATGACCTCCAGACCCAGCGCGACTGGCGACGCAAGGCCCTGGCGACACGGCAGCGTGCAATGCCGGCGTCCGGACGGCGCATGCGCAGTCACGCCGTGGTTCGCGCGTGGTGCGTCGATGCAGCTGGCGGTCGGAAGGTATCTCCCCAGCCTGGTTCTGGGAACGCTGTTGGGAGCGGCGTGGGCTGCGGGATGTCCCGACCGCCCGCGCGTTCGTGGCACACGGCGCATGCTGCACGCTTTGCGGAACAGCGACGCGTTTGCGTCACGTGTGGCGAACATACACGCGCCCACGCTCCGGGTATGGCGGCGGACCTGAGGGCGTAGGCGAAATTTGACAGGGAACCCCCTCTAGTGACGCATATGTGCATTTGTCAGCGCCGGGCTACCTAATCGGTTGGAGTCTATTTTAGTTTGTTTTTAGTCTTCAAGAAAATTGGCTCATTGGCGCTGATAGGTTAAAGGGAATGTCCCACATTTGTATGGTGTTTTGAGCTGAAATAGTCATCTTGAGGACCTTTTCATCGTTTCATTCATGTTCATCATTTTCATTCCATCTTGAGACCCTCTGCAGTTCACGGTCATGTTCTTTTTAAAACCGAAAACGATCTGGTTCCTGAGTTACATGCCCGCAAAAGCACGAAAATGTTTATTTGGAGCCTATTTCAAAGTTGCTTCGGCATTAATGACGTCATAGAAACGTCATGCGATAGCGGCCATACTTCAAGACGTTTTCTGCTTATGGTCAAAACAGCATGGCCGCTGGTACATTCGCAAAAGCGATGATGCGGCACGTATGATACAATTCACGGAAGGCGGAACATGATGGGCTGTTAGCAAGATTTCGATGCTGAATGCGTCTCGCGAACGTAAACGTGAACATTTTCGGGTTGTGCGGCACTCGTCGTGAACGGTCCGTTTTTCCTTATTTCTATCCCACAGGTCACTGTTGTAATCAAGAACGCCACCGTTTGCAAAAGAGTACGGCACCCAAAAAAAACGGGCACTTTCCCGAAAGTTATGAAAAAGAAGACGCGACAGCAAATCCGTCTTTTCCCCTGCTGACGTTTTTTTCTCCTTCTACTGACGAAGCTCTCACACAGCTGGGTCGGTGCCTTGTGTACGGAAGCATAGCACCTTACACGAGTTGATGGGTTAGCAAGGCATTATGAAATTAGGGAAACATTACAATAATTTTAGATATATATCTTATTGAAAATTTCACACATTAGTAGCACAAATGTCAATCTTGAACAAAACATTGTGTTCTACAGGTACAATCTATTTGGCAAAACTTAGGTAACTTTTAAACAAACCACATATAAACCTACTAAGTACAACCTATTTGACAACAGTGTGAATCGGGGGCCCGAAATATGTGTGATCACTGATGGTTGTACCAGTGGCTTGTATTGATGTTGATGTGACGGGGAGTGTGCCTGCGAGGTTTCTTCTTCTGAGAGAGAACATTGTTTTAGTATTCTCTAAGTCTACTGCCCCCCCCCCATAAAATATTATATATTGGTACCTTCCTGTGCCTTTATGTTTGTGCTTGAACATGACACAGGAATGCTGGCAAACTAAGAGAAACACTAGTACTTATGTTACAGGGGTGTACAAAGGCCAGCTGGTACTTCATTATGATCTTGCCAACATTTTAAACGCAATGAGGTATTACAGTATGTAATAAATCAGTTGCACGTCATTAAATTAACAATTTCTTTTGACAGTAGGAGCTGGTGCGTGCAGCTCGTTAATGGACATGCTCAGCATAGGCTCACTTTTTATCGCTCTGCAAAATTATCCTTCCCAAAGAATTCTGAAAATGTGGAGCTGTATTATTACCGATGCACATCGTACTGTCTTCACAAATTATGTATGCAGGCGAGCATTACTCGTGAGTCATCAACGTCAAAGTCACTGCAACTGGCGTGAGATACTGGGTGCTGCGGAAGGTGGAAAAGTACTGCTGTTGGTGCCAAAGACAGCAGCTATAATTCAGGAATAGTCATTCATGAATTATAGCTGCTGTCTTTAACAAACTAATTAAACTGGTAACAGCTGAATTAACAATGCCAGAGAACTATCAGCAGCAAGAATATAATTGCAACACAATGGCTATATCAGGGTTAACCATTAATTGGATACACAATCCTAAGGAAAAAAAAATATTGGTAGCCCAGCCTTACCACCTTTACCATAGCAATAGCAATGCTTTGGCAGTCAATTCATAGCAACATTACAACTTCATTAATTTTCGCGTAACACTGCATAATCAGTTACAAACTATAAAGCAAGCAACTACTGTGCACATCACATGATATCAATGTCAGGATTATAGCACTGCAGGCAACGACGGCTCGACAATAGAGTATCGACAACATCATCAACAGCATGGCAGCAACAGCAGCAGCACAGCATATCGTGCTTTGATATTAGTAATCTGCCATAAATCTGGCGATCGCTACGTTGCATATATCCAACAGTCCACTAAAGCTTTTCTTACGGCTTGCACCAAGACAAAAATTCATGAACAAACCACCCACTAATCCGCCACCCGACACAGCCCCGCGACGAGAATGGCCGGTAGGAGTCAGCTTTCGTGTATTTTGAGGTATTCTTTACGTCTGGCTGCCAGGGGCTGCCAGGTATTGCTGTCGTCACAGAACCATTCCATGGCGCCATGAAACAATGGCGCAATGGGGCGCATTTTTACAAACTCTGAAATTTTGCTACTTAGCGCCGTTTTTGAACCTTGAAAGCGTACCACTAGTTACAAGTATGCGCTTTCCATCATATCTGATGCCTAACTTAACATCTTCAAATATGGAACATTCCCTTTTAACACCGATTACACACCGATTAACACGCGCCAGGTGGCTGGTTGAATACCCTTCACTCGGATTTGCGGGGGGGGGGATCAGCTTGACGCTGTCCTGAAATTTCAGGAACTAAGAGAGTTAGAGACACCAAATTCATATTGTACTGGCCCTTACTGAACTCGCCTGTATCAAAATTAAGGGTTCTTAGGCCATGACCTTCGGGTCAAATAAGGCCAAGCGAGGTCAAACTCCAGGTTGGTGCCTGAGTGCACCAAAACCTATATATCTGTTCCAAAAAAGGTCACTGGTGCTCATTTCTGTTTAGTGACCTTGTTCGACCTTTTGAAGGTCATGGTGTCCAAAAGCAGACAAGACTGCTTTGAGTTTTGCATTTCGATAAGCGTTGAAAGATTACGTTTAGCAGCTTGTTCCTAAAACAAAATGATATCCGGGGTCGTTTTATGTTAGTGACCCATTTTGATCCTTAAGAAGTTCATGGAATATATTAATGCGGTTCCTGTTATAACAAATTCGAAATGAGCGCAAGGAACTACCACATGCACGAGCTCTAAGGTAATGAAACAGACTGGTTTTGACCCTGATTTGACCTTCATACCTGACCCTAGGTCAACGGAATCTCGCCTTTTAATTGTTGTGTGACCTACAAACCTATCTCAGGGACGTATGACTTCGTCGACACTACGTTTTGGCATCAGAATGAACGATTCCCTAGAAGTTGTCTTCACTGAATCCATGGCCTGACTTTGACCTGTCGTAGGTCAGCGACCTAACAAGGTACATCTGAGCTTTTTGATACCAAGCGATCCGATATTCAGCTGGAGGGGTTAAGGTATTAAGAAGGGCAGGGCTGAACCGAATGGTCTTCAAGACCATTCCAGGTGAAAACCCCATACAAATGTTAAACGCTTCCTTTGACCGAAGAATATAACTCCGTCGTGCTAAGTCGTGCTAATCTTTACGCTGGAAATGACGTTATTTGTTGACGTTGACGTCATTACCATTTATTGTCATGTAGTATTGCGTTACGCTGCTGGCGGCCATTTCGTCCGCAAAAATTCGGCCGGCGACAAAAAGACACTTTTACTGAGTCTCGGTTCGAGCGATATCGGCCTTTGGTCCGGGCGGCATCAGAGCCTCGGTCCGGGCTGCATCAGAGCCTCGGTCAAGGCGGCATCAGAGCCTCGGTCTTGGCAGCATCAGAGCACCAGAGTCTCGGTCCAGGCGGCGTCAGGATCTCGGTCCGGGCGATATCGACCTTCACTCCGGGTGGCATCAGGGCCTCGGTCCGGGCGATATCGACCTTCACTCCGGGTGGCATCAGGGCCTCGGTCCGGGCGATATCGACCTTCACTCCGGGTGGCATCAGAGCCTCGGTCCGGGCGATATCGACCTTCACTCCGGGTGGCATCAGGGCCTCGGTCCGGGCGATATCGACCTTCACTCCGGGTGGCATCAGGGCCTCGGTCCGGGCGATATCGACCTTCACTCCGGGTGGCACCAGAGCCTCGGTCCGGGCGATATCGACCTTCACTCCGGGCGGCATCAGGATCTCGGTCCGGGCGATATCGGCTTTCGGTCCGGGTGGCATCAGATATTCGGTTCGGGCGGCATCAAAGCCACGGGTAGGGCGATATCGGCCTTCAGTCCGAGTAGCATCAGAGCCTCCGTCTTGGCGACGTCAGAGCCTCGGTCCGGGCGATATCGGCCTTCGGTTCGGGCGGCATCAGAGCCTCGGTCTTGGCGGCATCAAAGCCTCGGTCCGGGCGATGTCGGCCTTCGGTCCAGGCGGCATCAGAGATTTGGTCCTAGTGGCATCAGAGCCTCGGTCCGGGCGATACCGGCCTTCGGTCGGGGCGACATCAGAGACCAGGTCCTGGTGGCATCAGAGCCTCGGTCCGGGCGATATCGTCCTTCGGTCCGGGCTGTATTAGAGATTCGCCTTCAAAATTTTCACCCGCCTATGCCCAGGCCGTATTTTAGCATCTACCCTGTGGAGGCAGATGCCTCATCAATGACCCAAAATGCCTACCCGCTCGTAGAATTTTTCCTCCCCGGGAAAGACAATGTTAAAATGAACGATTAGTGTTAGGAAGCTGGATAGCCTTGCCTGCCGAAGGACATAGATGAGTCGAAATGACAGCATTGTACACCAGTGGGAAACAGCTCCAGATGCATATCTAGCACAACAGTCATGACTTTTGAATAAATAACGATAATAAACTCCAGCTCTACCACCCCTCTCCCCTCCCCTCGGGTATCGGGCTTGCTTTCCAGAAAAAGCTTCTGAAGTACACCCTGGCCTTGCCCCCCTTTTTGAAACGTTCCTACGCCTATGATCACTTTCAAAGTGGTGAGCAGGGAGTCCAATGAGGTTTCTCCTGCACGAGCGGCTGCTTCAGATAAAAATTCTGAGCTATTCAGACGGATTCCAAGAAAGATGGCATTACCATAAAATCAAACGCATGATTTGACGTAAGTGCAGAAGTGGGACATGCATCATTAAAGCGCGCATCTGAGATATCTTCAAACACGATTTTGAGAAACGCGTAAGAATCGCGGCTTGCAGCAGCCGAACACCGCCAGTTCCGAACAGCGTTTTTGTTCAAGCATTGGTCAATATTACGGATAAAACACCATCGTGTGACTTCATAAATATCGTAAGTAGGTTTCCTTCCCTGTATAAACCTCGTTAGTCCATAAGATTCTGGACACTGCCTCCCACCGGCCTGCCCGGACCCGCGGCCAGCCGATAACAGCCGGCCCAACAGTGGGAACCGCACATCACCAGATGACCTCCAGACTCAGTGCAACTGGCGGCGCCGCAGCGTGCAGCGCCGGCGTCCGGACGGCGCATGCGCAGACACGCCGTGGTTCGCGCGTGGTGCGTCGATGCAGCTGGCGGTCGGAAGGTATCTCCCCAGCCTGGTTCTGGCAACGCCGTCAGGAGCGGCGTGGGCTACAGGGTGTTTCAACCGCCCGCGCGTTCGTGGCACACGGCGCGCGCTGCACGCTTGGCAGAATAGCGACGCGTTTGCGTCACGTGTGGCGAACATACCCGCGCCCACGCTCCTGGTATAGTGGCGGACCTGAGGGCTTAGGCGAAATTTGACAGGGAACCCCCTCTAGTGACGCATGTGTGCATTTGTCGCCGCCGAGCTACCTAATCGGTTGTAGTGTATTTTAGTTTGTTTTTAGTCTTCAAGAAAATTGGCTCATTGGCGTTGACAGGTTAAAGGGAATGTCCCACATTTGTATGGTGTTTTGAACTGAAATAGTCATCTTGAGGACCTCATCATTTCATTCATTTTCATCACTTTCATTTCATCTTGAGACCCCCTGCAGTTCACGGCCATGTTCTTTTTAAAACCGAAAACGATCTGGTTCCTGAGTTACACGCCCACAAAAGTGCGAAAATGTTTATTTGGAGCCTATTTCAAAGTTGCTTGGGCATTAATGACGTCATAGAACCGTCATGCGATAGCGCTCATACTTCAAGCCGTTTTCTGCTTATGGTCAAAACAGCATGGCCGCTGGTACATTCGCAAAAGCGATGATGCGGCACGTATGATACAATGCGCGGAATGCGGAACATGATGGGCTGTTAGCAAGATTTCGCTGCTGAATGCGTGTCGCGAACGTCAGCGCGAACATTGTCGGGTTGTGCGGCACTCGTCGCGAACGGTGTGTTTTTCCTTATTTCTATCCCACAGGTCATTGTTATACTAAAGAACGCCACTGTTTGCAAAAGAGTACGGCGCCCAAAAAATGGGCACTCTCCCGAACGTTATGAAAAAGAAGATGCGACAGCAAATCTGTCTTTCCCCTGCTGGCGTTTTTTTTTTCTCCTTCTACTGACGTAGCTCTCACACAGCTGGGTTGGTGCCTTGTGTACGGAAGGACAGCACCTTACGCGAGTTGATAGGATAGCAAGGCATTATGAAATTAGGGATACATTACAATAATTTCAGATATATATTTCATTAAACATTTCACACATTAGTACCACAAATGTCAATCTTGAACAAAAAGTTGTGTTCTACAGGTACAACCTATTTGGCAAAACTTAGGTAACTTTTAAACAAACCATATATAAACCTACTAAGTACAACCCATTTGACAAGAGAGTGAATCGGGGGTTCGAAACATGTGTGATCACTGGTGGTTGTTTCAGTGCCTTGTATTGATCTTGATGTGATGGGGAGTGTGCCTGCGAGGTTTGTGCTTCTGGGAAAGAACACTGTTTTGGTGTTTTTTAAGTCTCCTGACTCCCCATACAATGTTATCTATTGGTACCTTCCTGTACATTTATGTACGTGTTTGAACATGACAAAGGAATGCTGGCAAACTAAGAGAAACACTAGCACTTATGCTACAGGGGAGTACAAAGGCAAGCTGGAACTTCATTATGATCCTGCCAACATTTTCAACGCAATGAGGTATTACAGCATGTAATATGCATGTAAGTTGCATGTCATTATATTAGCAATTTCTTTTGGCAGTGGGTGCTGGTGCGTGCGGCTCATTAATAGACATGCCCATTATAGGCTCACATTTATGGCTCTGCAAAATTATCTTTCCCAAATAATTCTGAAAATGTAGAGCTGTATTATTACTGATGCACATTGTACTGTCTTCACAAATTATGTATGCAGGTGAGCATTACTCGTGAGTCATCAATGTCAAAGTCACTGCAACTTGCGTGAGATTCCGGGTGCTGCGGAAGGTGGAAAAGTACTGCTGTTGGTGTCAAACACAGCAGCTATAATTCATGAATGACTGGTAACAACTGATTTATCAATGCCAGAGGACTATCAACAGCAAGAATGCCGTTGCAACACAATGGTTATATCAGGGTTAACTATTAATTGGATAAATAATCCTAAGCAAAAAAAAAAATTTGGTAGCCCAACCTTACCACCTTTACCATAGCAATAGCAGTGCTTTGGGAATCAAGTCATGGCAACGTTTCAAATTTATTAATTTTCGCGTAACGCTGCATAATCAGTTACAAACTATAAAGCAAGTAACTACTATGCACATCACATGATATCAATGTCAGGACTACAGCACTACAGGCAACGATGGCTCGACAATAGAGTATTGACAAAATCATCAACAGCATGGCAGCATCAGCAGCAGTACAGCATATCGTGCTTTGATATTAGTAATCTGCCATAAATCTGGCGATCGCTACGTGGCGTATATCCAACAGTCCACCAAAGTTTTTCCTATGGCTCGCACCAAGACAAAAATCCACGAACAAACCACCCACTAATCCGCCACCCGACACAGCCCCGCGACGAGAATGGCCGGTAGGAGTCAGCTTTCGTGTATTTTGAGGTATTCTTTACGTCTGGCTGCCAGGGGCTGCCAGGTATTGCTGTCGTCACAGAACCATTCCATGGCGCCATGAAACAATGGCGTAATGGGGTACGTTTTTACAAACTTTGAAATTTTGCTACTTAGCGTGGTTTTTGAACATTGAAAGCGTACCAATAATTACAAGTAAGCTTTTCCCACCACATCTGATGCCTACATTAATATCTTCAAATGTGGAACATTCCCTTTTAACACAGATCAACACGTGCCAATTGGCCGGTTGAATACCCTCCACTCGTATTTGGGGGGGGGGGGGGGGAAGTCTGACGCTGTCCTGAAATTGCAGGAACTAAGAGAGTTAGAGACATCAAATTCATGCTGCATTGGTCTGTACTGAACTCGCCTGTATCAAAATTAAGGGTACTTAGGCCGTGACCTTCGGGTCAAATAAGGTCAAACGAGGTCAAACTCCAGGTTGGCGCCTGAAGTGCGCTAAAACCTATATATCTGTTCTAAGAAACAGGTCACCGGTGCTCATTTCAGGTCAGTGACCTTGTTCGACTTTTTGAAGGTCATGGTGATCACAAGCGGACAAAACTGCTTTGAGTTTTGCATTTGTATAAGCGTTGAAAGATTACGTTTAGCAGCTTTTTCCTACACACCAAATGACATCCAGGGTCGCTTTACGTTAGTGACCTATTCTGATCTTAAAGAGGTTCATGGAAGATAATAATGCGGTTCATGTGATTCATAAACTCGAAATGAGCACAAGGAACAACCCCATGCACGAGCTCTAGGGTAATGAAGCAGACTGGTTTTGACCATGATTTGACCTTCATACCTGACCCTAGGTCAATGGAATCTCGTCTTTTAATTGTTGTGTGACCTAAAAGCTTATCTCAGGGATATATGACTTCGTCAAAACTGCGTTTTGGCATCAGAATGAACGATTCCCTAGAAATTTTCTTCACTGAATCCATGGCCTGACTTTGACCTGCCGTAGATCAGCGACCTGACAAGGTACACCTAAACTTTTTGATACCAAGCGATCCGATGTTCGACTGGAGAGGGTCAAGGTCTTAAGAAGGGCAGGGATGCACCGAATGGTCAACAAGACCATTCCAGACGAAAACCCCATACAAATGTTAAACGCTTCCTTTGACCGAAGAAAATAACTTCGTCGTGCTAGCTCGTGCTAATCTTTACGCTGGAAATGACGCGAGTAGCTCACACATTTTGACGTCTGTCGGCGTTCCACCAATAGCGTGCTTGTAAGTGATTTTCACCGTTTGTGCGTTAAAGGTCGGCTCATTCTGGCCATATGTCCGCAACCAGTGCAGTTTTTAGCGGTGTGGGCTTAAAGAGTCATTAAGAAGTCAGTCAGAGTCATTTGAAAGCATCGACTGCAAGTTGTTATAATAGGTAGGGGTCAGTTTGATAAACAAAAAATCATCGTTAACGGAGGAAATTTTGTCAGATTTTCCCCCTCCGGGTTTTATAAGGCTCGGAGCAAAACATTGTCCACGAAAATCCTCTGTTGTCGGGAGCGATTTTCTTTCATCGAGTTTTATAAACAAAGTGTGCGGCGAGAACCGCAGTAGCAAATGCAAACGTATTGTAGAAAATGTGCCGATAAAAAACTCCTTATCGTCGCATCTTTCTTAACCACGACCGACGTACTTCTATCAGAATGCGCCCCAATCAGGTTTTGATGGCTCAGAAACCTGTTTTCAGGGAACATGCATCTTCATTGCTTAATTTACACCGGTTTGTTCCCACCTCAATCCAGTTTCTCAAAGCGAAAGAGCAATCTTAAGCCAAGTATTAATGTGTACTTTCGATTTTACGAATTACACACTAAGCCAGTTTCTCAAATGCGTCACGTGACTTTCGTCGCGGTTTGTACATTTGGCAGTGGCGCAGATTTGTGCGCCTCCTTCCCAGGACAACGACCATCAAACTTGCGATAATTCTGGTAGCCATAAGCATCTCTCTTATGTTTTGAGTATGTGTTACCTTATCCCGAACAGCCAGCGATAAAAATTAAATAATACACAAGTTTCCACTTGTCTGCCTCGACATCACACCAATCACATTAGCTCGCGATTTTGAGATATTATCTCCAGCAAAAATTGTGACGCTTTGGTTGAAAATCACCGCTTACCGGAATATGAAAGCAAAGGGACAGGTGCCGAAAGTGCAGCGCTTGGCGCGTGTACTTCAGGGGGGTCGACTACCCGCAATGCCTGCGTTACCGCCAGGGTATGAGGCATTTGACGCCGCATAGCCTAAGCAGCTGAGTGCGTCCTAAACCACCAATGACGATCATGAACAGAGAAAGAGTACGGTTGGCAGTGTTCACGAACGCCAGAGAGAGTGGAAACAGCAACCCGTCCGCAAGAAATCTGTCTGATACCATTGCCCGTCGACTCGCCCATGGTGGTGTGCACCCACCTCTCAGCAACGCCAGCTGCGTCGACCGCTGCGCGTTTTTTTTTACCACCGATGCGCTGTGTTTTTAAGTATCCGTGCTACGTAAAAAACGGAGCAATGTGTGTTGTAGATGCGTGTGACCTAGTGGAAATTCATGCAGAGCTAGGGGCTGATTTTGGTGGTAATGTTGTCCGTAACTGATAAATTCGGTGAAGGAAGCTAGCTACCTTGCATCAGTTTCTTCAGTACTCAGTTTCATCCTAAAATGCTACAATCATGGAGGCTTTATTGCGGATAGCGATTGTGGACGTGATCATGTGAGTAGTAAGTACATAATGCCTGCGCTTACTTAGCATATGTTGGGCATTGAAGGTGGGACTGTCAGACCTCAGCCTTCAGAGCTTAAGCGAACCTGCGAAGTAAACACGAGCTATCACTGAGCACTTTAAAGGGGTCCATTCATGGATCCAGTCATATGCAGCCTGCTGTATCTGTCAACAGAAACAGGTTCCTTCTACATGGCTGACCATTGAAAATAAGTTTCTTTTATATGACTTTATGCAGGCCAGCTCTTGCCCTATGACACAGTGATGCACAAGATGTGCGCAGCTGTGCTATCCAAATGAAATCAGAGAAGTGAGTAAAACTTTGTGTCATGCTAAGCTATTTTATTAACATTTATTAAATGACAGTGTTTTCACCCCATGTAGGCACCGCAGGGAATGATAATGCCCATATCTCACTTTGGAAGTGTCTGAAATGCAACTTGCATGAACATAGAATGAATTGTATGCATGACAAGTATTGTGGTAGCCACACACATTTTTCTCAATTGGGATGTAGTTTGATGCTCTTGCCAAGGAAGCTTCTTAGCCAGACAGTTTTGCATTATCTTTTGGTCTTGGCATGCGCTACCCAAGGCTTCTTGCCTGAGAGACTGAAACACCCACATCACCTGTTCACACTTAAGTTCTATGCTCTTTTATGCCTTTTGCAGCTGTTGTATGTTGCTTAGGCTTGCCGCTTTAGCAATTTATCTTCCAATGAATATCAATCCTAAGGCCAGTGTAATAATCTATGACGCAAATGCTTGCGTTGATTGCATTGCCAATTTCATTAAGCGCTTGTCAAAATTAAGCTTGTACATTAGTTCTTGGCTTTGAGGAACTCATGCAGGTTTGTTTGCGTATATTTTTGCCGTAGATTGTACATTTGCTGCGTATTTTTTATTGTCGTAGATTGTGGTTGTAAGTTGTATATTTTTGCTCCGACAAACTGGACTAAACAATTATGTGCGCAAAATATATGATTTGAGAAACAAATCTAAGAAGTTCTGTTTTGAGAAACTGGCTACTGGTCGATGGTGAAGTTAACAGCAGGCTACAGAGTGCTATTCATTGGGACTTGCACCGTTCACCATGCTTTGAGATTCCTATGCAGTGTTTTGGCTCTAACATGCGTGCAAGACGCAGAAGCAAATGCGTCGAGGGAGTTCTCTGAAAACATTGTACAGCATTCAGTAACATGCTGAAGCTCACAGGTGAGCTTTCATTTATAAATATTAGCGCTGTTGGTGGGTATTTCCCAGCTTTACCCACATGCCAACATCTCACTGCTTGTAGCACGCCGAGGCATAGGGGAGGGGGGGGGGGGGGGGAGGGGGCGTAGCAGTGGAATCTCTGTCTAGGTACAGGGGCGGATCTAGCCTGAAGTTGGGGGGGGGGGGGGGGGCGACCGTTCGTCGCCAGCTGGCTGGTGTGAGATCTGAGGTCCAGTGCGGTCATCAAACACAATATTTCCGCCGAGTATGACTAGGCCGCGTGAACGTGCGCTTTGTTTTGATATTCAAATCGCTGCCAACTTTTTCGCGAATTTTTTTTCCAAAACGGAAAGAAAGGCTTGATACCACACCATCAAAGTTAAAACAGACGGTAAGTAGACGAAACTTTTATGAAGTTCCGGGAATGCTTTCACAGAACATTTTCCCAGAGGGGCAAAACATGCTCTCAGAGTTTTGGGGGGGCCATGGCCCCGTGCCCCTCCCCCCAGGATCCGCCTATGTCTAGTACTAGATGAGGGAGAGGACAGTTGATGTCGACAGTTGTTCTTATTTGTTCGGCAGTTCTAGCCCTACCCCCCCCCCCCAATTTTCACCCCCCGTGCTAGGGTGGTCACCAGTGATCTGAAATGACAAATTAGTACCCAAGGCATTCGTATTTCTTCTAGTGGCAAGGAAAATGGGAACAACAATATGGCTCAGCGGATATGTATCTAAGCAGGCCACTTCAGCTACTCATTTTAATTGCTTATACGACACTAAAAGTATTACATTTGTGTGCAACTTAGATGGCATTTACTCTTTGCGTCCCTGTAGCCAGTTTCTCAAAACAAAACTTCGTAGATTTTGGGCACAAATCGTGAATTTTTGTAGCATAAACGCACAATCTAGCTTCTCAAAGCAAAAATACACAACTTATAACTACAATCTACGACAATAAGAAAATGCACAGAAAATGCACGACACAAATATACGCAAATTATCTTGCATAAGTTAGCCAATGCCAAGAACCAATGTACAACATAGCTTTATTTTCATAAGTCATTGGTGAATTGGGCAATGTAACCAACGCAAGCATTTGTGTCATCGATAATAATACTGACCTTGGCATCGTTGTTCATTGAAAGAAAAATTGCTTACGTGGCAATCCTAAACAACGTGCAACAGCTGCAAAAGGCATAAAAGAGCACATCATTTAAGTGTGAACAGGTAATAGTGAGTGTTCCAGTCTTTCAGACAGGAAGCCCTGGGTGGTACAAGCAAAGACAACAAGATAACGCAGAAATGACTGGTCAAGAAGCTTCCTTTGCAAGAACATCGAAATACATCCAGTTGAGAAAAATTTGTGCGGCTATCACAGTATTGGTCATGAATACAACACATTTTGTGTGCATGCAAGTTCCATTCCAGACACGTCCAAAGTGACATATAGGCAGCAACATTCCCTGCAGTGCCTACGCTGGGTGAAAGCATCATTATTATAATGTTGTCATGACGCAAGAATTTTACTCTAAAATTTACTTTATTTGGACAACATATCTGCATGCAACTTGTGCACCACTATGTCATAGAGCAGCAGCTAGCCTGCATAAGGCCATATAACAGAAACCTATTTCCAATGGCCAGTCATGTAGAAAGAACCTGTTCCCAATAACATACAGCAGGTTGCTTATGATCGGATCCATGAATGGCCCCTTTTCAGTGCTCAATGACAGCTCGTGTTTACTTCCTATGTTTTCTTAAACTTTGCAGGCTAAGGTCTGACAGACCCACCTCCAATGCCCATCATATGCACAGTAGGCACACGCATTATGTACTACTTACTGTTCGCATGATCTCGTCCACAACCGCTACGCACAATAAAGCCTCCATGAGTGGAACATTTTAGGGTGAAAATGAGCACGGCAGAAGCTGATGCACACATTAATACTTGGCGTAAGATTGTACTTTTGCTTTGAGAAACTGATTACATTAGCCATTTTCTTAAAGCGAGAGGCGTAGATTTGAGCGCCCCGTTGCCAGGACAACGACCACCAAACTTTAGCTTATTCTAGCAGCCATAAGCATACGTCTTGTTTTGAGCTTGCAATGCCTTAACCCGAACTGCCATCGATTAAGACAAAATGCGGTTTTCATTTGTCTGGCTTGACGTCGAACCAACCACATTAGCTTAAATTTTGGGGATATCATCTCCAGCTACCATTATGACACTTCGACACTGCGAAGTTGAAAAGCAACGCTTGCCAGGATATGAAAACAATCGGACAGGCGCCGGTAGTACAGTAGTTAACGCGGCTGGGTGCGGGTTTCGATCACCCGCGATGCCCGCGGTTTCGCCAGGGTGGAGGTAGTTGACGCCATATAGCCTAAGCAGCTGAGTGCGTCCTAAATCCCCAATGACGACCATGACCATGAAAGGTACGGTTGGCAGTGTTCAAGACCACCAGACAGAGTTGAGACAGCTGCCCGTCCGCAAGGAATTTGTGTGATGCCATTGCCTGTCGACTCGCCCATGGTGGTGTGCACCCACCTCTCAGCAACACCATTTAGTTGCGTCGACCGCTGCGCGCATTTTTTTTTTGCCATCGACGCGCTGTATTTGTAAGCCTTCGTGCTACGTAATAAACAGAGCAACACGTGCTGTGGATGTGTGTGACCTTGTGGAGTTGCGTGCAGAACTAGGAGCTGATTTTGGTGGCAATGTTGTCCATAATTGATAAATTCGCCGCAGGCAGCTATCCTCCATTCATCAGCTTCTTCAGCGCTCAGCTTCATCCTAAAATGTTCCACTCATGAAGGCTTTATTTTGCATAGCGATTGTGGACGAGATCATGTGAATGGTAAGTACATAATGCCTGTGCCTTACTAAGCATATCCTGGGCATTAGAGGCGGGACTGTCAGACCTTAGTCTTCAGAGCTCAAGGGAACATTTGAAATAAACACGAGCTGCCACTGGCCACTGATTTGTTTTGAGAAACTGGCCACTGATTGTGATTGTAAATATATATTCATGGGCGTTGTGTTCTTGCCCCTCTTTCTGTGAAATTAGTGACTTATTTAGTGATAGACGGCTTCAATCCATCCAGCCCACCTCTACACTCCTTGGCAACAGCAATAATTTCATTAGTTTCTATGACAAAGTTGCCTGCCGCCACTCCCTCCTAAACCCCCGCCACACCAGATAGCCTCTCTCGCCCATGCACTAAGTTATGACGAAACCGCAGCTAATGGCTGCATTCATTCAGATTTGCCCCGATGTGCTGAAGTATCTTGTTCAAATATGCATGTTTGTACTGCTCACATTATGGTATAAAATAGCATCATGCCAAGCGAAGGGGGGGGGGGGGAGCAAAGGCTACCCCCCACATCAAAGTAGCTAGGCCAATCCCCACCTCCAGACAGATTTCCGCGCATCCAGTGACACTTGCAATGAGAACATGCTAGGGCTGTAGCTGTTCCCCGATCGCTAAATCGGTAACCTATTTTGCTACTGGTGATGTTAAAAACATTGCCACAACGTATAATCCAAGAGGGCAGCCCCCTCCTCAAATATCTGGTGATAAAACCGCAAGGCAATTCACTAAAAGTCTGACGTTCTCACTGAGCTGCGCCCCTCCCCCTTAACGGAGCTCGGCTGTGCCCCCGTTATCATCCCTTTTGACTAATGATCGCTGTGGGCTCGTCGACGATATTGTGGGTCACGGATTTCTTGAGGCTGCACGTGGGACTCTAAGGCCAGGACACCAGTTTTCCATGCGATTTCCGATAACTTAATTTCATGTTTCACCGATGGGTTTGGAAGGTTTATTAGGGAAAATTTAATCACGTGTACGTCCGCTTCAGTTATTTGCTTCCTCTTTCATTTTGAGCTCTGGGTTTTTGCATTTTAATGTGATTCGCGAGCCCCCCTCTCCCCCCCCCCACACCACTACCGTTGTTGTATGCGCTTCTGCGTTAACCAACACACATTCGGCATGCCAACTGAACATGCAGGTAGATTGTAACGGCCGGTAGATTTTCTGGCAAGTGGATACTTAACTCTAATGATGATGCGCGCGAAATAAAAGCATTCCATGGTTGATGTCCTGGCTCTGGTTGCAGATGAATGACAGCAGACGTTGCCGGATTTCGAGGTCCCGGCGTCACACAGCCGGCACCAGGGTCATCAGCTGGCAGCGACAAGATCATGCAAACCGCTTTAGACTTTAGGTTGTGTTGGCATTGCCAGGGTCGAGATACTGTGGCCTTTCTGTCGTCATGTTGGCCTATTTCTCTCGCATATGAGGCCTTGCTTTAACCGTATATTGGTGTTCAAAGAGCATTGTGAAAGTGGAGGTAGGGCCCTATGAGGTAAAGTAAAGGCTACCAGTTTGTGTGGTTACCGTGTCATTACAAAGGTACGCGTTATGCATCGATAGCGGGTAGCTAGAAGTCTGGCTGCATAGCCATACCAGGATCCATTGTTCTCTCAGCCACCTGTAAAAAGCGCGCTGGCTGTCGAACGGCTCGCCGTTGCCGCTAACGAGGGCACCTTTTGGGTGTCCATGGCCAAGTAGAACAACTTTTGTTTCCCTTCATCACCGCCGAGCGTCGCTGTTTACCCTGTCGTCGACGTCCTCGGCGCGCCAACGTCGTCGACGTCGGCACACTCGGTGCCAGTCCTCGGCGTGCCGGGCTTAACATAGCAGCCGGTCATCGGTGTGCCGGGCTTGAAATAACAGCTGTCGGCAGCGCCAGTTTTGCTAGTGCAGCTCTAGTTAAGTATATGCGATTGACAGCGGGTAGTTGTGGGTTGAGATTTCGTCTGGAAGGGATGAAGCGAGCAAAAGGCACAACACGTTTGTCAGCATTGAATTGACAAAAATCTGGGAAACTTTGACCACAGTAGAATCCTCAACTCTTTGCAACGTGATATGGATGCATACGTAGACCAATACCAGCGGGCTCGCGCTGCTTCGAGTGATGACATGCGTAACTGCACCTGGTTGTGTATCCGGAAAAAGCCTACCTGCCAGCCTAGGTCCTACATCCCACTAGATCTACTTGCCTAGTTATGATTTATCTGCCGACAGGATAGGTTGGTCCTGAGGAGATCACGGGGATGACGGGGACATACCCATATAAATCACCATATATAGTTCATATGGTTACCATAAAAGCATCCCTTCGGGGCCCTGAGGTGGCCTCTAGAGGGCCACCTTTACTTTCAGATAAGAAGGGACACGTGCTTCCAGTGCTTCCTCCCCCCCCCCCCCCGGATCTGCCTCTGCTTGCCTGCTATGCTGCTTCAGTTCTTTTGCATCATGAAATGATGCATTTGCATTTACAACGCAAATTGCCTTTGTCAAAACACAGTGGGTTAAGTCTGTCGAAAAACAAATGGGAAAGGGGGTTAGATCATTGTGCCGTACAAGAGAGGTCAGGACTTTTGGATGGACGCTAGTTCTTTCTGTGTTGAATTTTCTGACATTCGCAAGTTGAAAATCGTCCGGTAATTTTTGGGTGATACCGAGTTCCCCGTCTTTTGACCCAGCTTTTGACCTAGGTCACATGACATTGCAAAATAAGGGTCATCTTGGTGTTCTCATGCCACAGTTGACCTTGAAACTATTTTTGAGGGAAATCGGAACTCGTCGTTGTAAAAATCGTTGAATAAATCGCTAACTTCACGGACATCATGAAAAGTCTGTCGCACTGTGAGCCATAGATCCGCTTTCAAAATTCTTACCAGCCTATACCCAGGCCGTATTTTGGCATCTACACTGTGCAGGCAGATGCTTCCTTAATGATTCAAAATGCCTACCCGCTCGTGGAATTCGCCTCCTCAGAAAAGACAACGTTGACATGGACGAATGATCTGGGGAAGCTGGATGGCCTTATTTGCCAAATGACAGATCATTCGAAGAGGCCATATTGTGCACAGTGAGAACAGCTTCAGCTGCATATCTAGCATAGCAGCCATGACATTCGAATAAAGAGCGATAACAACCTGTATCCCTATCTCTATCCCCCCCCCCCCCCCCAGTCATCGGGCTCGTTTTCCAGAAATAGTTGCTTAAGTACACCATGAGCTTGCCCCCCCCCCTCACACACACTTTTTGAAACGTTCCTACGCCAATGTCGAGAATGCACTCCAACCCATCTCCAAACTAAAATTATCACCACCAGCCAGTCACAAGTGCAAACGTAACGTACGCCGTTTCGGGCGAAACCAGAAACACACAACTAGAAACGAAACCCGGCTAGGATACAGGAGATGACGTAGCAAATTCTCACCCTTGCACCGGCTGATGCTCACGGGGAACGTCTGCGGGGCTGTCTTCGCTGTGCGGCATGGCGTCCTGCCCTCGAACACGCCGCGCGCGCTCCTGCCGATGAGCTCGCCAACCGGGGGTGTAAACTCTCCATGGCTTGACCTTGGCCGTCACCAATGCCAAGCCGTCCCATCTAGCGGTGAGACTTCAAGCAATACCACTTGGCTCTGCCGCGAGGCGAATGCCGCCCGGACGCAACTTGCTGGAAAGCCAGCAGGGCTCAGGCGCCGTCGCGTGAGTGAGGATGGAATGAGCATGAACTCGGCGCATGACGTCATCCCGCCGTCGCCGGCTGCTGCTGTCCAAACATACAGTTCCGCCTCAGATGATGGTTGGTCTTTCATTCCGGAGGTGCCCCTTTTATTGGTGGATCGTTTTACTGACCATTAGTGGTGCCACCATTCAAAACGCAGAGTCAAGGAGGATGCCAGGTCTTGAAATGCAACAAGGAAAAGGGAAAGGGTCATGCGGGTGAAATGTTTATTTTCATTCCACAATGAGAGTACATTGGCGAAACGTTTACCGTTTACGTAAATAGCCCTGTTCACATATCAAAGGTGAAAATAAGCCAGATTAGAACCAAAACGTTCCCACTCAAAATTTTCCGCGTCATCTGATGACAAGTTTGGCGCTCATGCGTCAGAACAAAACTGAACAACTTTACTAATCTCTGCGTTTACCGTTTGCATTAGAATCGGCCAATTTTTTCTCGAACACCGAAGAGAGCTGTCATCCCGATTATGTAGCCAATAACAAAGTTTTGTGCCTTGGCGCACTCGCAAGCTTTTAGCTCGACTTCGTGCGAGTCCCAAAATCTTGAACTTCTTAAAGGGAATGTTCCACATTTCAAGACATTAAAGGAAGCATCAGGTTTGATGAAATAAGCTTACTGGTATTTTCGGTTAAATGTGTTAAAGATTGCGACAGATAACGCATAAAGCAAACACCAGGTTTAATGAAATAAGCTCACCGGTATTTTCGGTTAAATGTGTTAAAGATTACGACAGATAACGCATAAAGTAAGCATCAGGTTTGCTGAAATAAGCTTACTGGCATTTTCGGCTCAATGTGTTAAAGATTGCGACAGATAACGCGATTTTTCTCTTTGGTGAATCCGTTGCTCAATAACACTCCCTTACTTCAGCGGCACCGGGTACGAGTCCTATAGCGGGAGCATTTTTAGGCCGGACTGAAGTGGAGAGGTCAGTTGGCAACTGGCCAACGAGGGTCAACCGGTCTTGGCGGCCGCGCGTAGCATTGCGTGGTATCTAAAACCCTCCGCTTTCCTGTCTGACGAAGAGGCGGAGAAATAATTATGCGTTGGACTGGATGGCACGACCTGGGTGGCAGCTTCAGGGTTTACACAACAGGCTTTGCTTGGTAGGTACTCGGAACCACAAGCCACCCATAAGACCATTCGGAATTGATCAAAATACGTCATGGTTTGATTGCGTCATGGAACGTCTTTATGCCGTCAAGTCGCTGCCAGACTGACTGTGTCAAAATTGACAACAGTGGACGAGCTGACCCACTTGTACTTCAACTGGTCAAGAGGTAACGTGTTACTGGAGCATGTCAACGAAACCGATATTATCTTCTGCTCGTGTTGCGGACTTTTCTCGTGGTGTTCTTGCATACTTGTCCGTAATTTTACATTGCTTACTTGCCTTCACATGTTCGGTTCATGCGCTATTCTTACTTATCCCATTCCCAGTCTTACTTCCAAAATAACTCGTACCACTGTCCAACTTCCTGTATTATGCAGCACAAAACATAAGTTGTGTTTGAAGCCTGCGCCGGACGCATTACATCGGTCGAGAGATAAATGAATTCTGTTGAAAAGCTTGAAATCATGCTGAAGTACGCATAGGCGTAGGAACGTTTCAAAAAGCGGGGGGGGGGCAAACTCTACTTTTTCTGGAAAGCAAGCCCGATGACCGGGGGAGGGGAAGGGGGTAGAGATGGAGTTTGTTATCGCTCTTTATTAAAATGCCATGGCTGCTATGATAGGTATGCATCTATAACTGTTTCTCACTGGTGCACAATCTTGGCTATTTGACTCATCTATGTCATTCGGCAAATAAGGTCATCCAGATTCCCAGGACTATTCGTCCATTTCAACACTGTCTTTCCTGTGGAAGAAAAATTCCCCGAGCGTGTTTATTGTTATTGTCATTTTTGGGTCATTTAGGAAGCATCTGCGTCCACAAGGTGGATACCAAAATACGGTCCGGACATAGGCTGGTGAGAATTTTGGAAATAAATTGATTGCTGACGGTGCGACAGCTTTTCTTGCGCCTTCATTCCACTGCCTGTTTTTAAGAGATAAGAGTTGTCGCAGCATTTTAGGCGGAAACAGATTCGGAAGATCGAAATTGCCAAAAACGATGTGGCCAAAGCCATAAAACTGAAGAATCTCCTTTAAAAACCAAGCCACAGACTGCAGGCTATTCTGTCATATATTCCTTACCTGGGCCCTGCTCCCGTCCACCGCCGGCGGCCGCTGCCCTGGTCCAGCTGTCTCCCGCATTACTGACTGCGAACTGATCGTATGCCTGCTTTGTTGCATATTTCTGGATCAGCACTGCTACTAATCGGTGTTTCAAATATATGTTGGACGCCTGCCACTGGTCTTTCCGAAGTATCCTCCCCAACACCACACCACCGCAGGAAAAAAGCTCTGGAAATCTGCTTGCCTTGGGTATGAATTGGCTTGACGGACATCTAATTGCCCGTTATTCAACGTGGACGACTTGATCTATTTATTTTTGTAGGCAGGGGCGTAGCCAGAGCCTTGCCAAGGGAGAATACAGGGCTGACAAAAGCCTCTGTTATCGTGACCCCCCCCCCCCCCCAAGCAAAAAAATCCCCGGATGTAACTTACTTGTTAACAAGGGACACAGATTTCTTTGTTTTATTGCTATTTTCACCTTGTAACCAGAACAGAAACCAGGAGCTAACGTGAGATCAATTCTGGTTGTATTCCGAAGTCAGTAAAGTGCAGAAATCAGGCGTAGAACGACCGCGTGGAATAAATCGCCGATGCCCTTAATTTACAATCGTTGAGTGGACAATTTTCAAACCGATGAACTTCAGAAGCTTCGTTAGAATTTTCAATCTGGATTCTACAGACATTAAGGACATCGCGAAGTAGATGGTAGATACATGGTAGATAGATACACAAACATACATGGTAGATAGATATGCTTGATCCAAATTTAAAAATGAAAATGTGATTGGTGATCGAGTGGGCAACAATGCGTATTAAGATGACCAAGCCATGGTTGTCTGGGAATATTCAACACTCAGTCACAATCAAGGAGTGACACAATTTATGTAGCGTGTTTTTTTGGCATGCGCGCTCGCAGATCTTCGCAACAAAAAACTCGACACCAGGCGTTGCAGTCTCCATGGTCCGCGGGGCGTCAGCACATCGGCTCACTTTTAACCGGGGCCCACTAAAGAACGGAAATGATGACACTCCTGAAATAATTGCCGTCATACACTTAATCCGATAAGCCATGCAAGTTATGTAACGTAGTTTTGAGAATGCACACTCGCAAACCTTAGTAACAAAAACCTCGCCGGCAGGCGAGGTTACAGTCTCCGTAGGCCGCGCAGCGTCGGCCCAGCAGCTAATCCTGGAGCCGTGGCCAAAGGGTGGACAAAAATGATGATTCTTCTGGAAGAAGAACCTTTGAACACTTTATGACATCAAATATCGTATTTAGAAGACAGTCTGAGCGCATGTTCCACGTGAGGTTTTTAGGTTTTTAGAGGTTTTTAGACTGATGATAAGAACAGATTGGCCCTCAAAGCACGACGAAGTGGCGCTGAAATCTGGTGGCGGAAATGGAAGAGTAAACGTAGAATATCTATTTTTGTGTTTCTGTGACCATTAATCTGCCCAGAAGACAGATTAACACGTTACTCGCCGTCTCGTGGCACTTGCAGTGGCCGAAGCCGCTCGGTTTTACGGAAGCTGCAACCCAGGCCATCGCTGTCCTTGCTCTCGAAGTTGCGGGCGGGTAAGTTCAAACCTTTTGATGTAGTTTATTTCACCGATCCATTCTAGAAAAATGAACGTTCTCAGGCAAACATGGGATGGCCGTTTGTTTTTTAAATCTCATTTCGGCCCAATCTATTCAACAATATTGAGACCCTCACTGTACGCGACAACGAGACCCCTTGTTTCCTTCCGGGCAAGGAGCCATTTGAGTAGAACTATGGGGGCACATGCCCATTTCCTGTCAAGGACTGAAGGGCCATTCCGTCCCATTGCGACGTGTGTTCTGCCTGTCAGTTTGGCGACACGGGGAGGGATCTCCTGGTCGATCCAGAGGTCATTGGAAGGATATATCACATCACATTGTAACTCTCCCTGACACGGGAGACATTCTGACCCGCGCAGTCGGCCCCGGATTAGCACAGGAATACTCATTTAAGCAACAAGATCCGTGATCGTCGCAAGTGGTCCAATAATTGTTGCAAAGACTCAAGTTCCACGTTTTTTTCTGTGGACCTCAGAGATATTAAGGACTACCTGAACGTAGATTGTAGATGAAACGGGGTCCCAAATTTGTATTAACTTGGTTAATCCATGTTCGTCTTAAAATGTTTAAGATTCAGACAAAATTGATCATAAACACTATGCAACATGGTTTTGAACATGTGCGCTCGCAAGTCATAGCAACAACAGCCTCAACGCCCGGAGTTGCAGTCTCCGTAGGCCGAGCGGCGTCGGCCTGCGGCTGTGACATTAAGCGATGGCCAATGAGCAGACGAAAAAGATGACGCATCTTAAGGAAGATGGCTGGTGAACTATGCAAATTGGCATGCATGGTTGAGATTGTGCAAAAGTATGCTGGACACAACCTTAATCTGAAAAGTGTGGGGGGGCAGTTAATATTGCCGACCCCCCACCTTGAAAAGCGGGGGAATGGTCCCCCTGCCCCCCCCCCCCCCCGTCCCTACACCCACAGACGTACGCAGGGGTGGTAAAACCTGCCGATCTGGTGGATATGGTCGGCGACAAAAATGCATATATTCACGCGAAGCTTGGCGTCAAAACTGTTTTTAGACAGCAAAGTTTGGTGACAACAGAGACGAAAAATATAGCACTCTACGCAAAACATAACGTCAGGTCTCCATGCATAGATATTATGACTCCATGGTCATGAATTCCGTCACAAAAAACAAGCCGGGGTTTCTGTAAAAACCTTTTACCGTATTCCACTGCATGCTGGTTTCTTTTCTATGTTTCATTCCAATCCGGCGACAAAAAATATCCCATGATTTTTAGTTGGTCGGCTGACCCGGTGACAGGTCAGCGGCAAATCAGTGTATTTCCAACGGCCCGGCCAGTCAGCCGATTCACTGTTTTTAACAAACAACTCTGAGTGCCCCAAACTAGACGGTATAAAGCACTGAAAGAGATCTAGATATGGGGATTCATCTGGCCGCAAGGGCGTGTTTCAGTTGTTACGGCGCGATTGACATGAGGTGGGTGGTGACTCTCAATGCAGCCTAATTTTGCCAGTGGCATTCGCATTGCAGCGTCATGAATACCTGCCAAGAGTTTAATTTCTGGCTTTGTTTACTTCGTTGACTGTGCCGCGATTCAGCATGCTGTCCTCAGCGAAAGGTATTGACAGCTCAGGGTAAGTCGTCGGGATGATCCGATCAAGGAAGGAATTGACCTGTGTCTCCGGAAGGCTCCCCCTGGAGTGGAAGCTTGGCGAGGTAGTCCCGATCTTCAAGAAGGGTTACCGGCAATCTCCAGCGAGCTACTATCCAGTGAGCCTTACTGCCGTTCCCTCCAAGATACTTGAAGCTTTCGCCCGTGATGCCCTACTTAATCACTTCTCGGAGTCTGGACTTCTTCATGCAGCCCAGCATGGGTTTCTCCCTAAGCGGTCCTGTACCACCCAGCTGTTAGAGGTCATGGAGTATTGGAGCGCCGCGGTCGAGGATGGAAAGCCGGTGGACGTGGTGTATCTGGACTTCAGCAAAGCCTTCGATTCTGCTCCCCGTAAGCGTCTGCTCTCCAGGCTTCATGCCTACGGTGTGAGAGATAATTTGCTACGCTGGATCAGGGCTTTTCTTACTCACCGGGTGCAGAGAGTGCGGGTCCAGGGCTCGAAGTCGGACTGGACCGACGTCGTCAGCGGTATCCCGCAAGGGTCAGTACTTGGACCAACGCTGTTCATTATTTTCGTGAACGGTCTACCAGAACAAGTGCGAAGCGTGGTCAAGATGTTTGCGGATGACACCAAGGTCTACTGTCGTGTCCCGAGGCCCCTGACTAACTCACCTCTGCAGGTTGACCCCGGCGCCCTGGCCAAGTGGTCAAAGGAGTGGCTGCTCCCCTTTAGTGCAGCAAAGTGTAAAATAGTGCACATCGGCAACTGCAGCCCGAGGCTGACGTACTTCTTGGACGGCGCCGAAACCGCGGTCGAGTCCACCGAGAAGGACCTCGGGATCTTCGTGGATTACCGGCTCCAGTTCCACGTGCAGACGGCGGAAGCGATCTCCAGGGCCAACCAGATGCTGGCGGTCGGGAGGCGGTCTTTTGCCAATATCGATGCTCGCACGTTACCATTGCTTTTTAAGATCTTAGTACGTCCGTACATAGAGCATGGCAATGTTATCTGGGGCCCGTTCGGCAAAATGGACCAGAAACGGGTGGAACGGGTTCAGCGACGAGCTACCCGGCTTGTCCATGAAGTGAAGCGTCAGCCATACCCTTAGAGGTTCAGACTCCTGCAGTTGCCCTCGCTGTACTGTCGTCGTCGTAGGGGAGACATGGCAACAGTGTACCAGCTGTTTCACGGAGGTATGTCGCTATTGGAAGAGGAGTTCCTGACAAGGCACAATTCGGAGGTGACGAGAGGACACCAATGGAAGCTAAGAAAACCTCGAGCTACGACTTTCATCCGTCGCAACTCATTCGGCACGCGGGTTGTCAACGACTGGAAAGCTCTTCCACACTCGGTAATGTCGTCGGCCTCAGTTGAACAGTTCAAGTCTAGGCTTTATACGCACTGGGCTGACACCGTGTACGACGTCCCACACTGAATCTTCCCATAATTTGAGGCTGTTTGGTTACCGGACCGGGAGCCTGACGAGACCGGGACCTGCAGACCTAGTGGCCTTTTACAATGCCCGATCACCATAAGGTAAGGTAAGGTAAGGTGATTATCCAAACCGCCTTTTCAAGATATCGAAAAGGCTGTTGACTCACTGAGGTAGTCACAAGCCACCACCTTTCTTCTCTTTCAAAGAGCCGTGAATTTGATGTTGAAGCCTGATGGCACTCATCATGAAGGAGAATAACAAGAGGTGATAATAGTTATAAAATACCAATTTCTGCCATTTTTGTGCTTGTCCTGATTGAGAGTGGTTTACAGTCACATCGATTTTCAAATCAGGGGTGTTCCTACTTCGTATTTAATTCAAGGCTCCATCCCCCCCCCCCCCCCGAAGTGTGAAGAAGTGTGTTTATCTGGGAGACATCCATTTTTTAAAGGGGACATTGCATAATTTTTCACGGCTCCCTAACCTATCTTAAAAAACTGTGCCCCTGCTTCAAATGCAATGATTTCATCAACTCTTTGTGAGATTTTAAACAATTATAAGCAATTAAGCAATTAAGCAACCTTTTGTTAACATGAATCTTGGTTCTGAAAATTTATATGATACCCAATAATGTAGGCCATGAGAAGTTGATGAAATTGAGAAATGGAGTGGTGTAGGAAATTCAGGCAGTGAGGATGGAGGAGGGCGGAGGGGGGGGGGGGGTGCAGGTTTCATTGTAATCTCCCATTTCACCAAAAGTTTTACTTTAAATGGCACGATGTTTTATGGTATTCTGATCCAACTGTCCTATGAAGTCAACGAAAGGTTGGCATTTGGTTGTCTCTGAAGACAATGTTGGCCATCTCCTCATGATAGCAACACTACTGTAGCAGGAAAGCTCTAGAGTCATCCATTCTGCAGTGCTCATTCATGTGCATTTTTTCTTTAGCATTAGGAGCCATTAGCATGATAGCTGTATACGTGTAAGTACAGGCTGTGAAGGAAGACAGCCTACCATGTATGCAGCCTACATTAGCAGTATGAAACAAGATAGTTTGTGTGGTGGTGGCAAAATGACAGGAGTGCCAATTTGTTATGCATGATTAGTGAGAGATAACGACCATGATCATGATCAATGATTTACATCCACGGAAGATGGTTTTGTGTTAAAGTTATGTTTTTCCCATATATTTTTGCAATTTTCCAGCTAGAAATGTTGGCTGGGGGAGGGGAGGAATCGGCATTAGGCTAGTCCAACCCAACGTGTCGTCGTGGTATAAGGACAGGAGTGCCAATTGCTGTGCATGATTAGGGGAGATTGCAGCCTGTGGATCATGGCCAATAAATTAAGTTTAGAAAAAATGGTTTGTGTGAAAGCTATATTCACCATATATTTTTGCAATTTTCCAGCTAGAAATATTGGCTGGGGGGGGGGGGGACCAGCATTGACGCGACCCAGCCCAACATAGGCGTTGGGCAATGCCCCACAAATTAATTCGAAATTGACTATCCTGCATTAAACATGACAGGCATCACAGTAACCTTAGATTTGTGTGTGGTGATGGAATTTCTACTAATGTTTGGATGTTAGTAATGCAATGTGTCATTCTGCTGTAGTAGTTGATGTTTCCATGAACTGAAATGCAGATTCAACTCCAGCATACACAAAATAGATAAAAAATGATGGCAGCCACTAATTTTAACCCCTACCCTGATTCACCAATTCTTGAGTCGCGGACTTGTGACGGGGGGGGGGGAGGGGGAATCCCTGACGTTTGCAAACTAAGAAAGGTAAAGCCTCGCAACAAACCAAGCAAACAGTGAACTGTCTTTGGTGAGATATCGTGATTGGTAAGAAGTGTCCTGTTGTTAACTGACCCCACTAGACTAAGTCGAAGGTCAAATTTTCCTGAAAAGCAAACATCACCTTTGCATATTTATATATATAAAATCATGCCATGAAGTGAAATGGAACATAAAGAGGCGTGTCCGTTGTTTTAATGAGTACAATGACATGTAGTTTTATCTGTTTGGAGCCTATCTATATAACGTAGGGTTTCGCTCATGTAACAGTTCCATCCCTCCACGTGCGGTCCGCAGGATCGTCGCTTGCTCCCCACTGCACCCAGCGGCCTTGAATCGTCTTGCAATGTGGTAAAAACATCACTATTCTGAAACCAGAATTGCTAGGAGTACTTTTTGTGCCAACACGCGTACGATGGATTGCCCAGAGGCTACCAAAGATTTGACCACGACTGCACAATGTGCCGCATTGGTGTCCACAAAAAACCGTTGGGGGGGGGGGGTCGCATCGCCTACCCTCCCCCTCCTGTCAGGGCGAGTAACTTGTTCAGAAGGAGCTATCCAAATGATGTTAAGTAACTGACAAATTTGGATGCAGTTGTTGGGGCACGGCGAAAGGCGCCCACCAGTCAAAACATGTCGCGCCAGGCTTGGAACATGCCCAATGTGGATACTTTGATGACCTTTGAGATGGGGCTCGAAGCGCAAACATAATTTTCATAAGTTGGCGTGACCTCGCAGAGGCCCCTATATTTGATGTCATGTCTTTTTTTGGGTCGAGGAAAGCAAATCCAGCCGTAGATCGAGTTTAAACGTGAGGCCCCGGCAAGTCCCCAGGGTGGAAGAAAGCACCCGTTGTAATTGGGCTATCTCATTAGTCTAGGACAGGTGTGCCTGCTTTATTAGCAGCAGCACTTACAATGACATTCGTTCAAGGCAATGTATGACGGAACATTTCAGTTGTGTGCATGACATTGAAAATTGCAGTGATGAAAGGGCTTTTCGATGATAGGCTGATTACTAATGACGCTACTGGGCATGTACTTAATGACCAGTTTGTCAACTGGTGTCGCATTACGCTACTGGAAACAATTTTTCTTCCAAAAATTTGGTCGGCGACAAAAAGTGCAATTTTACCATCCCTGGACGTACGCCAGACACAAATAACTCGATGGTCGTATCTTGCTTAACATTGAGCGCCGCAAGGCCAGAAGAGCGGCAATATTGGCGTGAACTTTCCATTTCGTCGAGTGACCTTGAAATAGTCTTCACGAAGAAGTATGCTCAGGTTCGCGAACGTAGCGCGTGAAGCTCGGAAACCAGTGGTTTAAAGTTTAAAAAAGGTTAGAGCCGTACATTGCACCAAATTATCTAAAAATGGTTACCTCAGTTCAAAATGTTTGTCAGTTCAAAAGAAATGTATGCCGCAGAATTCTAACGAGATTGCCCAGAATCTGGTTTTAACATTTTGGTTCAGGAGAGGCGGTGGTAGCAGACTTGGCATAGCAACCTTGGCAGTAGCATTGCCAGGATTCCAGCTAGGAAGGGCTTAAATTGACCGTAGTCCCCTACATGATCTCATAGAGATCCTTTCGGGCAAGGAGCTCTCCTTATCACAAGAATACCTGTATTTTATTAGGGGTACTTTAAATATCTCAGGATCCTATTATCTTGCCAGAAGTGCCATTTTATGGCGGTTTAAAACCCCTCTGAGCGCATCAACTTGGCAAACTGAATTGGAGGTGGCACTGGACCCCTCTTGGCCCTTCGCTCCAAGAGGGGGTCATGCCAGCTCCAGGGTTCATGGCCTCAAAAGTTCTCCCTTGACTAAACCACTGCCCTTTGCTATTTCCTGGAATCAAAATTTCCGTGTTTTATCATGTCACTTGGATCGTTTGCGTTACCGAGGAATGTGTTCCCCTAAATACAAAAAGCTATCATAAAGTTAATCATGCTTCAGCCCTGCCCCAGCAAGCTTTCGCCAAGAGCTATCATATTTTGCATTCTGAGAGAGGCTGTATACCGCTTTAGTTGTTTCACTTCCTGTCAGGTACTTAAAATCAATAATCATGCCCGTTCTCTGATCGATCACTAAAATACCATAATGTAAATTTTTCAGACAAAGCAACACTAACCAGTACCACTCCACGGCCTGTTGACCATTTATTGTCACGTTATGTGGGCCTGGTTAAGTCCAAGGAAAAAGGTGTTGATCTCACTCGACCATAATATACAAATGACAAGTAACACTAAAGGATGTGTTGACGCATCAAATGCACGGAACGATGGAAATTTATGTCATGCCTGTTCATACTAAGTCATCACTATGGGAACTTGTGGAACACGCTCCAGGTGACCCCTTTTTGGAAGGAGACAAAGAGGTCTGCGCGTTTTTCCATTGCACCGATAAGCATCATGCACGCTTCAAGGGTGATTTTGCGACCCACCCGGCCAAGGGAACTCAGGTTCAGTTCACTCAGGCCTCGACGACTCTTCCGTTTTCAGTTCACTCAGGCTCCGAGGACTCGTCCGTTTGTCTCGGGATTTCACGAACATCATAAATAAAAAACCTGGAGGTGTCAGATACGGATAACAAGTCGGTCACGAGTTGTCCGTTTTTCGGTCGATGATGCGCTCTACGAAGTGGTCCTGCAGCCATGTCAGGTCCATTCTTGACGTGTGGAAGTCTCCCGTCACGTTGGAACCATATATACTCCCTTTCACCATCAGGGTCTTGCTCAAGCTGCCTCCAGAAGCACTCCACCACATGCTGTTCGTTGCTTACGCCGTCTGCCGTCTGTCTGCATCTGTGGAAGTAGGATGACCCTAGGGCCGCTTGAACTCATGACGCAACCGTTGGGCTGTGAAGCGGGGCCCCAGGTGTAGTTTCTGGCAGCTACGAGGACCGAATTAGGCAGGTTTGGGATTTACTCAGTTAAGTTGAATGAACTATGTAGATGGAAGTGGGCATAGTGGTTGAACCATTCCAAATGAGATTCAGGAACCCGGGATCGGCTTGGGATCGGCTTGAGCATTTGTTTTCAGCCGGGAGACAAATGACATCCGCTGTTTATCGGCGTCTGTTAGGTACCAGTGGATATCCACTTCATAGAAAACGGCTTCAGGCCATGTTTCAGAACATGCCGTCCGGTTCTGTGATCGGGGCCGACATACTGCACGACTTCAGGGTGGATTCTGATGAGTCCTCAGTGAATTGAACACTTGAATTTGTGATGTATTTTTCACCGTATTTTTCCATGTTGTCCTTAAGTTATGTTCCGCACAGACCCAAATCTAACAAACCACTGCAGGAGCAAACCTTTTCCCGCAAGGGGGCGGTGGGTTTTAGAATGAAGTCTGACTTGCCTTTGCATTGCGACGATGACTCTCGTTGGGCCGGGGGAAATGGACAGCTTCCGCCGTTTTTCTCCGTGCTGAGCAGCGCCATGGTGCCAAGTAAACGTGGGGCACGTCAACTAAAACTGCAAGGCACGTGCTGTCGAACGAAAGGAAACGGACATGCTTGTCTGTTATTGGGCTCCGCCATGCCCGCACTAAATGACATGATTTTGTTTCCCGCCGGTGATTAATCAGGACCTAGATTTGGTAAAAATTGGAACGACTACAATCATGGCTATTCAAAAACATGTTCCATTTTACGTTTTTTATTCGTACACTAGCATTTTTGCCGACTGATTTATTTGTTCTGTGACCGGCTAGGACATATATTTTTGTTTGGAAAACCGCAGTAACGATGTGCAGTATTTTCTGCCAGTGGTGTCCCGCGGGTATTTTGGAACAAGTATTTACAAAAAAGGACCTTGTAGCAGAGTGTAACATTATCTGGTGGCTGTATTGAGTCATCACTGCAGAATAAAGCTGTCTGCTGCCACATCGCCGAGGATTATTGCTCCCTCGTTGACTAAAGATATGTTTCTGGTTCATATCTTGGGACTGCATCTTCTCTTTATGTGACCCGCATCACTGTTATAACTGCCTGCCGCGGATTTTGTCTTGATCTGTTCCTGTCCAGTTATGTTCGGATTTTAATACTGCATTATCTTTACTAATTGTACCACTTCTGATGCGCCCATAACTTAATTTTGCATGGAGAGCGGGTGTCATGAATGAATGTTATGAATGCGTAACAAATGAACGTCATGAATGCGTAACAATAGTTAGAGGGCAAGGTCCTTGACCACGCAACATTGCACCCTGATGCTCTCGGAATATTGGCCTGTGGTTTGAGAGGACGGTGCATTTCGTAAAGGATTTTGTTACACTGCGTATAGTTTAAGGATCAGTCATGAGGGGAGATTGAGCTGGCGTGCCGGGCAGCCATCGGTGTAACAACACCTCTGAGATGATATACCTATATATATATATATATATATATATATATATATATATGCATGTATACCTAATATAACATAAATAGGGGAAGAACCAGGATTGAATGGTTCAAATGGAGATGTTGGGAAATAAGCCGAGCTAAAATTGATGTTTTGAGGATTATACCAGAAAACGTGCATTTGAAGGTAAACTTGAAGGAGATAACATGCCATTTTGTGAAAATTGGGGGACTCGGCCCCTGTTCTCGAGTGGTTTCACGCACAGGGACATCAGGGTGATAACATCTAGGATTGCCAAATCGGGCAAAAAATGAATATTTGAACTGCATAATTTGCGAGTAGCTTGTGCGAAAGATATATTTCAAAGCACTCCTTGGCAGGAGAAACCAAAATTCTCCCAAAATGAGGGAACAGGGGCCATTTTTGGTTGTCTCCCTCCAGCCAACGCACATAGGCCAATACGAATCTACCAGAAGGTTGGAGGCTCAGCCCTCCCCCGGTTTCCACAACCATGCTTCTTGGAGTAAAATAAAGTGCAGTTCAATGAATTTTGAGAGCCAGTAGACTATGCTGCCTAAATCGGTGTTGTCCCCAACTGGCGCCGTCGATCCACCACTGAGGAGAAGTGGTGGTAAGCAGGCATCGGTCCTGACCTCTCCTGAGCGTTCTGGGGTGGAACAAGACGTTCGAGCGGTTTTTGAAGGTCATTGTGATTATCGTAACTCGTTCAGAGTTTGCCACACTTGGTAACGTCACGCCAATGCACGTTTCCTGCAGACTGGCGAAGCCTTCCAAAAATATGGTAACAACTGTCCGACATTGCTCTTAGATGAATTCCTTGCCTTTGCGTACCTGGTGCGGTTTAAAAGGTCATCACCGCGGCGTGCTGTCACCAGTTCTAATTCATGGTTATGACGTTCGTTTGCCCTTGTTTTATGCTGATTTTGGACAGATCGGGTCAGCGACTCTGGACGCTGCGTGGCCTTCATACAACACAGGCAAGCGTGATAACACCCTTTGGAACAGCTGACGGACCCTTTTGGGTGACGCCCATTTCGGCAGATCTGCCTGGCATAAGTATGGCGTATGGCGTATGGCGCATCTGCACGCCATACTTATGTAGCGCTCCTGCCCATACTTATGGATATCAACACGTGCCAGGAGTGAGCCGCGCTGACAGTGCAGTACCGACATCAGAATGAATGTGCCGGAAATGTATTGTGATTGGACAGCGGCGGTGTTCGAATGACCCGTACTAACGATAATGTAGCGCACCTGTGTGGAGCCTGGCTGGCAGCTGCCGGCAGCCTTACGAGCCGATGCCGTGATCACGGCCCTGTGTGCTTACAGAAGAGAAGAATTGGGCCGAAAACCATTTGAGCCATACACCAGATGTGGTCATATACCAGATAGGGCCGAACATGTTCCTGGGAGTGGTACCATGCAAGGCTTCGCATCGCCCTTTTTCGTAAAGTAATTCTTCGTGCCCAATACGTCTCGCGCATATCTTCAGAAATTGAGAGGTTATGTGATCTGGAACACAAACATATCACGTGCAAATCTTACGGGCCGACAGTCAAAATGATCAGGGGGAGGGTCAAAGGAAGATGGCACGTGCCTACAGGTAACAATTTCAGGGATTTCCCTTTCTCCGGTCCTCAGCTTCGAGATTAGTCAGCGCGGCGTGCGCAAGATTACGGCAGAAGAAAGCATGCAGTGTACGCAAAGAGTGAAAACCTCGTTCGTCACCCCAAAACAGTCCAAAACACATAGTGTGCGACTCTGGCAGCTGCCCCGTGGCTTAATGGGCGCAGGTGAACAGCATGCGGTGGTGGACGATGAAGGTTACTTTACCTCTGCTGGAGGTAACGCTCACCAACCGGCGTTTGTGTGCTGGTAAACATTTTAGCCTGACGAGAAGCTTACACAGAGTATTCTCAACAAAACGTGCATCCGGCCGGTAATACTTCCGAGTGGGAAGGTATGATACCGCTAGAGGTACGAATTGCCCTGGAGGTATGCACTGAGTCACTGCCCTACTTGCTAGAAGTATTACGAATATTGGAGATGCGCTCTGGCCGGACCTGACATTAGAGCACTTCACGGACTAGGTCAATCCATGGATTGTGGATCAATGCGCGGGCCGGATTGAACCGCATTAGAAATTTCCACCAAAACGAGGCTTAGGATCGGACCGGATTTTCAAATTTGCCAGCCCACACGGATTGGAGAGATTGAATACATATTGAATGCACATCATCACTAAAAAGTCCCTCAAATGCTTAATGAGGACATCAACTCAGAAAAGAAAATGTAAACCAATGACATACAGTACTTCCTATTCCAAGCGATGCACAAACAGGCACAAACCTTACTCAGCCACATATTCGACAAACAAATTTGCTGGTGAACAGATCACAATGACAAATTGATATGAATGAGTGGCACTCACCTGTGCTGTCATGGAAAGCTAGATCTCCCACTCATTCAAAGATAATTTAAAATATATAACGAGCTAGTACCCTTTTCATCATAACATAGCTACCATTCCTTCTGATCATGTCGGCAACTCCATTTAACCCAAATGGGCGACACTGCATTTCCGAGTTGAGAAAGGCAGGAGCGTGTTTTGTTTTGTAAAAAGCACACCACAGAGTTTTGAAATGCAAGCTGCCGTCTGAGAAAATTAGAAGCTTAGCTCCTTGGCATCACTATAGTTTCTGTTTAGCTAGTGAATCAGTCAAATTTATGAGTTTCACATCAGCTCCAAAGTAAGCGTTCTACTTCCACTGATCCATTTCGAAGCGTCTGTCAAAACAAAGGTTATTGCATCCTCACAATTACTTGTTAACACACTCCCCGCACTAAATAATATGTATGCATATTATATATATATATATATATATATATATATATATATATATATATATATATATATCAATGAATGAGCATGCCGGCATCTTCAACCATGGACCAAGGGTAAACTTATCACCAAAAGTGAGTTAGGTACTCCGCATCCAGGAAAAAAACTCCGAAATTGGGTATTTGTAAATTTGTAATTCTACTCCCACAGGAAATTAGTGTGGATGAACATGCCAATCATGACCTGAAATATTTCATATCGTTGTGACAAATCATCCTTATCTCATCAAATGAGCAAGCTTTGGTGTAGCCTGTGAGATCAACAGAGCCCTTGGTAATTGGCTAGTATATATCTGAGATGTCAAAGCGCCAGCGGTTATGCCAAATGTCAGATGACTGGCCACAAGAACCTAACTCTCGGACTACGTTTCGTGAATATGGGAAGATTCTAAATTTGTGTTTAAGTCATTCACAGCGCACGAAAGACACAATAAACTTTGACCACGCGCTGAGCCATCTAATAAAGTATCATGGTAACTCTCTTAGCGCGTTGAAAACCAGACAACGGCATGCAAAATTGCACATTATTGTCCATGTACATGAAGGGATTTATTTTTGACTGCGTCAGCGTGACTTCATGCAGCTGTGCGATACGCGATTACAAAAAGAAATAGCTTTCGTATTTTTTCATTGTACTAAAAAAGTGGGACTCGGTAGTTCCTCCGATTTTAACGATAGGAGTCGGAAATGACGCATTCGTTTCAATCCCTGAATGAAAGAGCAGGCAGTGGGCAGCCGCACGCCTAGATTATAATGTTAACGCAAGCGGTAGAGCAAGAAATAATGGTCGCAGTTGAGGCTGTTTCATGGTGTGTCTGAACATGGCTACACCCCAGAAGTATCATACTTGAGGTGAGATGGTGTGTCTAGTTATTCAGAACGCGTTCCAGATGAGCGTCGTCCTGCGCTTGAAACTGAGTGCCGCTGAAACTGATTAGTGGCTTGTGCGGGCAATTAAATATGTTGCACCTAATCTGAAGCCTAGAAATGTTAGGTGTAGTGCTCATACTTTTAGGTTATTGAAACCAGAAGCCATTTTGACCCCTTCAATGCGGCACTTGTGAATTGTCCACCAAAATAATTGCGATATGATCAAAAATATGATGAATCTTTTCTGCACTGATCTTAATACAAAACCGAATTCCTACCAGACAACAAGATGCGTTGAGCAACTTAGAACCCACTGGCTTATGGCAACTTGCTGCGCATTTTCCCCAAGGAAAATCACCAAGTTTCTTTATTGAAAGATACCCACATGAGCTAAATTTGCTTTTAATATACATATATATATATATATATAATCTATATCTATATCTATATCTATATATACCAAATTATACTCATAAGCGCCAGTGTCAACATAAAAGTAGTCAAGTTATATAATATTTGAAGAAGTATAAGTGGAAGCGGAATAGCAGGGATTCACGTGATTTTTTTTTTTTTTGGTGAGGCTGACCAAACCAGATTGGACTGAGAAAAAAGGATTGATGGGGGATTCGATCTGGACTAGCCGTACAAGACTGGATGAGACCCTGAACATAAAATCCGTGGAGTACTCAAACTGACAGCCGCTCATTATGCCTGTGAAGTGCTCAGGCTACAGAAAGAGTGCAAAATCTGGCATGTAGGGCGCGCAGAAAACCTCCCAAAAGCTGACCCATAACAGCTGATGAGGACCTTTGGGCGGCCGCACAGGAAGTGTACAGGTTGAGCTGGGCTGGGAAGCTAATTCCGACAACTGGCTGAAGGGCCATATTCGCGAATACGGGTTGTCATTAGCGAGGAAAAATCTCGCGGCAGGATGACTTCAGGACAGCGCGGAATTCAAGAAACCATGTTCTACACTGCAAGTGGGTATTAAGGTTCATGATGGCATGAACGAATCAAATGTCATTTTTTGCTCAAAAGGTTCCCGTAAAATAAGTGTTGGTATATATATGTATATATATATATATATATATATATATATATATATATATATATATATATACACATATATATATATATATATACACATATATATATATATCAACATGTGTGTGTGTGTGTGTGTGTGTGTGTGTGTGTGTGTGTGTGTGTGTGTGTGTGTGTGTGTGTGTGTGTGTGTGTGTGTGTGTGTGTGTGTGTGTGTGTGTGTGTGTGTGTGTGTGTGTGTGTGTGTGTGTGTGTGTGTGTGTGTGTGTGTGTGTGTGTGTGTGTGCACGTGTGTACGTATCCATAGCATGCAATGTGAACTAGACTGCGCTCAACCTGACAGTTGGCAATCTGCGCCTATCAAGTGCCAGCCAAGTGCACCCACACGTAGGTAACCACTTTCCCGCCAGCCGTTACTAGCCATGCCGTCAGTGATAGCATGTCAACAATTCAGTATCGGCTTGCAGCTATTGCACTATTGATTAGCTAGCACTAGTTACAAGCATATTATAAAGTTAACTTACTAAAGTAGGAAGCATTCCGAAATACAATAGCATTTATCGCAAGTAAGCCCTGCAAAAATCTTCTTCACTCGGCCCCAGTCTTCCGGTCAGCAAGAAACTAAACTAAACTAAACTGAACTGAACTGGACAACTGAACTAGAGATAGGCTAATGTAGGCGCCGACTCTCATTTCCGCAGGATACCTGCAACTCCCCTCATTAGGCCGCTCTATGATGAGTTAGGAGTCAGAACAGACTACCGCGCTGCGTAGATGTTAGAGCGCCCTGCGCCACTTTGTCCACATTCCAAAACTACTCAATTTGGAGGCCGAATAATCACACCCAAGTTGCGTGTTGCGTGAAATAGTAATTGATGCGAGATCACTTTTTGCGATATGCAATCCACATCTGAGACGAGACGACCTTGTCACTCTAGCTGTGTATTTCATTATAGCCTCAGCAATGGCATACGCACAGCAGTTCAAGTAGTACTGAATGATGGGATAGGTATGGACTAGATTATTTTTGTGATGATTGACAATATAAAATATAACTAGCCATTGAATTTTTCAAGTAGCAGACAATCTTTCATTGATTTTCACCTAGTGCATGGGAATGAGGGATTTCGGTATTCTGCCTGAAAGCTGGTGCTGATTTTGCGAAAATCTATATAGCTAATGCTGCATGCTGTTCACTTTAACACTCTGAAATGACCTGTTATAATGTCTGGAGCGTGGTGTGGTTCTCATTTCACCATTTTCCTGTGAGCCTTATGACCCACTGACACCGGCATTATTAGAAATGATCAGCTTTCATAAAAGTTACGAAGAATGTAATTCAGCTCATGACATAGAGCTGCACTTTTGCTGATGAACTGACTCAGCTCACGACCCGCGCCCCCCCCCCAAAAAAAAAATTGTCTCATGAGCCAATTCATGATCCAGCTGGAAACACAGGTCTGTCCTCAACCACATTTCGATGTCTGCTATCGATAGCCTGTTTCTTTTTCTGTTGTTCTTCAGACAATACTTCCCGGCCTTATCTGGAAGGGTCATCCCGTCATCCTAGCGTGCAGATTATGCTGTTCTTCTACAAATGACCGAGCGTGGCCTGACCCTCTAGCTGATGCGTGGCCTGACTCTCCTCTATCGTGTATCTCTGTTTTTGCAGCCCGGCTGGTAAAACGTGGGCTAACTGGACCAATGTGACGCAAATATTTCAATTTAAATCGCGGACACCGCTGGATTGAATTTTCGTTAACCGCATTCAGAATAATCTAGAATCAAATTTAATCACGTGCACAAATAAATATGATACCAAGAAAGGTGCATACGTAAATACAACACGAACACTTGCAATGTGAAGTTTTATGTCACTTGGATTTGTTCTCACGAAGTTTTGATGCAACACGTAAACTTGCGGATGTGAAGTTTTGTGTCACTTGAATTTGTTCTCACGAAATTTTGCTTCTACGAAGATGTCGGTCCGAAGACGTGCTTTACGACTGCATACTTTCTGAAGTGTCGCTTACGAAAAATACTGTGCGAAGGTCTGTCCGGAAACATCTCGGGAGAGCTCAGCGCCGGGCACCGGGCGTACTCATTCAGAACGGGAATAAGACGAGAATTTGCGGAGAGTACGGGGCAATAGCGAACAGAGGGTGATGTCAGCAACTTTCGTGCTGAACCAATTGTTCACTGCACATAACCGGTCGACACCAATCTAAACTATCATTGGCGTGATGTGACCCAGAGGATGTCAGAGCTGATCTAGTTGAGCGCCGCCAGAGCTGCGGTTGTCCAGCGACTCCACCGCACGACAGGTCACCTTGCATTCAACAGCACCACCGTAGCGCGTCCCTGCTGTCTTGCAAACAAGTGCCGCTAGCTTGAGTTGAACCCTGGCTGTGGTTGCAGCGTCACCAAGTGCGTTGAGAACCTTCGCGGCACTGATCTCGAATGCATCGAAGAGGGGCCCTCGTATTGTTGAATGAACTCCTTCAGTTCACACGCAACGCTGACGAATTGAGTGCATCAAGAAGCACATTATATAATCCTGCAAGAACAAACGCAGCAAAGCTCATGAACGCAGAACATCGGGCATATTGCTAATTATACCCTCTACCCACGTCTTCAGTTGCAACGCTAGCGACTAAAACACGGGCGTAACCGACAGCACCACCGCAGCGTACCCGCCTAGCACAGGGCCCGTAATTCGGACGAGGCCGATGAACCTTGGCGTAAGTTTGGCAGCTTGGCCTTAGTTTAGCGTTCCTCTAATTTAGATTTCACTCAATAGATGTCGCGGAGAGCAGTAGCCGTATTGCATTTTGGTCACCAGATGCCGAAAGGTTATGAGCCATTTCTACACCCGTTATTAGTCTGAGCTGTCCAGGCGCTATTACTCTCACGGTCTGAAATCCAGCACATTATTCCTGGCCTTTCTTTTTGACCTATTGCAACGCTTCATTTGCTTTTTGTTTTCGCCCTTCGCATGTATTGGCTAGTAGTTTTGGCATACAAAGCTCAACCCATCGTTCATACCGACCATTCTAGGTCAGAGATGGCACTGATGAAATCCACACGCTATTACAGTTCTTCATTCGTGACACTGTTCTTCCTGGGTACGGGTCATTACCACTGAGCTGCGTTGGATCCTGATCAGCTCAGTAGCGTAACCATGGTACTCGACGGGTTATGGTCGCAGCGCGGTAGAGATTTGCACTCATATCCCGACCAGATGGCTCATTTGTTGATAACAGTCTAGACACGCGGTCATATCACAAATTGCGGTCACATATCTGGGCGCCAGTTGGCAGGCGTCGCGACCTGACGTTCTCGTGCCTTCGGCCACCGGATTCCGAAGCTGCTGGCGTGTTACACGCTTGCGGAATGCCACCCTGCAGCGGCAGCGTTTCCATGACATCGTGCTTTGCTGAGGCCAAAACTTTGTGGAGTTAATACAGCGTAAGGAGAAAACTCTTGGCAATAGCACACGTGTCAAATGACCGAGGAGAATATGCAGAACGAGTTATGTAACTTTTAAATGTCTCTAACTTTAAGACGGTTGTCAAGGCAGACCCAATCTCCTAATCTTCTTGTTGAAGGTCCTGAGTCTTCTCGATCCCAAGCTCCACAGACTGTTGCATCGGGCACATGTCCTGCAAGTCCATTACAGTACAAACACTCAGTTTAAAGGATTTGTTGTTTCACAGGGAGAACGATGCACATTGTTCAGAGATGTTCAGAAACATCCAGAAGTAGAGAAGCGTACAGAACACAACTTTGCTCATAAAGTCGATAGCAAATGGGTACAGATGCAGCAGAGAGACATCACAGCGTTCCTCAAAACGGGCCCTTCCGAGCTAGTTTACCACCTGGTGTCAACAGGATGTCCGAAAATCGGTTCGACGCGATTACGGGTCAGTATGCTAGTCCATGAGCACGCAGTGGTTTACACCTCGGCAGTTTCGCTCCGTTCACACCCCGAGAGCGCAAGCCCCGCCAAGTACACCACGAGTTGTGTCCAGTGCAGGAGGACACCGCACTGCGGCATCGAGCGTGGCCTCCGTCCCGTCCATGCGGCCCACCTTCGTCCCCGTCCTTCGGCGAGCGGCGCCCCTTCGTCCTCGTCCTTCGGCGAGCGGCGCCCCTTCGTCCCCATCCTTCGGCAAGCGGCGCCCCTTTATCCTCATCCTTCGGCGAGCGGCGCCCCCTCGTCCCTGTACTTCGACGAGCCGCCCACCTTCGTCCCCGTCCTTCGACGGGCGGCGCCCCTTCGTCCCCATCCTTCGGAGTCCTCCCCTAACGCACCCCGACTCACACCGTCCCGTCACCCCTGCCGCGCTCGCCTTGGGGTTTGGTCCTCGGCATCACGGGGAGGGGTCACGCCAGGCCGAAATATATGGCGGTGCCTTAATCGGCTGCAGTGTCGTCTCGGTGGTGCCGTCCGCCGGCCGCCACGTTAGTTGCAGCAGCAGCCGAGGCAGCAGTAAAAGATGTGCCACGACTCCCAGAACCAGTGGCAGAAGTTGCAACAGGACCAGCAGGCACGCGGGCAGCACGCGCAGCGACGCTCCGCGCACGTGGTCGGCGGCGTGACGTCACCGTGACGCTCCATCATCGGCTCGCAGACGTCACGGGCTTCCATCCTGAAACGCATGACGACATACTTGACCGCGCCCACTATGCAACAAGTGGTCTATAGCGTCATGAGGGCATCCTGAAAGACACGGTCATTCATGGCAGCACTTCTTATTAAAGCTGCACTTTTCGAAGCCCTTTTCACGTGGGTATTATCATACATTTAGTATCAAAATCTTAGCTGCACACGAAACCTACGGCAAACAGGAGTGAAGTGCATTGAATGTCGTCAAGTCTATCAAACAGCGGATCAATTTTATTCTGCACGACCTTGAATTTCTTCATCACGTACTTATTCTCCACCTCACCTTTGCGACATTGATGCCGTGTGCCTCAATTTGCAAAGGTAAAAATGACAAATAGGTACATGCCAGCAAAACAAACCGCCTCCGCCGCCAAATTCAGTGGCTGTTATGATAGGCCTGGCGACAAACGACAGGCGGTGCTCTTACCTACGTATGTCACATTTGGTACAAAATTCGTCCCTCGTCTACAAATTCTACCGCGAATAAGGGCTTGCGAGACACGAAGCCATACGTGAGGGCGGCTGCTGATTACCCTGCACGACACAAATTGTGCTGTTACCTATGAGAAATAAGGTTTCGTCACGAGTATAAATATTCGACGCGCAGATGTATACGGCCTCTGCACCAGACCGTCTTGCAGTGGCCGAAAACTGAAAGGAAACAGACCAGTAGTACATGCATACCGAGTACCCCGCATTATTGTGAGCAAGGTCGCAGACCGAGTGTGTGGTGCCCAAACTGACACAAATTCGGATCTACACAATTATTGCAGTCATTGATCGTGTGTCCATGCAGTTTTCGCCAACAAAAAGCCTAATTCGTTTCAGTGAGTGTCACATAAATTGTTATGACGTTTGCGTACAGTGTATCAGATCAGACAGTTTGTTTGTTTGTTTTGCATTGAAGTATTAGCCATGATTTCACAGTTCCCTTGGATTGCTATTGAAAAACATGAGACTATTCATTTGTAAGAGAGCATGCACGCTTGTCAAAACCAAGTCCGGGCCTCGACAACCCGGGATTGCGGCAACGCGAGACAGAGACATTTTGACAGAGAAGAAAAATATTAATCAAGTAAATAACCGATGTGAGTCAAGGTTTGCAGGTCACATACTTTCACGGATTGAAGTCAGATTTCAGTCATCATAGCTGATGAGTACGCGAAGCCGACCGCAAAGTGCAGACTTTCTGGTTAAAAATTCTTAAACGGATCTCAAAACCGTGCTAACCATGCCTGTATCAGAAGCCGACCAGGAAAGGAACAGTGTCACTTTTTCTCAAACCGACCACGAACACGACACGGTATGGATTGAACCGAGGTGGAATGTGCCACGAAAGTTACACGGACGTGCAGCTTGAAGTGTTGTGATCAATATCAGTGGTAACATTTAGATACCCAAAAAGATGAGCCGAAAGTCGATATAGACCAATTCGATTCTCACCCGGTCATTGGTGATTTTTTTGTTTTTTGGGGACGAAAAAAAATTGGATGGTTTTAGGTTGCAATGCATCTAATTTGTTAGGACTATAGAAATAAGTGAGCAATAATAGGTAACTTACCAGCTGCATGTGGTCCTACGACGCAAGTACACGTGTACGTTTTAAACAAATTGCTGATGACTCATAAGGCCCAGCAAAAACAAAGGACTATGGTGTGGCACATCCCCACAAATAAGAGTAAGAGCCAAGCAGATGTTATGTGATTAAACACAGCTAATGGTGGGAACCAAGCAGATGTCATGCGATTAAACACAATTAAGAGTAAGAGCCAGGCAGATGCCATGCGATTTGAAACGGCGCAATAATTAGCTCTGTAATTAGCTTTGCACCAGTGATGGACATGGCACTTCATGAGATCATTGAGGCCAGACGCCACAAAGCTCAATCAAACCTAAGGTTTCAAGTGAATGGTTCTTACTAAACCGTTCTTCCGCAGAACAAAATCTGGGAGCGGTTAAGGGACGATTGGAACTTGCGTTCCATGCCCTGAATTTACATAAGCAAAACAATCTTCAAGTTCTCCACGTTATGAAACCCTATGGTATGGCATCCATATGGTGAAATGCCATGGCTTGGAAGCTAATAAAAACATACTGACCTTTGCACAACACATGGCAAAAAATTTGATACAAACACTTCGAATGGGTGGATTTCTGGGAACAGCGCTCACGCTAAGCAGTGCTTGTTGCGTGAGCCCTGACCCCTACCATCCGATCGCGCAATTCCAGGCAAAGGCAGAATTAAGAGACGAAATCTTAACGTGCCGCAATGTCCGGCACGGTCCGTCTTGCCCTCTGACGTCATCTGACCTTTATCGCCCCACCGCCACCGGCCGCAGGCCATACCTGTCAAGGGCAAATAGCGAGCGCGAGCGAGCGACTCGAACCCACCCCGCCACGGGTGGATGAATCGGGAACCAGGCGCTCTGACCAACTGAGCCACCGGGACGGACATTTGTTCATCATATTATTTGTTCATCAAGTCAACCTCAATCATATTGAGTTCGAATTAACCTTTTAGCAACAATTTATGCCATCTGCTCCCGGAGTAAACACTGCATACAACATTTCCGTGCGGTACTTCCGAAACAGGTCGTACTGCGCGCACGTAAAACCACCAGATGAAGGGAGTAATCCGTCGAGCCATCTCACGATGGTCTGTGCTGAAAAGGTAAACAGCATAAGCAGTAGGCATGTTTTGTTCCCACCACACATTCCAGGCACGTTATTCATCACCCCCAGGACACCACGACCATCTTTAAAATGAGTCCGGGTGGCCGGTTGGATACCCTTCGCTCGGATGGGAGCTAAATTTGATTCCCACTGAAATCTCAGGAACCAGAAGAACTAGAGACACCAAATTTACAGGGTGTGTTGACCTGTATTTAAACTCACTCAGATCGAATTTTGAGGTTGCTAGGTCATGACCTTCGGGTCAAATAAGGTCATCCAAGGTCAAACTCAAGGTTGGTCTCCAAGGGCCCCCAGAACCTAGATACCTGTTCCAAGCAAAATGTCACATGCTCATTTGCGGTCAGTGACTTTTACCTTTTGAAGGTCATAGCGACCAAAATCACACATATCAGACCTCTTTGACTTTTGCAGTTAAGTAAGAGACAAATATAACGCTAGGTAGTATGTTCCTAAAAACAAATGTTGACCTGGGTTATTTTAGGTCAGCGAGCTATTCTGACCCTTTTGACGTTCATGGGGTATTTACAATGCGGTTTCTGTTATCAACAGATTGGAAATGAGCACCAGAAACTACCTCATGCAGCAAGCCACAGAGTAATAAACAGGTTGGGCTTGACCTTGGTCTGACCTTTAAACCTGGCGCTGGGTCAATGGAATTTGTGCATTCAATTGTTGTGTTAATGAGAAAGTACCTTCATAGATGTGTGGTTTCGTCTAACACGCCTTTGTCGCATTATTGATGGAACGATTCCTTAGAAATTGACTTCGCTGAATCCATGGCCTGACTTTAGCTTGCCGTTGGTCAGTGACCTTACCAGGCAGATATATTGTTTTATACTGAACGATCCGCAATTCATTGGTCTACAGCTATGCAAAATTTGGCGTGGCAATATCAAACGCTCGGAAAACCACACTGGAAAAAACTTCGGGAGTCAATATGACCCCCACCCGAGCGCGTGGGAGGTCAAATTGGCCCCTTGACCCAAACTGACCCAAATAACCGAAAGCATCTCGCACGTGTCTTTAAAGAGCTTATTGGTGAGCTCACGGATAACGCACGTGGTAGTAGTTACTTATCATCACGTTGTGACTGTTTTCCGCAGTGGCGCCATTGCAAAAACTGCACCTGTCTGACAATGCGCCAATTACGTTGACTAAAATTACCAAGCCTGACTCCGTGGTTGGCTGCTCTGAGCTTCCTGAGCAGAATCACTGCAAAGCAAGTCATTTTTTTCACTATTTCTTTATTTAGAATCGGCGCGCGAAGGGATACATTAGTGGACCAGCACCCATTAAATCTTCGCGGAGGGCATCCTCTCCAGCTCCCTTAAGAGAGTTGTTGCCGAGTGTGCCCAGCCTCATTATCTTAGCTTTGGGCATAGTCTACATCACAACTGAGCACCTGCACATCTGTAATCGTATCGCCCGTCTCACACCGCGCAAGGCTTCTTAGTGGGTGATTTAGCTATATGCGCTGTACGCGTATGCAACGACATGACAATAAATCACTGAGCAAAAGTTTCCCATCTCACTTCGTTAGTTTGGGTCTCGCCAAGCTTAAGAATGGCTCGGAGGCCTTTCGTCAAGGCGATTGAACAAGGCAGCGGAGCAGAAAGGCATCCGCTCACCAATAGCGCTTGACGAGCCCGGGTCCGTGCACCAAATGTCGGGGAGAGTTGATTTCTCCGCCCACCTGTTGCTCCTCATCAGCATATCCAACCACGCCGCTCAGAAACCATTGGATATGAAGGCGTGTCATGACTGACTCTGCCATCTAAAAATCATCTGCACGCTCGCGCTCTGTCACTTGAAGATACCGTCAGGCGCATAAAAACCTTACATCAGCAAGGCGCGTGTACCTAAGCCCATCTGCTGCGGTAAAGTGGCTGCAAAAGGAATCTTCAAATCAACAGAAAACATAGCGCTTCATATGCAGGGCCAGGTAACGGCTCGAATGACCTGAATCGCGGGTTGCAGTGGCCAGTGGGCCGTCAAGAACGTCAGCGCTGGCTTCGGTGAACTCGGCGACAGTCCGAGGGATCAGCATCACGTTGTCCTTGCCTTACGTTATTGTATTTGCAAGGTCGAACTTGTACCCAGGGTCACAGCCCGCTCAAGACGATTACGACTGCATGATAGCAGCGTGGCGACTGACCAATATCAGCGTCTACTGTCGGCGGCCCACGAGCGCCGTTGCCGGCGGACGAGGACCGCCTCAGCTGCGGTTTACGCTAAATGCTATTGCTTAAAGCGTTTCTGACATCTCCATGTGTGGGACTTGTCGCTGCTACCCATTGTGTTTAAAGTATCGCGTAGCTGAATAAGAAAGCCGTCATTATGAGGCCACAACCAGCGAATTTTCGTGTAAAATCTCAGACGGTCTAATAGATATCCAAGCAGGGTATCTGCCAAGCGCACATTGGGGTGCATTAGTGGAATATTCAATACGCATTAAAAATATCAGTTTTGATAATCTGTGTTTTTCTCAGAAACCCATGGGCTCAACAGAAACCAAGAAGGTATCGCGAACACATACGAGATACACGACGTGCGGCCTTCATTAATGTGTAAAACAGTGCAGAGTATTTGCATCTTAATTCCAAAAAGCAGCTCTTCTACTGCATTTTGAACCTTTTGAGTTGAGTGAAGATGAGCACCGTTGCTCTCCTCTCAAGGCGAGCAGTACGCTCGTTTTTGGTTTCTGCTGCGAACCCCTAGCTTAGGGGCCAAACGGATGTTACTTCTTCGGTATGCTACACAAACACAGCAGAACCCGAGGAAGGGAGACCGCTCAGCGTAACAGAGGCTACACAGATAGCGGTAAGAGAAGTGGAAAATGCCAAAAAAGTGCGTAACTTCATTTACGGACGTCCCCTTACCTCTGTGATGTATTGTCTTCTAAATGTCATTTGCGCGTACTGAATGGCAGAAGCCAAAGCTCATCTAAAACGTAATAGATCCCGTGAGCGGGGCTTGATACATGTTTGAAATTGCGAGCGTTCTTTTCAGCTGTATCTGACAATGCGTTTGACGAGAGACTGAAATGTGAAAGCGGACCAACACCAATCAAATTGTACAAAATGTATGACTTAACGGATTGGACCGAAATGCATTCAGAAACGACGGAACAGACGCGTTGCGGGCCACGTAAATCTTATGTTTGCGAGCAGGATCGGAACTGCTGCTGATAATTCGGTCCGCAGAGACCTGTACCCCAGTGCCCGCGAGTCCGGAATCGAGTCAGACCAGACTTTCAGATTCAGTCTGGCCTCTAACCTTACGGCCACGTTTTTGGACTCGACACACAGCACTAGCCTTGGCAGGGTATCCCATGAAGTGTTTTAGGCGCTGGGACCTGGACTCCAAATATGACACCAACCTTGGCTGGGGATCCTGCGAAGCGTTTTAGAGAGCTCGGACCTGGACTCCCAACAACGACCATTGCATCAGTGGCGTGTGCCAAATATCTGAGGCCGCACAGAGCTCTGCGGCTTCGGCGCCCACAAGAGAAATGCTCTGTGACGACGCAAGCCCTGTCCGGCACGTACTCTAGCTCCGTCCCGCCAGTGCACCTGTCGTTGCAGCCTGCAGCTGCTAGGGAGTCGCCGGCCGTCATCGTCGTCACCGCGACCGTCTCTCGGCCGCAAGCGTGCAACAGCCCGGCGGGGACGGTGAAATTCGACAGGCTTCGGCCGCGCCGGCCGCCTCCCCACCCCACTGATGACGCGGCTGGTTAATTTTCTAAAACGGCGACACTTTCTCGACGCTGTTGACGGGTGGTGAGCGGCGTGTGGAGGGGGCGGGGAGGGGTGGCGCTCCGCACTGAATGCCGCTGTTGCGCACTGCCGAGTGGAAAGTTGCCCAGTTATTAACGCATTAAACGAGCCGAACACCGTTCGACCGAATGGGAAGAAAAATGCTTTTCTAGTCTCACACGGAGGATGTTTTCGGAGCATGGTACACCGGCTTTAGAACCTCTCAGTCACGGGTCAGGGGAGAATCACAACACGATATCCAGCTTCGCGTTCGGGCGCCTGAACGCGCCAGCGGGGTTTGGGCTCCAGCTCCAACGGCGCGGACGCCTCTGTTATGGCGGACAAAGAACAGCGCCGCAGAACACACGTTAAATCAATAGGTGTAGGGACCATACCTCTGCCGCCTCCCTGGTCAGGGGAAAGACGTTAACCTCGTCATCCGGACGTGCTGGGTACGGATCCCAGCACGGGCACAAACTAGGGCCCGGATGACAGAAAGGGTGGCTAGAAGCTGGTCAACGAGGATCAACCCAGGTCCGGGCCGACCGTGCAGCAACACTGCGGCACGTTCAGCCGTCCGCAACCCTGTGCTGTGCGGCGAAAATGCAACGGGAAAATTATTCGTTGGAACGACGGCACACCATGGACGGTGGGTTTAAGGCATACGCAACGAGCTGTGCTCAGCAAGTACCCTGTGTCTAGTCACATTGTCACATTCTGTCACATAGTCACATTCTGCACTCATTCTGACACCCGTCAGAATAATTGCAGAATGGTTTTCTTTTTTGAAATTTATTTTTTCAGTGTCTACTCTGACACGTCCTCTGTTTATATCACGTGAGCATACGTATCTTGAAAATGGTTGTGAGTGCTAAAATCGCTGCAATCGCATTTCCAACCCGATGTTATTTTGCCTCAAACATTACACAAGAAACACCACAGATCTTCAAACCATTGCGCTCACGCAGTTTGGCAGCTGCTTACCTGCTGACAGCATCGGACAGCATCGGGCCAGAGGTCACGGCCGGGGTCAGCAGTCGTCGGTACCACTCAGCCTGCCGAAGCCCCGTCCGACCGCCGTACCGTTTACCGGCGCCCCGGCGCGCGCGACAGCCGGCGGTTGACACCTCGCCTCCCCACGGCGCGTGTTCACCCGCTCACCGCAACCCGCCCCCTGCCTCTCCACGGCCGCCGGCCGGCCAGAACGACCTCATTCTGGGCTCTCGACCGCCGCGGCACCGGCCCCTCCGGCGCGCGCGGCCAACTCCGCCGCAGTGGTCGGCCGGACGTCGCTCCGGCAGCGCGTGCGCAGAAACAGCAGAACACCAGCAGCGGCGGCGACATCAGACACGTGGTCGCCCGCTCGCGCCCGGTGAGTTGTTTGCCGCCGGGTGACCTTGGCTGCGGGATCGGCCGTTGGCCGTGCGCGTTATCGCGGAAGTCATGGTGCCGCTAGGCGGGTCGATGGGGGTGGCGTTGGTCAGGAGTGGGACGGCGCGAGATAGGAGAGGGGCGCGGCCGCGCGCTGCTGATGGAGCCCTTCGCCCTGATGGAAGGCGTTGGGAGGTGGGAGTGACGGCTGGGCTGCACTCGTGGCCAGGGCGTAAATCGGGTTGCGCAGCGAGTGCCGCTGAGTTTCCTTGCCCGTCACAGAAAACGAACGTGTACGAGGTCATGACGAATTCTGTGATGGAACCTTTGTTTTTTTATTGAATTCCTTGAAAATATCGATCTTATTATTTGAAAGCAAGAGGCTTGATTGAGCCCTAAATTCATGGGATATCGAATACACCCGCCCATCCAGGGACATCATGAATATAAGGCTAAGTTCAATGAGCTGACGGAGACTCGTCGATAGACGAGGAAAAAACATCAGTGTCTGTCAACTACAGAATGCTAACCGACCTGAATAAAGCATCGGGACGGGTACTAGACACAGCACTCCCCTGACCCAGCCCCAGGGAGCCCTCGGACACCTGGCGATGCATTGCCGAGCACCCCTCAGTGGCGGCCAGTTTCGTCGTAACCCTTTGTTACTCCTAACTTCTGTCATGAGTTCTCTCGCGTGGCGATAAATCCAGTCAGGCAGCTTTCTCGGCCGAACATACTTTCGGTTTCAGGCCGCGGCGGTCGTCCCGGCCCGACCGCCTCGCTGCGAGACCCGGAGGCGTGACGGAGCGGGGCGGCCGCCAGCCCTCGGCACGCGATCATTTTCATCACCGACGTGACGTCGACCCATTTTCCCTGGTGATGCACTGTCCTGCCGGAGGTCTGTTGAAAGTGTATCGCGTTGCCAGTTTCGTGCACGGGCACGTGTCAAGATGCGTGGCGTCTTCCGTGTTGCGTTCCGAGAATGTATTATCATTCCATACTGTTGCATGCGGTGGAATTCGTCACGGGTTGGATGAACCTGTGGATTTATGACGAAGCGACGAATTGGACGGTCTTGATCAGAAAGCTCCCAGCGACAAGAATTGTGGCTGGGCTTGATGAAGTGGTCTCCACAAATGATTATGGTCACCAAAGCTTGGCTTAAGACGTTGGGCCCGCGCAGTTGGCACAGATTTGGACGTCAAGGTCGCCGTCAGGTCGCATAAACGTTGTCGGATGTTAGCCTTGTCTGACTCCTCCACCCTCCGTTGCTCGTGCTGCTAAATTTAGACTTGTTCATCTTGCTAGCCTAAATTTAGTCCGCTAACCCGTTGTCATAACGACGGAGTGCAGCGCCACCCGTCTGACATGGGGGCTCTCTCAGGACACGAACAGGACACGAAGGAATGAACGGCAGACGGATTGGACTGGAACACTGTTACGTCAGGATGGGACAAGATGCTCTGTTTGCTATTTGTCTAAAAGATCAGGACATCAATTCTGTATTGTCCGCACTCCCAGCCCTGCTGTACGCGTCCGTGCCTTCATCAGAGGCTGGGATGCTTGCAGGAAATATGACACGCTTGAAACCGTGCCGAGGCGACTGACCGGGTGACCTTTTCCTGATTGGATTGCCTGCGGGCTTGCGCGTGACTGCGGCCGTGTCGGATATGAGAGCAGGGGGAGGGGGAGGGGGCGCATGTAGCATCGCCTGCCCTGAATACTCCATCGTTGTGGGGGATCCATTGGACGGAGGACGGCGAGCTTCCGACCGGTCAAGATGAGGGTGGCCCAACTGAACGACCCCTGGCCAATCTAGTTGGCGTTAACGGCATTTAAGTCGTCGAAATACCGCTTGGCGAAGTGGAACAAAGGTAGCATTTTCACGCTGACTTGTGAAGGCGTTCGAGAGGCAGACACGTACAGCTGCAGATCGCAGCAGAAGATGCGTCGCCTGTGCCGTCCGCGATTCAGCTCAGTGCCTCTAAAATGTGACGGTATCGCTGTAACGCCACGCCATATGCTCCTCCGTCGTGACATTTCAGAGCCGGAACACCCTGATAAATATAGCCCTCGACTTGCCTCGTCAGGCGTCAGTGACACCGTTTTCTGTCGGCGCCGTCACCCTGCCGGAGTCGTTGGTCTCCCAGCTGACTCACCCGCTCTCCACGGAGCACGTGCCGACACCGCCGACCCAAATCCAGGTGAAAAATGCTACGCTGAGCATCCCCGACCGGAGCATCCACGCCGCGCACAAAAACGGCGCGCCACTCACGCGGGCAAACGAGCGCGCCACTCGGCTAGATAGGTCATACCGCCGCCGTCCGCGGCCCGCAGCCAGGCCCGCGCGCGGTTGTGCAGCCCCGGGCGGGCGTGCGTGTGTGCGCGTGAGCGGCAGCCCGGGCCGGGTCGGCGCGTGGCGAGGAGAGACGAGCGGGTGTTGGCGGAGCCTCCAGAGCAGAACGCCGTGTCATCATGGGCATCGAGAGCAAAGCTGAGCTCCAAGATTACCCCTTCACCTGAACTGACACATGCACGCCTGCATTGTGTTGTTTCCGAGCAGGGTAATGGCCGGCATCTGTAACGCACTTTGTCTGGGCGCATAGCGTGTGCATGAAGGTCGGGGTTTGTTTTGTTAAATATCTGTTTTTCCAAGCCCACAGGTTTATGCGTGGGTCATGTCGAGTAGCATGCGAGGTTGCAATTTTTGAGATGGATAATTGCACAACATCAAACCTTCCGTAACTTTTTGTGGGGGGGGGGGGGGGAGATGATTATTGAACCACGTGGGCTAGCCTCATGCAGTTTCATTCTCTGATGCCACTTAAGTTTTAAAAAGCCCACAGCTTTGTGCGTAGGCTGTGTGAGTTTACGGGCAGAAACAGCTGATGTTTTGGGGCGTGAATGATCAACACGTGGTTCAATGTAGCGTCCGTTGTAAGCGAAGCGTTCATGTCAAGTTATCACTAAAATTTACTCAATTCTAATGTCTGTCCCATGAAGCAGTATTACCGCAAGACATGTAAGTCGCAATTTCGTGTCGTTATAGGCCACTGACCTCAACTGACGATCGGCTCTGCAGTAGTTGGAATAGTACTTTTTAGAGGCATAACTGGCTAGCCTTGTCCACTTTTTTACTTAAGATGCCATTTTTTCCTGTAAGTAATATTTTCAAGCGAAAAGGTCGTCACGTTCCACAAACCTAGTCCATGACCTGTGCTAACCTGTAGTCTGCTTCATAAAATCAAGTTCTTGAAGGGCAGTTAGTTACTCACATTTATCGTTTTACCAAACAGCAACACTTTCACACCTGCACGTGCAATTTTACGTCGGAAGCCATGATTTGATAACCCGGTGGCCTAATAGAACCAGTCGGGCTTAAAACTAGCATTGACGATGTACTTTAAGGCAAATAACCTAATACAATAAATATGTTCGACAAATTTCCAGTGCACGCAAACGTATCATTAAAATCCACTGGCCAGTTAATGATGAGTACAAATAGGAAGACAAGTAAGTTATCAGTTGACGAGTTGTGCCCTAACCCAACGCACGAAAACATCTCAAGGTAGTTTCTCATAGAACTACGAGTATTCTTCTAAATCGAAAAAGCGCCGATATTTCGGTTCTAATCCAGTTCTGTTCTAATCCAGTTCGGTTGAAATCCAGTTCTGCCTGTGACCCTAGGGACGGATATCAACTAGCTCGGGATGTCCAGTCATTTCTGAGGCGACGCAGCTTCCTGTCATCGCGAGTGTGAATTCGACACACCCGTCACCTGCCCTGAGGTTTACACCGCACGCAGAAGACCCCTTCCCCTCTGTTCCGCGCGGTAACCCCGACGGCGCGCGCTGCGGAACCGGCCCAGCGCGTGGGCGGCGACAAAGCCCGGGCCAGCGGTGTCACGGCCTCTGGCCCGCTTTCACTCTCAACCGGCGGCGCCAGCGCGCCACGCGCCTCGCAGCGCCAGTCTCGCCACCGCCGCCGCCGCCACTGCGCGGTGCTCTCGGCTTCCGTGGGAGGCCCCGGGGACGAGTCAGCACCGGCGGAGATAGATCCGGTGACCGGCCGGCGACGCCCACCGATCAGCGACGCGGTAAGTGGCTGCGGCGGCGATACCGCCGCGTGCTGACCGGCCCGGGGTGGTGACGTCAGCACCGGGGCGGCCTCCGATGCTGACGGCGGCGGCTCGTGACTGAAGGCGCGGGCGTCGCATTCGCCGGCGGCGGTTTGATTTATCGTGCGGCGTCCACCGACCTGTCTCGTTAGAGCGGGCCCAGGCGGAGAGCGTGAGACCCATTTTAGACGTGACGGTGGGCGACGCCCGTGGCGGAATATGTGGCGAGTGGTGTAGCGCTGACAGGCGAGTGGTTAAACCCGCCCGATGTTTGATATACCGCGAAGCTCATTTTACATCTGGGACACGGATCATCTTTACCCCGGAATGTACCTCGTCGAAATAGCACGCACTGGTGGTGTTTTGTGTGGTAAGCCAAATGGCAGTTCCTTGCCACACGAGTTGCACAAAAACTGCCTCGCCCGCGGTCTCCGTGCGGTCCGACGAGGGCCACATCGGCAGGCGCAGGCTCCGTTTTGCTGGTCTCCGCACTGACGTGTGCAGTTGGAACGCGTGTTGACCGCAGGGCCGGGTAGGTGACCTGATGGAACAGTGACGCCAGACGGGGACGGTTACGAGGGAGTCTAGGTCGCTGGCAGTGGGGAACGTAGGGCGCAGAGACGGATGATGGTTAGAGTATTTGCTTCTAGCACGACGTGCATGAAGAGACTGAAGCGGAAGCCTGAGGACCGTGATTTCGCGACTGCGCGCATGGCCTGTATATTTTGTCTGCCCCAATCATGAAACGTGTTGGCCTCGATAATGAGAATCAGGAGTGCGCCGCGTCAAATGCAGTAAATACTGCCGTAGGGGAAATAACCCATGGAATAAATATTCCTAAGATAATTTGATAAATGTTATTTAATAGTATAGTAACATATATATATATATATATATATATATACACCTATATATGTCAACATTATAATAAAACTATATCTTAGAACCGCATCCTTTAGCTTAAAGATATAATCTACATGTGTAGCCTTTCTTTAGTATCGTACTTTCTTTCTCCATCTTTAGGAATCTCTTCAAATAGAATACGTAAAACTAATGACCGATGACAACGTAATGAATCGTTTAACACCTAATCAAATGGCTTGCAGCTTGAAAGTTTCACCTACTGAAATGTCTAGGAAGATCCGGTCAGGATGGCAGGTTAAAGAAATCATTAGGCGGAGTATTAACAGGGTTGTCGAATGCTGCAGGCTGCAAGGCATTCAAAAGTGAAACTCGACCCAGTCTCTGTGAGCCTTGGCGCAGGGTTAACTGCAGGATGGCCGGCCGAAGGGAATCTTACATTGCGCAGCGTTTTTTTTTCTTAAAAAAGCAGCGCCTCTTTGTTTGGTAACATGGGCGGTAGTGGACAAGGCCAGCGAGCGAGTTGCGTGGACATTCATGTGGAAATGCAGCGACCGGAATCGTTGCGACATTGCGTGGCGTAGCATTACGTGATGAAATCATTACTCAGACTGGCCCGGCTGGAGTCGCGGCTCAAAACAGGTACCGACACCATTCTCAGCTTGCCTTTCAGTCGTGAGACCCGTGCGAACGATTAATAAGACATGTGGTTTTGATGTGGACAGACACAAGTAGACATCATTACAATAAGATTTTCATCCACGATAGTCTGCTCTGCCACGTTCAGGAATGAGCTTGTTCGAGGACTCGAACTCGAAATGCGTTTTGGCTCGTGAGGTGCCGCTGGGTCGATATTTCTATGTAGTAACATGTGGATGGATTCAGGAAAAGGGGACAGAGAGGTCCTATGCTCAACGCTCGCGCTTTTAACGACATCACACACAATTCTTTAAAATAGAAACGCCGACCCCCCCAAAAAAAGAATATATGGGTGATTGCCCCTGATGAATTCTGACCCGCTCCCGAGTCAGCCTCGCTGGCTGAGCGTGCCGTGATCCGCGGCCTCGCACCGCACCCTCAGCCGGATGGCAGACGTTTACTCAAAAGGCTCCTTGTGACGCTTGCGCTCCAAATATTGTGCGGCTCAGGCCGTCCGTGGCACCGGTGACGTCAGTGGCGACACGACGGCAGACGTGTGGGGGGGGGGGGGGCAAGAGGTATGCAGAAAGCAAGTGCTCAATTTAATTCACAAGTATTTGCTGTTATCGCATGATGTCGCTGACTTTGTGACTACGTTTCAACATGCTTATCATCATCATTTGTCAGAGTAACTCGTTGATGATCACTTAAACCCAGCAGGTAAGGCACAATTTTCTCTTAGGCACATAGTGTGAGCTCAAAAGTTGAACATGAAGTGGCTACCAACGTAAAGCGAGCTTGCATTGACTTTCGGAGCGAGCTCGCAGCGGAGTGTGGCGGTGATACGTTAATTATAAATGGTGATCAAGCAGAATATGGTTACACACGCAGCGATTTCCGTTAGGGGCTGCGACTTCCACCATTTGGCATTTGAAATACGTCATGTAAAACCAACGAATATACATCGACCTAACTCGACGCAAAGGTGGTTTGTGCCTGTATTCAAACCTGCGCCTGCCCCCGCTGAGCCAGCTTCCAGTTGCAAACCGAGCAAGCCCTCTGTCCGTCCTGACGGAGTCCGATGACCCAGTTTCCTGGCCGCACCCAATCCAGTGTAGTCCGCTACCGGCGGCACGCCCTCCCCCGCCCCCCCGCCCCCCCCCCCCCTCTCCGGTTATTAAGTCCTCCAGGTTGTCCTGTCCTGCCGGGTGTCCTACGAACGCCGCCGGTACCGGCCGGGCTGACACACTTGGATCGCGGCCGGGCGCCCGTCGGACGTGATGCCATGCGAGCCACGACATCTGCTAACGGTGCGCTGGTACCATCCGCCCGCCTGCCGCACACCGCGGCTGTGTGCACCGTCCTCCCGCCTGCCGCACACCCCGGCTGCTGGCACCGTCCTCCCGCCTGCCGCACGCCCCGGCTGCTGGCACCGTCCTCCCGCCTGCCGCACACCCCGGCTGCTGGCACCGTCCTCCCGCCTGCCGCACACCGCGGCTGCTGGCACCGTCCTCCCGCCCGCCGTACACCGCGGCTGCTGGCACCGTCCTCCCGCCCGCCGTACACCGCGGCTGCTGGCACCGTCCTCCCGTCTGCTGCACACCCGGCTGCTGGCACCGTCCTCCCGCCTGCCGCACACCGCGGCTGCTGGCACCGTCCTCCCGCCCGCCCGTACACCGCGGCTGCTGGCACCGTCCTCCCGCCCGCCGTACACCGCGGCTGCTGGCACCGTCCTCCCGTCTGCTGCACACCCGGCTGCTGGCACCGTCCTCCCGCCTGCCGCACACCGCGGCTGCTGGCACCGTCCTCCCGCCCGCCGTACACCGCGGCTGCTGGCACCGTCCTCCCGCCCGCCGTACACCGCGGCTGCTGGCACCGTCCTCCCGCCTGCCGCACACCGCGGCTGCTGGCACCGTCCTCCCGCCCGCCGTACACCGCGGCTGCTGGCACCGTCCTCCCGCCTGCCGCACACCCCGGCTGCTGGACCGTCCTCCCGCCTGCCGCACACCCCGGCTGCTGGACCGTCCTCCCGCCTGCCGCACACCGCGGCTGCTGGCACCGTCCGCCCGCCTGCCGCACACCGCGGCTGCTGGCACCGTCCGCCCGCCTGCCGCACACCGCGGCTGCTGGCACCGTCCGCCCGCCTGCCGCACACCGCGGCTGCTGGCACCGTCCTCCCGCCTGCCGCACACCCCGGCTGCTGGCACCGTCCTCCCGCCTGCCGCACACCCGGCTGCTGGCACCGTCCGCCCACCTGCCGCACACCCCGGCTGCTGGCACCGTCCGCCCGCCTGCCGTACACCCCGGCTGCTGGCACCGTCCTCCCGCCCGCCGTACACCCCGGCTGCTGGCACCGTCCGCCCACCTGCCGCACACCGCGGCTGCTGGCACCGTCCTCCCGCCCGCCGTACACCGCGGCTGCTGGACCGTCCTCCCGCCCGCCGTACACCGCGGCTGCTGGACCGTCCTCCCGCCCGCCGTACACCGCGGCTGCTGGCACCGTCCTCCCGCCTGCCGCACACCCCGGCTGCTGGCACCGTCCGCCCGCCTGCCGCACACCCCGGCTGCTGGCACCGTCCGCCCGCCTGCCGCACACCCCGGCTGCTGGCACCGTCCGCCCGCCTGCCGCACACCCCGGCTGCTGGCACCGTCCGCGCGCCTTCGCGCGAGATCGAGAGGTTAGCGAGGGGCGCTGACGCATGCCACGAGGGTGCGTTCGTGCTGTTCTTTCCGACCAAAAATTATTTTGTAGTCGAACTAACGACAAAAGTTTGGGCCTGATCGCTTGAAACTCAGGCGGCATCAGGTGTGTACGCACATAGTAGCTAACCGAAAACGTGTCCCTCCTCCTTACAAAATTATCTGAATTTATGGATATATACGTGATACAATGCTGACAGCTAAATTGCTAGGCGTGCACATAACAATAAGGAGATCGGCAACATATGCTATTTTAGGACCCGCTAGATATGTTGCGCGCCAGAGGCGCGCTTAACTGGGTTCTCAGTGATTGTTTTTAGCTGTGCTCCCCTTAGAGAAATATTGCGTGCTTCCGGGTCGTAGAATCGTATTCAGTTGAGTGGCTTGGGCTTACCTGCAGCTGGTCGCCCAACTTAACACCAAGTTATCCGCTTACACTCGCGAAAGACGTCAAGACGCAAAGAACCAGCACAGTTGACGCGCCCTAAAGCAACAAAGATGTCAAGAAACGCAAGAAGCAAAGAAAACAAGGTGCGAAAGCTAATGCGTCTTCTACGATGAGCCCATGTTCCAACTTATGCTTTACTTGTACAGCATAGCCTGAGGGAACCAAACTAAAAAAAACAATGATTCAGTTTTCGTCGGAATCGCAAAACGAAGTAGCCAATTTTTTTTAGAAGATCAGCGTTTGAGGGTCCCCTAGGCCGATTGACCTTTTACCCGTGAATCATACGGACACCCCTGTGGGGAAAAGTAGTTCGTGGTATGTTGACCTCGCCGTGCCCCCAAACCACTGTCCTCTCTGGAGTGCACTGGTCATAAACATCGGAAAAAAAGCGATGTCTGTGGAATATAAATGCCGAAAACACTCTGAAAATAAACAACCGTTTATTTAATTGTGTTAGTTGTGGCTCATGCAGCAACTACAAATGTTAGGATCACCCGATTTCAGATCGGCTGCTTCAAGGAAAATATACAAGAGTTGGTGTGAATTTAGCAAAGATTCTCGAACCAATGGTCTCTGCCATGCCAAAGGCGCTGCCACTTTACGTTGGTGTCTCACAAGTACCAGGTGATACGACGTAGGCTGAGTGCAACGCCCACTAAGCCTGGGCACATTGAAGAGAAATTACCACCAGTATATCAAAGGTCATCTGCTTGTAACTCACCACGATACGTTATCATTTGACAGGTGAGAGTGCAAAACGGACAACTTCCTAGTCAAAGAGTCCGTTCCCGTTGCTGCTGCAAAAAGATGGGATCATTTTGCAGGAGACTGGAGGAGCGCTGATATTTGCTGCCATGGTAACGATTTCGGAGGAGATATCAGCTATCTGCGCGCAATATACTCAAACAGCCTTGGTACATTGACGGTGAATAACATTGGACTTTGTGGTTACTCATAAAGTACGTTCAAAATCGTAAATATGTGCAATAATATCAATTATATGAATATGGAACTAAACGAAATGTTTTGGCATATAATCTATCTGTATCAATTTACACACAACTTGTTTGTTATGTGGCAACAATTGGAGCCAAAAAAGCATTTGAATGAACCGCGCCACTAAGGTCTACCACAGCCTCCCCCAAGCTCCACCCAAAAACCACCTTTCATTTTAGAGGGTGTTGGAGATTAGCGGGGAGCTTTGAGGAGCTTGAGGGATGTTGGAGGAGCCGCGAGAACGATCACATTTCTATGGAGGGGGGGGGGGGGGGCTTTGAGTAGGTTAGAGGTCAGAGGAGCGACGGGAGCAGGCCCAAATACCGGGCTAGCCATAGTTGCGGTACTCAACGATGTAAAGCACCTAATCGGAATCTTGCAGTGGTAAGGTTGAGATCAGTGATGACCACATTCGCACAGAACCACCGGTTAGCGATGGCTTCTCCATTGGTCCCCGTTGCCGTATGGCTGTTTCAGTATACTAATGCTCCTGGTAGCTTTGGTAGACTTTCTAACGCAGGCAGCCCTCGTACCCGGCCGTGCTGACCTGCTAAAATCTGAGGCTGGTGTTCCAACGTGACCTGCCGCCTATGCGATTCACGAGAGGTCCCGATGCGCAGCTGCCCGCAGGTCGCACTGAGCGGCAGTGCCCCCCCCCCCCCCCCCCCCCGCTGCCCGTATCGGGAAGGTGAAAGTCACCCGGCAGTCTCTGGCGGCCCAGGAGCACACAGATCGGACCGAGGCGATCACCCGTCCGTCGCAGCCAACGTCGTGACGACGCGGCGCGTTGACCGAACGCCAGTAAAAAGCGCCTGTGGGCTCCGTCTCGGAGGCGTGATTCCGGTCCGTTTTGGACCGCGGCCGACGGGGTCGGCCGACCACTCATCAGCGCCGCGCCGATCGGAGCCCGCGCTCGGGCGGCGACCCCCGCTTGGCGCTGCGCCGGGATTGTCAGCAGCGCGCATTCGTCGCGGCTCTTACGCCGGAATGGCACGAACAAGGAAACACGCTGGACCCAAAACGCCGATGCCCGTTGAGGCGAATGAGGCGGCTGTACTTAATCCGCGCCCTGGTTTATTTCGTGAGCGACAGCGTAGGGACGAAATGGAATGAGACAGCACGCCAGTGCCGTGAACAGCATGACCTGAAGGTGCAGCTTTCACAGCCCGCCACGTTTGACGGGTATCACGCTCCCGTCGTCCAAAAGTGCAGCGCAAACAGTACACAGCGCGCCATAGACACCAGCGAGCTTGTATGACGAACACTTGGTCGTTACGCCTAAACTACGGCGTGGTATTACGGTCAGATCAAGTACGCCTATGGCGTAGTCACACTTAGAGGCATTTTGAGTACTGCGTTCAAAGTACATGAACATTCTCGCTGCAACTTCGTTCTCGATGTCATGAAATTGGGCTTTGTGAGACTTCACTTTTTGAAATCCCATGACATGTGAAGAAGCAAGCTGTCATTGTTAACTGTTCGCTTCCTCCTCGTACCAATTTTCCGATCCTAATGGCCTACAGATCGTCGCCGGCTCTTCTCCCCGCTTGTCGAGCAGGGTTACCCGTCTGACCGGTTTTGGCATTCATTGTGTGACGGCACTACGTGCGCGGGCATCGGTCGCCAGGGCATTGCGCCACGTCTTCCGGTGACCCAAAGACCTGAAGTTGGCCTTCCGTCAAGTCTAGCAAGTTTCCATTGGTTCACACCTCCACCACATGTGTGGGCTGTTCTTGGGGCTGGATGACTCAGCACGCCTAGCGCGTGATAAACAGATGAACGCGCCAAGACAGTGGCAAGCGAGGCAGAGCTGCCAGTAGATGACCCGACCGCATCTACCGCTTGAAGGAAACCACCGAGAAGTGTAAGGCAATGGCACAACGACGAACATGGAGTTGTGACGACCAACGACAGCTTTCCTTCAGTGTGCACCAGCTGCCAGAGCTATTGCAACAGGCCGAGCAGACGCTTTATGTACGTCACTCACGCACAACACAAGTCCCTCAGAGAGGCCACCCGGCGCGTGACGTTCCGGTCAACTGGCGCCGAACCGTGGGTCGACTCGTACCGGCGCCTGTGGCCGGTTTCTAGAGCGGGCGGGCCAGGGTGCCGGCCGGCGGCCGGGCCCCCCGCGGCCCCAGTCGACTTCGACACGCTCTCGCCGCGGCCGGCGGCGGCCCGTCGGCGCCCTCCGGCCGCGGCGCCGCCGCCTGACCCGGTTGCGCAGCGGCGGGTGTGACGGCGCCGGCGCCGGCTGCCCAACAGATCGGTCACGGGCGGCGCGTGACGGCCTCGGCCCCGGCGCCTGTCATCTCCGGCGCCCGGCGCCCGGCACCGCGACACCTGGCGTCGCCGCCGGCACGAGTGATGACGCCGCCGCCGCGAGCGATGACGCCTCCGGCCCGGATCACGCCCGGCGGCGCTGATGGCACGGCCGTGACGGCCGCGCCAGGCGCGGCCCCGCGCGGGCGGCGGCTTTCTCGGCGCCGGATCGATCCGCGTGGTCCGGCGGCGCTAGGGGCGCGCTCTGCAGCGTGGCGACCGCAGGCACCGCGGCCCCAGCACAGCCGCTGCCGGTCGGCGCTAGCGGGGGCGCCCACGGACGGCCGGCGCCCAGCGAGAAGGCGCCGATTCTCGGACTGGCGGGGTGTTTCCTCGCACGGGCCGTGATGGGGCGACTGTTGACCCTGCTGGACGTCCTGTGCCGTTCGCCCCGGGCGGGATGACTTGCCCGCCGCGAGAGCCACCACCAGCTGCTCTGTTGCCAGCTCATCTATTGACGATGACGCCGCGCTCCGCTGCCAGACGATCGACAATGGGCGTGCGCCGCGACCGCCGCCACTTTCCGCCGCCGCCGGCTGTGAGGTCACTGATTCACGCCGAGTCTGGCGCCGCGTGGTCTCACTCTCGCCACGCGGCGGCAGCGCGCGTCTGGGCGGAGGGCTTCACCAGCTGAGCGGGCGCGGAATGTGAGCGGCGGCCCGGCTCCCATGCCTCGTGGCGCTGCTAGTTAATGGCCGTGGGGTAAACGTCGATGTAATCGATGTATCGCAGCATCCGACAGATCGGGGTGGTTTCAGACGAGTGTTTTATGAGCAGCCACCGCTACGCCCGAGCTATAATTTCAGATCCGCAATAACCAGCATAGGTTGAAGGCTGCTTTCTATGGTAAACGGAGACGCTGCGAAACTTTCTTGTTTTGGGACGCATCTTCCGGACAGCTGGTTGTGCCACAGTTAAATTATGAATGATTGGTTTCCAACCAAAACTTCACACCACAATTCATCAAATTCATCATCAAATCATCATCATCGTCATTCATTTATCAAATTCTACACCAAAAACTTCAGCTATTTACTTCGTGTTATCTTAGGTCACTAGCCTTTGCGTTGCGTTCACGGGCATGCGCAATGAAAAAATTGACTTGCAAATTGGTTTAAAATAGGCGTTGAAACGTTGAAAACAACGAGGCACTCTAGTTCTGCTGACGACCAATTTTACTTTCTAGAGATTCTGAAGATGTAAACTGCGTACGTACGTAAGTAATGCTATCAATGCCCGTAACCTTTACAAAGGAGATTCGAGGTGAAAAGTGTTGGATCCAGAATTTCATCAAGGGGTGGGGCACGTAAGATCACGCTCCGCTGGACTTTGGGACTCCCTCTTAAAATTTTCGGATGTCAACCATTTAATTTTGAACTTTTTGTGTATACTATTTTTTGTACGGGAAACCGTCTTCCAGTGCACAACCCAAGTAGGCGAGGTGCGCGTGTACATGCACGGAGTGTATTCATTTTATCCAGACATTGTTGGATCCCGTCCTTTTGAGGCTATTGGGAGTTGCAATCTTTGGCGTTGAGTTAACGAACGCCAATGTAGCGGGAGGTGTTGGCTAAACGACCCTGGAATGCTAAATGACGATTACATTGAGGGTACTCAGGATTTAGACTTGTGCTCAGACGGTTAGCCGGCTGGTCGATGCGATCAGTTGACGGCTAATACTAATGCAGAGTTTTTGTTTTGAGTGTAATGCAAGAATGCAAACTGTTCTAGGATTCAAAATATTCCAAGAACACGATGCACAAACACACTGAGCGCCACAAATTTAATAACCAAAGGAAATGATGTGTACATCGGCAGTGCGTCCAATTATCTTACGCAATTGCGCATACGAATGCATCGGAGCATATCCGGCCGCCGCCCCCTACGACTAAGGCACCAAGAAAAACCGTCCTTGTGTAGATCTTGCACTTATATACACAAATTGATTCAGCGAGGCCATGCGGAGGAGCATGGGAAACGACATGAGTGACGAGAGTGCTGCTGCTTGCAAGCGCATGTGGGACTTTGGGGCAACAGAGGAAGGTACTTCTGACTTTGGCGGAACAGCCCATGGCCAATGTGGAGAGCCCCGAGCGACCAAGAGTGCCCGGGTCGATTCAAATCTAGGCATCCGACAACAACGCAACCCTCCGATAAATTGGGAAAACCCAAGGCCACTAGGAACGAAATCTGAACCGCCCAACTATTGCGGGAGCCGCGACACACCAACAAAAAGGCTTCTGTCAACAGAGAAAGATCCTTCGAGCAAACGGGATGGAGCGAAGATTTATGTGGTAGGCCCCTGAATGATCGGGAATGCCCGGTAGGTTAACATTCAAGGGCCAGCCAGAGCTCAGGGTCCTTCGAGCAAACGGGAGGAACCCAGGACCATTGCACATGAGCTGATTGAACGTGAACGCCCTCGAGCGATCGAGAGTGCCGGGGTGGACGAATGCATGGTCTCGAGGCTAGCGTGAGGTCTACTCTGAGCAAATGGAAATAAACCAAAGGCAACGTGGAAGGCTCCTCAGCGATCGGATTGACCCAACAAGTGGACATATGGGCCCTGGCGACAACTTACATAGCCACCCAAGGAAATCTGGCTTTAAAAAGGCGAGGGTGGTTTCCCGTCCTTCACCCCTTGAACGCTGCGAAACGTAGCGATACCTGTGAAGCTCGCGAGCTTAAATGAATTTTTTGTCATCGCCATTTGTCCAGTCGTTTTTATCCCCACCCTAATCTACTTAGATGTTCCAATTCCACTGGCCTTAAACAGTCACCAAAATTTAACATCTATGCATCAATGCGTGACTCGTGCCTGGAAAACTCGGTGGTCACCAGGGTGCAGGAATAGCACCCAACTGACATCTGATGTCCAATTTCACATCTGGCCTTGATAGCTGGATCGTTGATGCTTCGGGCGCCAACTGCGCCGATTGCCGACAGCTGCCCAAGCACCCGATGTCGTGGCAACGAGCGCTGCAGTCCAGGCCATGACCCAACGGTCAGGAATCGGGACCACGACAGCAAGAACGTGTCGTTCCACGTGTTCATTGATGACACCAATGAGTGTCACTCGGGACAATATTCCTGGTAATCGCACTAGGTCATTGACCGATAACCTCTCACACTGCCGCCATCCGAGGTCACCACCCTGAGTTAACACCCGGAAACCATGCTGCGGTTGTCATATCCTGTCCCAAGCCGCTTCGCGCCATCCTGTTTTCCTCGTCACGCGTCTTACGGCGGCGAATTCGGCGCGGCCACTCCGCCTTTTTCTTCCTCACTCTTGTTTTTGGCCAACATCCCGGACGTTGTGTGTCGGGGATCAAACTCGACTTATCGCCATGTCGTAAATCAGAGGCAGCGGAAGAAAAAAAAACAAAACTCGCTTTTAAAGTTAACAAAAACATTTCGTCAGGAAATCGCTGGAGCCAGGTCTTTCACACGTCAGAAACAAACTACCAAGGCATTTCGAATCTGGGTCGGGAAACGGTTCTGAGCTACTCAGCAGTTCTGGGGGCGTTGCGATTAACGCATGGGTATGAAGGGGAAATCGGCAAACCTCCGAATGAATGGAGCGTCGTGCAGGAAACGCGCAAATGGGCTGACCGTGTCGTGTAGTCAATGACCAGATCGTCGCCGCTGATCGCCGCCGCGTGACGCTTCCAGGAAAGCGTGGACGTTTGGTCTACCGGCGGAGATTCTTTGAAAGGGGCTGTTCACATGGCCAGGTCAACGGCACCGGGTCTCTCACAACCTCTGCACACCACCAGTATTAGATGCATTATGCTTAAGCATCACCAAGCGTACGGGGTTTCCACTCATGGCAGATGCGCGCAGATCTTTTGGCGGAACACAACCTTTTGATGCTATCACTCACTAGAAAATAAGCTACCATTTTTAGACAAACTCAGTCAGTAATTTGCGATCCACCTAGTTTATGTTAGCACTCTTATAAACACTCATGTGTCGTCTCACAGATATACAAGTGTCAAGAGAAAAGCGGACACGGTACCAATTCCTGCAACGACACTGCAAGTGGCGAGCGGCCGCCATCGCAAAGGCTCCTGGTCTTCTGCTCGAGAAAGTGGAATGGCACGAAACACGTACGGCCAGAGCGCTTGGGATGCAAATCTCAGTGGCTGAACAAAACACGCGCTGGGGCCTCGGCATTCAACAGGGAGTTTGGTAACCACTTGCGTTGCGTGGCAACAAAGCCCGATGCCCAGTCACCTGCTTGCTCTCGGCTATGGCCGGCTCTGTGGGCACCGCGATGACAACGCCGCCGTGGCGGCGGTGTCTGCGTCATTGGCTGGCAGAAGTCCGACTCAGCACAATCAGATCACACCGACCTTGCAGCAGGAGCGCACAGCTCCGAGTCCGCTGCAGCCAGCCCAGCGCCCGCACCGGCCACTGGGGTAATGAGTTTCTGGCTGCACCCCCGCTCAGAGACAGACGCTGATTCCGTGGGGTCAGCCGGGCCGGGTCGGGTCGGCACGCTCTGGCGCGGCTCATCAAAACACGGTCCGATTACCAGCGCTCCAATTTCGGCTTCCCCTAGCGTGTCCGCTCCGGCCCGGGGGGCAGCGACGCAGCGTGCGGCCCGAGCAGCGCCGAGTCGCATCTCGCGAGGCCCACGCCCACGCCCACGCCCGTGCGCCGGCTGGCATGCTGAGATTTAACCCGACACAGCTGGCTACAGCCGGTAGCACGTGGTTATTTATGAGCGGTTAGTAATTGCTGTACCACTCTCCGTGAGGGGCCAGCTTGTCTGCTTCTTTTATTAATTCCGTTTGGCGTCCACGAAGGAAGTACTAGCGGTTGTCAGGAATTTGATTTTGTTTACTTTTGACAAAAGAGCGCTTCAAAAAAGACCGCGTTGAATTCAGAGAAGCATGGGTGAAGCGGTAACAAGGAAACCCGTTTTGTATCAAGACCCATTTCGACTGAATCCAACATGAGAGAAATATATATATATATATATATATATATATATATATATGCATATACGCATACATACAACGAAGTCAGCCGATGAAAGGCGCCAGTGTCGTAAAACCGGCCTTAGGCACAGCACCGTGCCGTCCGTTCACACACTATCAGCTTATGCACACTCGAAGACAGGCACTGTTTTGACTTTCGAGACGGTGCGCGCCGGCCGCGGCACACAGCTGTGCACACGCACAGAACGGAACGCTTTCGCCGTGGGCCGGCCGGCCGCCGCCTTCTGCAGCTGATGAGCCGTGGCAGGCACGCAGCGTTTCGCCGCAGCCAGGCCTGAAAACGGCCGGCACATGGCCGGGGAAAGGCGTCGGAAAGAAGCGGGGCACTCGGGTCATCGGTGTGGGATGTGGAGAGGGAAAGCGAATGGACGCTGATGTGGAATCAGTGGGGGTTTGGGCTGACACTGAGTCATGGCCCCGAAGTGATCAAAAATGGACAGTAATGATGCATTTTTGGATTTGATGGAAATTGAAGCACCTTTTAGTAATGGAAGTTTGATGATGAATCAGCTGATGACTTAAAAAATAACCAACTAAGGTTAATATGATGTTTTTAGTTCTTAGTGATGAGGAACGCTTGAATATCTTGTGATTTGTGTTATTCCATGTTGCAAAAGATACGTGCCCAATGCGAAGGGAGTTATTCACACAACAAGATTAAGGTTCTGATGTCGCACGCTGTGATCACTGAGAACACAACGAACAAGGCGACCGTGCGGTGCTGGCTTTTCGGTCCCCTACACCTCAACAATTTCCATCAGCAGCCATTCGTTTTCGAGGCCGCGTTTCGTGCGATAGCGCCTGCGTGTTTACCTCTGAACTGAAACGAACGCTCCCTGAAGCGCACGCGCCCGGTCGTTACCCGCGATCTGACGCCCCCCACTGTGTTCCAGACCGAGACGTCTGCTGGATCGCCATACGATGCGGCTGCCGCTACGGCTAGTTTGCGGCCTGCTGATGCTGTGGACGGCGTCGGCATCCACACTGCTGAACGTCCAGCTGGACCCGAGCCGGCCGACACAGCTGTACCGGGCGCCAGCGGCTGGCGGCGGCGGCGGCGCCTGGATCATCACCGCGTCCGGGCCGCGGCGGCCCGGGCCGGCGCCGCAGGCCGACACCGCGCGGCCGTCCGGCCTGCGCCCCGGCCCGGCCCCCGGCGGCGACAGCGGCTGGCTCCAGCAGAACAGCGTGTACGGAGGAGCGGCCGAGACGGGCGTCCGACGGAAGCCTGCCGGGCAGCAGGCCGCGTGGGGCAGGCCGCAGTCTAACGGGCAGGCGAAGCCGGCAGGTTCCCCCGGCACCGGCACCAAGCTCACGCTGCCGACGTTCGTGGTCACCTCGCGACCCTTCGGCCTTCACTCGTCGTCAAACTCGGGTCAAGGTCACGCCAGGCCACCGGTGAGCGGGTACAACCGGCCCGGCCAGCCGAGCTTGGACGCTGGTCAAGGTCACAGCAGGCCGGCTAGTGGCAGTTCCGTCCTCTTCGATCAGCCGAACAGTCACCCCACTACGGCAGCCGATGCAACTTCCGTGGCAGGTCGTCCGACCCTTGCCAGTCTCAGTCACCTCAACTTGTCTGGCGCCTCACCCCCCGCCGCTCGACCGCATCAGGGTCACGCGAGCCCCGCCGTCCCCCAGCTGTCATCTTCTGCCAGCGTCATGGCTTCAGCAGAGCTGGGCCACAGCGCTCCTCCCGCCCACTCCCCGTCCGCCCATCACCCGTCCAGCGGCGCCGGTGGCATCGCCCCCCAGCTCAGTAGCGGCGGCGCCGATCTGGTCTCGCCGCCGGACCAGGGCCCGCTGGCCGCGCCGCCCTCCCCCGCCCCTGCCGCAGTCGACGCCAGCGCCAACGCCGGTACCGACGCTGTGGCTGACACCGACGCCGACGCCGAGGCCGACAGCGACACCAACGTCGACGCCGACGCCGATGCCATCGCCGACGCCGACGCCGACGCGAGCTTGGTCACGCGCAAGACAGCCGCCGACGCCTTCTCCAGCGTGGGCGGCCAATCCCTGCCCACGTTCAACCTGGGTTGCCGCCAGGGCCGCCGCTGCAGCTTCATCATCTCCGTGCCGACGCGGGTGCCGGAGCCGACCTACACGCCGTACGATCCGGACGCTGTGCGCAGCTACCTGCAGCGCTATCAGGCGCTGCTAGCCGGCAAGCGCGCGCCGCCGCTGAAGTCGCCACCTTCGCAGCCGTCACCGCCGGCGCGGTCGTCACAAGCGCCGCAGCCGCCGCCGACAGCAACGCCCGCTGATGGAGCGCTCTCGCCCATGGACGCCTACCGGGAGGACCAGCGGAAATCGGCGTCCCAGCGGCGGCCGGTGGTGACGTCACCCGTGGCGTCACCGGCGCGGGCCGGGTCGGGAGTCGGGGCCGCCGGCGGTGTCGCGGTCAGGTGGGATCGACCGACGGTGCAGCAGCTGATCCGGCGGCCGGCAGGCGGCGCTGGGGCGGCCCGCTGGCGTCCGGCCGGGGCGGCGGGTCACGCCAACCGTGACCGGCGGCCGGGCATTGCCGCGCTCTACCATAGCCTGAGGGCGTCACCACTGACCGTGCGACCGAGCGCCGGGTCACGGTACGCCGGCCACGCCTTCAGGAGCGGCAGGGTGGTCGGGGAGGCACGGGAGCTTGACAGTGGAGAGGAGTGGATTCCAGAGGATCACAGGAAGCCCAAAGCTGGGCAGGGTGGAGCCTCCAGTGGCGGGCAGGGCCAATCAGCGGGAGGCAGCCAGCAAAACGGACGACCATGGTCGAAGTATTCGGTGGAGAGGGTGAACCCTAAGACGAGAGAATCGTATCCAACTGTCTGGCACTCAGCTCCGGACTCGCAGCCTCCACACAACTCCATCCCGCTGACTGGAAGGATTTTCAAGGCCCACTTGTCGAGCGGGCCGATCAGATTCCAATCAAGAGAAGGGTCGAAGCAACCGCGCTCAGAGAGCAGCTTCAGGCAGTCGTCGCCTCAACGTGTGTCGCAATCTGCGACAATAATCACGGCCGACGGCTTGCGAGAGCTGCCGAACGTGCTGGCCTCGCGCCCAACGAGCCGCGAAATAACCCCGTCCGCTCACCCGAAAGTAGACGGGATCGGTGCCGAGCGTCGCCTGCAGATGGCGCGCACAGTCGGCCACCACGCGGCGCTACTATCGCGACGGAGGCTGTCTACGCGGCGAGCTGGATTACAGGGCTCGTGGAGGCAGCCAGCGGCGGGGCCGGCCGCGCGGTCGTTCCAGCGATAGTGGCGTCATGCGTCGACCACAGTGGGTCTCATTCTTCGAAGGGTTATGGCATTCGAGCATTCATGGGAAAGAGACAGTGAACAGGGTCGTCGTCGGCAGCGACAGTGGTGGACACATGTGGATTAGCAGGCTTATTTTACGCGACTGCTTTGCGGCCATTGTATCCACAAACGGTGCAAGCGTGAAGTATTCACATGAACTATGAACAAAGTTGTGGCATGAAATATATCCAATTCGATGTCACAGCCTGACATCAATGGCCACTGCATGAGATTATTTGCCCCTTTGCTGCATGCGCAACACCCTGTGAACTTCCAAATGTGTGACGCTGTTTCAAACGCATGGTTTCACACACTCGTCGTTTTGAGGATAGAAATGCAGCGCACACTACGGCTCCGTTCAAGTGAGATGCAGCTTCGTTCAGTGTTGCGTTACCATTATTTTTCATATACAATATTACAGATTCAACGAGATTTTGTGAGCGTTCCGTGACGACATCTGGTATGCAAACAATCCTGTGGGTGTTTGAACTCAGGTATGCTCAGTGACATTCGGACAGAGCGAAAAGGTTGAATGTAAATGTGGTAGATCCATCACTGTGTTGACGAACAGCTGGCACTTTAAGTAGCATTGCGCTCATTTTTAATGCTGGATGCCACATTTCGCCATAATGGAACATCATTTTTACATCATTTCTTTGTGAAAACCCTCACCCAATACCGTGCATTGTCTGGTAGGGAACAGGCTCGTTTCACCAATAAAAAAACACTTAAGCAGGGGCGTCGCTTCGAATGCCGTAGGGCAAGGGGCGGTCCCACATATAAAGCCGAGTCCTTAACGCTGCTCCGAGTCGCTCTCATCTCGCTCTCGTGTCACTCTCACTCATGGTGGTTCACCATCATGAATCACTTCACTGGCCAAAACTCCGGACGTTTTCTTTGCATCTAGAATGTTGATCCGTGCTCCCTGGTGCCTTAAAGGTTGGTGGATTACCAGCGACATCATTTATTTGACGGCACCAGCATCGAGATGGAAGCCGCCTTGCTTAGAAAATTATCGACTTAAAAGTTACATAGCTTGATGATCAAGCTGACATAATCAACTCGGTGTAGATTTGTTCAAAACTAACATTCTAAACCCTGTTCGTGATTTTCCCGCGACATTCGTGACATACCTCATGGCTTATGGGTATTCTCCAGGGACCGTACAAATATCAAATTACACCATTGCCTGTCTAGGCATACTTCAGAGGCCTTCGACACACATCTCGTCTCTCTCTCTCTCTCTCTCTCTCTCTCTCTCTCTCTCTCTCTCTCTCTCTCTCTCTCTCTCTCTCTCTTCTCTCTCTCTTCATCTCTCATCTCGAACGATTCTCGTCTCTCTGACGTGCTGGCTTTCGATTGTAAAATTTCGAGGCGCATTTCCGGTTTTCATGATTCGTTCATATCACCGAGCAACACCTGAAACGCATCAGAAGTCCGCCTGTCTCCTTGGTATATTAGCCGTCTCGGAATACAGTTGCTTCGAGTTCTCGGTTCGGTGAGGAACAGCTGAATTGGCGAAGTCCAATGAACTGGTCTCGTGGTCGTGAATACGTAGCGTATTAGACAATTACGCTGTGTCCTCGGGTCGTTTACAGCAGTGAAATGTTAGCTGCCACACCACGTGCCCCCTACCGTTTTAAGCATTCTGTCCAGCCGCTGCGGTGCCATTGAACAAGCATCTGCCTTCAAAAATACATTCTGGTTGACTTACGAACAAAACATTTTGGGAAATTCTATACCTGACTGGTTCTCAGTACACCTGGAAATGTGTCATCTACTTATTAATAAATGAATGTGTGCATACAAGACACACGAATGCAGTCAACATTTCAGTATCTTTTCGTACACACCGTTCCAAAACCTGCTCGTGAATTTCCTGCGATATTCGTGACATACCTCATGGTTTATGAGCCCTCTCCAGCGACCATACATACATCAAACTACATTGCCTGTCTCGGAACGCGTCAGAGGGAATATATTAAAACTTTAACATAAGCATTGCGTAGTGTTATCCTCTCATTTCAGGTTTGAGAGATTCATTTAACTAAAGGAGGCCTAGAGAGTTTCATGGCAGAAGCGGCTGTAAAGTGTAGGGAATTAAACACTGCTTTAGCTTGTTACACACACTCAAATTAATGTTATTTCCCCGCTACCTTTTATATTTTCCGCAATTGTGTTCTATATACACGAGAATGCTTACCTTGAAACGGCCTATTACCATTCGTGTAAAATCATTACCCGTCGTTCCACTATTGAACAGAGTTCAGGGCAGCCTATCCTATCCGGGACCACTGAACCCCATCGGATTCTTCTAGAAGTTAAACTAAATCTGGTGAGGGCTGCCGAGCGGGTAGCATACGTGATGTGGCAGTTTCAGTCAAGCGCAGTAAAAAGTCAGTTGCTTTTCGGTTGGCATCCATATTTTTCCACCGTGCCTGGACATACACTGAAGAATGGCGGGATTGGAGAACCCTAAGGAATGACCTTAGGTCGTATTAAGGCCCCGTCCCCGAGGGCCGGCCGTCAAATGGCCTTAGGTCGTATTAAGGCCCCGTCCCCGAGGGCCGGCCGTCAAATGACCTTAGGTCGTATTAAGGCCCCGTCCCGAGGGCCGGCCGTCAAATGACCTTAGGTCGTATTAAGGCCCCGTCCCGAGGGCCGGCCGTCAAATGCCACTCAGAGCGCCTCTTGCAACCACTGTCCCACGCCCTTTAACAAGGTGAATCTCCAAGTCGGCCAGAGACCATCAACACCGAACAGTGAGCTCCATTTCGGTCTAGGCCTTTACGTCCCATTTTATAATATATGTCCCATTATACTCTAGCCCCTTTTTCCCTGCAGGGGCAAGTCAGGGTCCGCGAATTGCATTGGCCGCGGCCTCCGAATCAATTATGGGGCCCTGTATCGGTCAGGGGCCTCTGTCACTGGTCGCAGCACTGAGAGAATGGAAGAAGATAATATACTTTACGATAGGAGGCGTAAAGGATACAACGAAAGGGTTGCACACACACACACACACACCCACACCACCCACACCCACCCACACACCCACACCACACCACACACACACACACACACACACACACACACACACACACACACACACACACACACACACACACATATATATATATATATATATATATATATATATATATATATATATATATATTATATATAACTTGTACGTCACTTGTATGTCACGACACTACTCCACATTCTGTCTTCTTCTCTGACCACACAAGCTGTTTTCATCTTCGCCTTTGTTAGGGACCATACTTTTAACCATCTCCCAAACAGATGATCGAAACGAATTTATTGGACTTCACTTTGCTCAAATGTCTGGAATAAAGCCATCAGTTACGTCCATAATGTATGCTCCTTTTCCAAAACCACTTTTCATGCATGCTAGTGTAGCGGTCACACTCATTCTCAGGTTGCAACATGGCAATAAACATCTTCTGGCTCTGCGTGCAAATAGGTTAGTTCTAGCACCACGCAAGCTGTATTCATGCATCATTGTAACGGTTCTGCAACAGTACAACATACTTTAAACATAGATAATGTCAGTCATTCCGCAGCCAGATAATCCCAGGGGGTTTAGGCGCAGCATCCATCATGCACAAGTACGACACATTTACGCATAACTCAGATGTATATACAGGCCAATCAGTGTCCTCAATGGGCTCATGTGGCGCACTGCCGGCCGATTGCGCGAGGAGAGCTCACACAAAGGAAAAGAGCGGGAGGTTAAAACGGCGCGACAGAGACAAGCAGAAAAGGATGATGGGATGAGTTTAGGGAACTTAATTGAAGCCGTGTTTCCGGAGCCTACAGCAAACTTTTGCTCTAGCTCAACCACTCATGCAAAGATTTTTGATCTTGTATTCCACATATGAATTGACACCCACGTGACCTGGCCTCGGGCCACGCCGGCTGTGCCATGGCCCCTGAGCACTGATATGGCTTCTGCTGTCGTTGGCGGTCCATAAAAGGGGTGCCTGACGACATTGGTCGCGTTCCCATTTAAGGAATAACAAGTTTGGTCTTCCCCACGACAAGCGTTTGCCTGCAGTTGCGCATTTACTACGAAACGTTTCTTATGTACCGCTTGATGTTTCATTTGAGTCAATGAGTTACTAGCCACACGATAAAATGAAGATGCGGTGAAGATGATGACGCGTCAAGAGCTTGAGAAAGGCATTCAAAATCTAACAAAATTCCCTTCTTCACATTGGTTAAGCTCAAATATGAGCGCAGCACGGCTCTGAGAGGTCATAATGACCGGCAGCAGGTGGTTCCAGGACGGGGCCGGGCGATACGAAAACACCCTACGCGACATCGACAGCCGGGAAGCGGGCAGCCTCAAAGCGCCAGCCACCGCCCACCCAGTGATACGCTCACTCACAGCGGTCCGAAGGACGAGCAGCGACCGGACCGCCATGGGGAAACGGGGGCATATAGGGCTCTGAAAACGCCGATGTGGTCGCGGTGCGTAACAAGGTCACTGATTCCGCGCCAACCTAGATACCTTACGACCGGTGAAATAGCATTTCGACCCCGCGCCCCCGAGACAATCCTGGCCACGAAATGTGCGATTTTATCACCCGGCCGAGATAATGGGCGGCGGCCCCAATCCAGACTGAGAGGTTGTGCAGGATGTGGGGAAAACATGGGTCTGGATAAGGAGTTTGCAGGCTTCGATGGTGAAATAATGACGAATTTCGCGCAAAGTAGGATGGAGTTGCACATGTAACTAATTTTGACATTTGCTCATTCCTGGCTAGGGTACGATCGATGGCCACTCCCAGCATCTTCACGGACGGGGAGGAGGCTAATATTAAGTTACAGATGTTAAGATGAAAAGATGGGGTTTTTAGATGGCCTGAGGTGTGCCGAGTAGGAGAACGGAGATCTTAGTAGGGTTCATCTTCAGGGAATTGGCAGTTCAGTAGGATTGGAGGGCAAGGACGGTCTCCTTCTGGCGGAAGTTTGGATGGATAAGTGGTCGGGGTGGGCGTAGTCGGGGAGTTGTGTATTGTTCGCATAAGAAACCAGACGCCCGTGGGGCAGGTGGGGTGGAAGGCCGTTCGTCAAGATGCTTAAGAGGATTGGGCCCACCAAGGACCCCTGAGGGATACCGTGGGACAAGGTAAGGAATGGTGAATATCACCTCTCACCACCTGCCGCCGTCCATTAAAATAACTTTTAAACCATCGAGGATCGATACCCTACCACTGCAGCTTGGTGAGGAGGATGCCGTAGTCAACGCTGTCGAAAGCTGGACTTACGTCTATGGAGGGGACGGCGAAGACATGTCCAGAGTCTTTTGGACGTGCCGTCTACTCCACGGTGTCTACCATGACATCCTCCGCTGAGTGGCACGGCCCATATGCATATCATGAAAGGTCTAAGAGACCGTGGACATAAAAATAAGCCGATTACTGGTGACAGACAACCTTTCCGCGTATTTTCGACAACGCACATAAAATTAATATAGGCCTTAAATTGCTGGCAACGTCACTTGGACCGAACTGGTGAGGGAAAACCCTGAGGCTGAGTTCCACGCACAGGGAGAAACGCGGGCGACGACGGCAGAGTTGACTAGATGAAGTATGTGAAGTCCTATGACAGCGAGACAGCTTTTTTGGCGCGAACGGCGGCACACCCTCGACTAAGCTTACATGCATGCAGCAGCTCTAGATGAAGACAAGACTAGCCTGGCTGTGGTTACACACGGTGTTCTCGGAGGGAAAGGCCAGACACCGCGATTGCTCACCTTCAGCTCGGCCGCGATTTTGGACCAGCTGAGGCGAAGTGACGGCTGAAATCGTCGGCCATGTTAGCGGACATTGCCTCTTCAGCGCCACCATCCCCCGGACGCCCCCCCCCCCCCCCCCCCCCCCAACCCAGCGGGCCTGAGTCCAAACTCACGGACAGTCCGCCAGAAACTAGCCGGCCGGATGACATATTGGCACGTTGGTCGCATAAGTCGCACCTGGCCTAAGCGCAGCAGGCCTTAAGCCGGTTTCGCAGAGGCCGGTATTCTGTGCGCTCGGTCTCCACACCGCACCTGAGTCATGATTGGTAAGCGTGGTAGCGCCCCCGTATCACACACGGCAGATCGGGATTGTCCTCAATCCAGGGGCAGCGTGGACGGCGGGGCGTCACTGTTTTCACAGGACAGCGCACATCTTTGGCACCTGACCAGACGCTCATGGGCTCCTCCAGCTTCCCCGCCACATCCACGGCCCGGTACAACGGGTCCCAGTCTGTCTGCAGCAAATGCAGGCTGAGCGCGTCCCAGCAGACTTTGCGCCAGCGGCGAATACAAAAGAAACAGGACGTAAATGCTGCGGCCTAAACGGGGCACGAACGAAGGTGGTGAGATAGTCTGAAAACAGCGCCGGCGGCACCAGAACTGCGTCCTCCAGTTTCGGCATGTCGGCAATCGTGTGACCCAGGAGACTCTGTCAGCTTAATGTGAGTCGGTATGTCAGCAAGCCGCGCAAGACTCAGATCGTTTGAAATAGATACGTTGCGACGCCCAGGCGGCTCCTGGCAACGCATTAAGTCGGTGTGAAAATCACCCAGACAAAATAAATCCACCTCCTGATGGCGGCAGCCGCTCCTGTTTGTCGTGTATCTCGTCAAGGCCGCCTGATGTCGGCTGAGACGGGGGACGGTAGACAGAGCCCACGATGGCCAGCTACCCACCGCCACTCCGCGCCACCCGCAGCGACTCGCATGCTGCACTGGCGCTGGGTGTGGGTAGCATGCCGCAGTTTAATTGTTCCCGGCACAGGTCTGCGGCACCACTACCACGGCTCGCGGTCGCTGCTCCGTCACTTGATCGAGAGACTCCTTCATTGAGTCATTGTCATCACGTCGCTCCGTCACTGAGAAAGCCAGGAGCGACTCTTGCAAGAAATAGACCAGGAAGTGCCGTTGCAACGAAAACAGCACTCGCGTCAGTCGGCAGCATGAAAAAATAGCGTTTTGCTAACACAACCCTATCTCTAACTTGCGAACGAACTTGAGAGTTAATGTATGTGACCTGTCAGTCATCATTTTTAGCGCGGACTGCTTCTGTTTATTGATAACAGCACCCTTCGAGGCTGTACACTTTTAATGAATGCTATACAGTACACTCTTGACTATTTTTGACTCGATCCGTTGTAAATTTTGCAGATATTTTATGGAATTGTATTTATTGTATTCCATTCGATTTGAGACTGTATTGCTATTTTGTAACGCTGACTTTGTTATTTATATATTTCTAATTACAATACACTGCTGCTAACTGCAATAGAAACAGGACTCACCGGCGATGGGGAAAAGCTTTTTTTCGTTCGTCTTTGTTATATTCAGGCGGCTTTCTCACTTTTTGCGGGAAATGATGGGGTTTGTTAGTTTGCAGATTCCTTATGACCGTACTAATGTCCTTTGCCCAGGCTGGACAAGTTAACTCATTTTGTTGTCACCTACTCTCTGGTTGATGATCGTTTGCACTAAAAAGCACCTTGTTAAATCCTGACTATTCTCTTTCGCGTCAGTGCAGCATTATAAGTTTCATAAAACTTTTCTGAAACGTTTTCCTGATTTCAGGCTGAACAAGTGGAAAAATGCAAACGGGTGTGTAACGGAAAGATAGAGCTGATGAGGGATGGGTAACGCCTGGACATAGGTGCAGTTTCATGGGTAGCGGATGAATTGGTTAACGGAAATATGGCCCGTAAAGGCCCTACTGTTGTCTCAATAACTAAGTGCGCTGCGACAATGCGGAAAGTGGCACCTAAAAACTCTTCAAGAAGTGTAACGAACGGACACAAGAGGACATGAGCAGGTGCGATCTGGGATGTGATGTGATGTCAAGCAAAACGAATGAATGCTCTTCTTGGGCTGGCCAATTCAGTTACATCAATAACTTAAGAGCCATGACAGTGGGGGAAAAAGCTTAAATAAGGCCTCCCAAAGCTGCAAGATATGCTTCCGTGCGCTACAAAGGCCTTCCAAAGCTCCACGATATTTGACAGTTAATCCTCAGACGGAATCACTTTGATACCGGCACCCGACGAGGAAGCGCAGGAGTGGGAGACTTGGCCCTTACTAGAGACTAGACCGTTACTGACTTCTGAACTACGGCTGATAAAGCAGCGGATAAAAGAAGATGTTTAACTAGATATCAAACTAGATGGTGGACTAAATATCAAACTGGATGTTAAAATAGATATGACACTAGATGTGATACTAAAATAGATGTTGCTCATGGCAAAAATTATCTCGAGATTTTCGTATCTTACTGCCATACCAATAATCCACTTTTCAGGTCACGGGAATGGCCTTAAAGAAGGGCAAATGCAATATGACACTATGATATGATACTATGATATGATATCCACTATGATAAAATTGTGATGAAATGCCCTTGCCAGCATATCTTGCAACCTAAAACAAAAACTATTCTGGGAGTACCAGTGTGTTAATAGCAGTCTAACCGTTCTGAAATTTCATGCTTTTAGGGTCTGTGTCCACGGAATGACATCCCAGATCACGCAAATATTACTGCAGCAGAAATATCCATTGAAGTGCATGATATATAGCCCAGGTGCCGCCAATTTAAATTCTGAACAAGGTGGGGTGACGGTAGAGAATGCAACAATCAGCATCGAAGCTCTCCAATTGCACTTTTCGTGTTATGTTGAACTATGGCAACTGAGGTCGAGCCAGGTCATTGGGGTCATGCATGCTTGTATTGATATACAATGCAACGTTCGTATACAGTGCAACGTATACAGTATGCAACGTACATACAACAACGAATACAGTACAACGTCCATGGGATAAAACGTAAGTTAAGTTTGTTGACACGTTCAGTTTCGAGTCATTTGGAGTCTATACATATGATCTTTGGCAGGTCAAGTTGAAACTTACACCCGCAGCGGTGGCGGGCATCAGCGAGTGGATCTAACCGATCGCGCGAGGCGGGCCGACACTGTTACAGGAACGAAGCTCTATATATTTATCATATGATCAAAACACGCGCAGACTACAGATCAATGTGCTTGGAATTAGACAAAGGAACCCGCCAGTGAAAATTACATGCTGCTGAGTGACATAGTTTCAAATATATTGGCATGTGATGCTGAAATAGTGTGATTTTCAGGGAAAACTAAATGTACTTTAACAAACATAATGACGTCAAGTATTGACCTACCAGCATGAAACGTATTACCAATACGCACAATTTGGTTGACCTGCTATTTCTTTCGCGAGAGGCTCTCTCTTTCTTAGTCAGTTCTAAGCGAAAAAGATCCGCACATGGGCATACATAAAAATTGACCTTTCCTAGTTTGAAGTTTACAAACGACAGAGGTTCTCACATCACCCCCCCCCCCCCCCCAGGAATAAGTCGAATTAGAGCGAGGTTTTAAGTCCGTCTTTAAGGGCGCGCCTCGCACGACCTCTAATATCAGTAGGCAATGAGTTAAATGAGGCTGTATTTACATATTCGAGGCAGACAGAGGTTTTTGTTCCACGGCGTTCTCTTCCGCTTACGCTTTGCGTTCTCTCCCGCTGGCCCTGTGCCGTCAACTGTTTGGCTATGACTCTGAGCTGTTCAGCTGTCAAAATGATTTGAGGTAGGCAAAGCGTAGGGCACGCCGCAATTTCACGGACGGGCACCAGCCTGAGCACTGAACCACAGGCACCTGAGCACGCATCGCTAACATGCAGATAGTTTCTCAAAACATTTATGCTCAGCGTAAAATCATTGCGCTTTGGCTTAGAGAAATGGCCAATGGTGATGTTTTGGCCGCCCTGTGGCGACGCGTGCACATACGGTGATAACCTTTTCAGAGCGTTCCATGGACCTGGAGCTGCAGCTTCCATAGATGCTGATGCAGCACATCACCGATGAAAATATTAATGCGTCATCTATTGCTAGGAATTTGTTCCGGGAGACAGATGGTTTGCGTCAATGAGACAGCTCTCAGGTAGCGGTTTTTAGCCGCTCGCGCGATGGTTGTAATAGAGGTGACCTCGCTCGTGCCAGCCTTTGTCGCAAGACAAGTAAAGATAACTAAATCTTCTAAGTCTGCAGCTGCTATTGGTCGGCATATCACTCGCAACAGCATCCAGTCCACTCCAGAATCTACATGTACAACCAACAGCAGTCTAGTGCTTTAGGGAATTTCACATCTACTTAGCATAACGGCAACAGCTGGCTCACCTTATATTGTTTTTAGACGGAAACGGCCACGATCACGTGGTACGGAAATTATATGATATTGCATTAGGGTTAGCCAATGAAAGACGCATCACGCGTACACCGTACATCGTACAATGGGCGGGACCAGCATGCTAAACCAATCCCAGAGAGCGGCATTACCTTGCGGTTTCTGGACCTGTCTGATGCAAGGGTTGCCTGGCTAGGTGCCGAGTGACTTTTAAGAAGCAAATCCTCGTTATTCGATACTTATCTGCAGACCCTGTCTCACTTTGGTCACTCGTATTTTGGCAGCACCCTGGACCAGCCAACTCACGACCGCACCTGGCCGTTCCTTGCCCCCCCCCCCCCCTTAGTGTGCGGTCGCTCTGGCCGCGGCCAGACCGCGGCCTGGTCACGTGGTCAACGCCCCGGAGGCACGAACACAGCCGGCCGTGCCGGTTAAACGCGGACCGACAGGATGAATCCCGACGCGGTAACCCACCGCCAATAGCCTGCTACACATCGAAGCAAACGGCCAGCACCGCAGCAGCCACTTCTGTCCATGCTATGCACGGTCGCCACACAACTCGCTTGAAGTGACTGGTCGGAACACGAGACTCGGTCAAACACGGGGCAGTCTGATCTTGGGGCGCACCAATGACGGCAGCGGCTCGGGCGGCGGCGACTGCCAGCGCGCCCTCGACGTCAACCTCGGAGAAGCATCGACGCGAGTTGTTCAGTGCCACGTTAGGGGCCAGCGTGTTATCGCCGGACTCACCGCCGAGAACGGGCCGCACCGCCGCGGTGATCTGCCTCCTAACATAGTCACTAGCGCCGCGGAGAAGACCGGCGCACGCCAACAGGCTCAGCTGGCAGCGGCCCCCTCGTCTCGCCGACGAAAGGCGTCTTCCCGGCTGGCCAGGAGACGTTGGGTGTCGTCAGAAACCGGCAACGCGCTGCCATGTCCAGTCCAGAAGCGGCGCTTCGGGGCGCGTGGGCATCAAACACACGCGGTACGTGGAGAATGAGGTACGTGTGCCGCAGTTCGATGCCATCTGCGGCGGGAGACCGGAACAGGGAACGGGAGACCAGTCCAGTCCAGTCCAGACCAGACCAGACCAGACCAGACCAGACCAGACCAGACCAGACCAGACCGGACCGGACCAGACCAGACCAGACCAGTCCCACCGCCGACTGACATCTAAATGTCTGACTGACACCAACAAACTCCTCACTGGGTGGACTCCCTGGACATCCAGCTCAAAACCCAGCACAAAAATGGCCAGGTAATTGTCCCCTCCGACTTGTGACTGTATAACCTTCACTAACACGGGGAATTGAGTGGTTGTAGATTATTGGGCGGTTGTAGCGGGCTGTCATTAGCTGATTTTGGCTAATGACTACTTTAAGCCTTTTCATCTATGATTTTTCCCTACCTCTCACATAACACAATTCCTTCGGGTCTGCTCCACCTCCTCGCCTGTTTTTTTTTTAAAGTTTGTTTCATCTTCCTAGCTGGGAGTGCCACGACTTGATTTTATGTTTTCTGGTGTTAACGTACGGTTTACTGCGTCGCTGGGATTGAGGGAGGGGCACTCCTGGTTACCTGTTCTTGGGTAACGGCGTAGAAAAAAAAAACTGACAGCTGACATGTCCAACTGTTTCCATCTGCGACCCTGTGCAAACAGTGGACGTGAACGGGATCTGCAAGCGCGAAGCAGCGTGCTGGCAAAGTCGCGAGCCCTGAAATGGCATCACTTCACAACAAATCAAATGACAGAATCATCGGCGTTGACGACAATACCGTCCAGAGGGATCCAAACCGCGGAAGTGTAGGGGCAGAGGTGAAAGTCTAGCCAGGTGAGCGCGGGCGATGTTGCCTCGGGTGAATCACAGATCACAGTTCACATCACCTCCGAGAATCACTAATCCGCGATGTTGAGTCAGCACGTGTTGCAGCTCAGAATCGAGATCGTCAAGGTCGGCGGCGAGGCTGACACCAGCGGCGGACGGAAGTCGGCACGTGGGGCTAAGCTTCCCTTGTCCCGTCACTCGCCATCCTGAACCGACAACGACTCGACGTTACTTGACGGATATGAAGTCGGCGCTTTGGGAGCTTTGTAACTCACATCTATCTGACGCTAGCGTTGCGACCCGTCCGCCGCCCAGGCCGCCGCCCCTGCCTGCCCTGGCGAACTGTTAGCCAGTCATCACGATGAGCCGGTTGGGCACGCTCGCGTTAAGTCACGTCTTAGATCAAATAGCCTGTCCGCTGCAGGGCTGCCCGGCTCACGACGGGGAGGCAGGATTTGCGGTAGCAGCGACAGTCTTACAATGTATCCGATGCACTGGAGTGTTACAATGCATTGCGTAACAATCGTAATTTAGATGTTATGCAATGAAGAGCAAGGCTTAATAAGCGCACTCAAGCTGGATTAGGGTGTATTGAGCTGATGTTAGAGACATATTTCAAATGCAATCACAGGCGATAGCATAGCAGCTCAGAAACTGCATGCAGACACTCAAAATTTAAGGTCGTGACCTAGCCAGACATTTGGAAAATCAGTCACTTGCATGGAAGTATCCATTAGTAAAGACTGTTGCAAAATGAAAAAAACGCAATACAGTACGTTTGCGCCAGCCACGGTGCGGCGCAAGCCATGCCTAACATTTGTCTGACTGACCCGACGTGACCTTGAGGCAAGAAATAGTTGATACTGGTTGCACAGTGCTCTTCCAAATATTTTTCATGTGATGGATCACAATAAAACATTAGCAAGCTTAGGTGACACAAATCCCATATAAGTGCACACATGGGAATGTATATCCGGCTCGTTCTCGGAGAGACTTGGCCTTCACCTTCCAACGAAATTAGACTTGACATCTCCGACGAGTCGAAGTTTGATCGAACTTTGATAACCTGACATTACAAGAATAGTCAGAACAATAGCGATGCACTTTGAATGTCAAAGTTAATGAAAACTGTGAAGAAAACCTCTGGAGTGCATTCCGTGCCAAAAAGTAGTCGTTTGTCCCTTTTAGCAAAGTGTTTCCGGCATTTTTCGAAAGGGAGTTTATAGGTCATAACCAGCGAAGGTCAGAAGCTCCATTTTTACCATCTCATCTAGTCAAAATTTCGACACCATACATGAGGTTCAGGTGCAGTGTGAACCTGAAAAACCACTTCCCCTAATTTCATGGCCACCACGCGGTGTGTATGCACCGATTTTTTTATGAACCGTTCCCATATCACGTGTAAATGTGCTGTAATTTTGCGTTGCGTACATTTTGAAGTTTTCCGCATCTAAGTATCGGCTGCCAGTGCGCCAGGACAGAATTGCATGCTGTTCCAGCCGGGCTGATCCTCGATAGGATGCAGTTTCCTACCTGGGCCGCCACGGCGCCAAAAGCTGCACGCCAGCGGACCGCGCAGTGAGGTCAACAAAACCCGTCTGCAGGCGCCCAGCAGCCGCACACGGCCAGCCGCCAGTCCGCGGCCATGATCACCTCAGTGCGCACCGTCTGCATACTCCTGCAGGTGAGCTGTACGCGTCTGTACGCCGCCACCGCTCAGGCGCTTAGGCGTTTGTGAACCACTGCTTCTTAGGCACCTGGGCGTTTGTGAACTACCGCCGGTTGGCGTTGCGTGCTCACTTTGGTCTCACGGTGTCACGCCACGTGTGGCTGTAACGACCGTGGTCTCAGAGCATCCTGCGCTGAGTGGGGTGTGACCACTTAATCCCTTTTGTTTCACGTGGCTTCCCCTGCGCAAATCCACGGCTAGGCATTCTGGCAAAGCTTAAAATTGAACAAAGTGGTATTGAGAGAACATGGTTAAGGCAATCTAGCTCCTCAAGGAAAACAGCATGAACGTTTTACGTGGCCTCAAACGATATGCCAGCTCGAAACCTTCCTCCACGATAGGCTGAAGGAAGCCTGTGCGTGGATGCTGATGCACTGCTCTACCTATGACAAGTTTCAATCTTGTCATAGGGCTTCGAATATGACCTCGTCGAGAGGATTACCTATGACGAGCTTCAGTCCTGTCCTCGGGCTTCAAATATGAACTCGTCCAGAGGTTACCTATGAAGAGCTTCAGTTTTGTCCTCGGGCTTCGGAGATGAGCTCGTCCACAAAATTGCCTATGACAAGTTTCAGTCTTGTCCCGGGGCTTTGAAGATGAACTCCTCCAGAGTTTACCTATGACGAGCTTCAGTCCTGTCCTCGGGTTTCGAAGATGAACTCCTCCAGAGGTTACCTATGACGAGCTTCAGTCTTGTCCTCGGCTTCGAAGGTGATCTCCTCCCGAGGGTTACATATGACGAGCTCCAGTATCGTCCTCGGGCTTCAAAGATGAACTCGTCCAAAGGATACTTCACTTCTCCCACATGTACGGTGGGATGGCACGAACAAAAATGTATCTGTGGCGCACGAATTCGCATGATGCATCACGAAATAAGAAGAGCAGGACTGCATTCCTGAAGGCAAACAAACTTCCGGTAGAGATATCCTGATATCACATGACGAAGGGCCAAAGGATTGGTGGCCAAGATCTCCTGGCAAAATTGGAGGAGATGAAGAAGTTCATTATCACAATCTCTTTAGTACCACGTAACGCATCATTAATGTATTACTTAATGCACTTCACAGTATCTCTTTATGAGCTGTATAACATCACTATTTAAACTTTGTGGTATCACTACACATTCTTTATAGTGTCACTTTACGAACTTGATAATTTTCCCACGCAAGAACTGGTCTTCCATGGTTGGTGCCGCCAGCTGTCAGAAAGACTTCTGTTTCAACTCTTCTACGAGTTGAAACAGTAAAATAAATACCTTCACACGCACTGCCTCGATGGCTGGAGGTAGGCCGTGCCCATGACCATGTCAAAAACGCTTCTAACTTAATATGCACGCTGCAGCACGGACAGTGGCGAATTACTGCCGACCTGGGCACCTAACGGAACCATTCTGCCTGTTCCAGGTGCTGGATCTGACATACGGCGCGCCGCGGCCCGCGGCAGCTGACCTGGACACGGCCGAGGCTAACAAGTACTACATCACCGTAGTGCGCCCCTCGGGCCCGGTGCAGCAGCGCAGGAGCGTGCCTAAGGACCGTCAGCTGTACGTCATCACCATCCTGCGGCCGGTGTCGTGGCCCACTGCGGCGCCAGAGCCAGCGCCAGAGCCAGCGCCAGCGCCAACGCCAGCGCCAGCGCCAGCGCCAACGCCAGCGCCAGCGCCAGCGCCAACGCCAGCGCCAACACCAACGCCAGCGCCAGAGCCAGAGCCAACGACGCCGCACCGGCTCGGTTTTGTGGGGAGGCCCAGCTGTGCACTCGGCCTGGTTCTCTGCGACCCCAGGTGTTGCATCAGAGTGCCGACCAGTGAACCCTGCCCTCCACGCACTGTCCGGGTGGTCGGCGGCTGCGCGTTTCTCGACTGACACGCACAGAAAGGAGGAGAAGCGACGACGCAGCACGCGGGGCAGCAAAGCAGACAGGACCAGGGCAGGCACCTGCAGAAAGGTGTTTGGGAAACGTCAGCGAAGTGCTGAGTCAACACCCCAGCCTGCTCGAGCCAACCAAGGTTGGTTTCCGGCTAGCCGGCTAGCCGGATAACCGCTGATCGCTGGGATAGCCGCGGAAGACAGCTAGTCGAAACGGACAGCTGGCCGTGGGGAGCTTGGGTAGGATTTTGCATGCGCATGAGTTCAAACCGTAGGGTTAGGATGCATTAATTCACTCCTTTAGCCATTTGTCCCGGTTACAAGACACGGCAATTGTTAGATATATTTTTGTCATATGTTTTCATTTTGCTACAGCCTTTTGGCTATTACGTGCGTTTCGAACATGCACATCGAATTGTTCATGTCCATGGAAGATCAACAGACATCACGGGCAAAAGGATTTTGATCAATGATGAGCATAAAAGTGGATGCCAAAGCAACAACTTACTGTATTGTATTAGGAAGAGATCATCATTGTTGTTTTCTCTGAATTGCCATTGCCAATATATTTTTTTCATTGAGAGAGTAGAAAAATGCTACACAAGCGGCTCTCAGACCAGTGGAATGACTGCAATGCAATGACTGTCAACATTTCTGGAAAATTTCCAACGCATGTGATACCTTGGGAAATTTGCGATCACGTTTTGAAATCGGCTCTAACCTTGGGTTTCTTGGGAAAATTCCACTGCATTAGATTTACTTTAAATTAAAAATGGGGCGTTAGACTTTGCGCGCCACACCCAGAAGTCAAACCGATTCTGAAACCCTGCAGCATCGGTCATAAGCCATGAGCTGTTCACCAGATCCGCTCTCCGGCTTCCACCAGTCATTAGCCATGAGCTGTTCACCATATCCGTTCTCCGGCTTACATCAGTTATTAGCCATGAGCTGTTCACCAGGTCCGCTCGCCGGCTTCCATCAGTCCTAAGCCATGAGCTGTTCTCCAGATCCGCTCGCCGGCTTCCATTAGTCACAAGCCATCAGCTGTTCACCAGATCCGCTCGCCGGCTTCCATCGGTCATTAGCCATGAGCTGTTCGCCGGGTCCGCTCGCCGGCTTCCATCAGTCATTAGCCATGAGCTGTTCACCAGATCCGCTCTCCGGCTTCCATCGGTCATTAGCCATGAGCTGTCCGCCAGGTCCGCTCGCCGGCTTCCCGCCGGCGCCGGGTTGGGTAGTCGCCGAAAACCGGATGGCCGCTGCCAGTCTGGAGCCGGCATTCAGTCATGCCAGCTTTCAGATGCGGAACAAACTCGCAAAGGAGTCCAAGCGACCAGGCGTGGCACGGAGGAGCACGCAGATATCCCCTGGCCTGTCCTCATCAGCTGGTACCTTCTGTGCACACTTGGCTTCGGCGACATGTAACTCGACAAGCCATGCAAAAAGAAAAGCGACAAGGGGCTAATGGCATGAACAGGCACTACATATATCAACGGCTAGCCGCGACAGTCATTTCACTGGCATGGCCTGAACGGGTCCAACCAGCGACATAGCTGGCTGATTTCTCTACGAAAAACAGCAGTGCTAACACTTTTGCTTTATAGCAGTAACCGAAAGTCATCCGAAGCAACACTGATTTCTTGTTTTAACCATTTAAAATGGCATGTCAGCATGGGTGACCCATAAACGTGGCTTATTCTCTATCCAGTACCACATCATCACACATGACCCTAAACGCTTTTCAGCCACTGAAACGGCACCGTCAGCTCTCAGTACATGTGACATCTCAGTCAATACCAGTGGTATCTGGATACCACAGAGCAGGACCGGGAGAGGGGGGAAATGCATGTTGTCCTCAGGCTTCATGGTGACGCATAATTTTTCCAGGTAAAAGGTAACCGGGTTTGATACTTTATTTTACAAAAGCTGGATACATGTATGGAGCTTCACATTCATTCGTTAATGGAAAGTACTTCTGTTTCGTCGTGGTTAGTTGTTTATCATTCAATACACCAGATTACCATGCATGGTCCAGGACCAGAAGTTTCGTACCGCTTGAAGGACCGCCTTTAGCTCAAAGCATGCACGACATCCGTGAATGAGGTCTGTTCAGCATATATGCATGGTTCAGTATGGAGGGGTGCAGATCCCGGCTGCAGAAAGAAACGATGTTTCCTGGTACCAATCACTTGGTTTCATATTTTTTCTCAAAGGAAGTGAAATGCGTTATAGTATGTTAGATATCGCTCGCCCGGTTTTCGCCCAGAAATAGTGATTTGCAAAAAGAAATGCTTGCTCTAGTTCTGGCTTTGTTTGAAAAGCTGCGCGAACAAGGTGCGATAATCGTGGTACAGTCTGGCGTAAAATCATTTTCTGAATAATACGCCGGCTTGAGTACCAGCCAGCAATATGTGGACGACGAATAGTTACTGCATTTATGATGGCTTTTCCCTTGTTGTTTATCGGTGCTGCCTCGAATATCTTGCGTCGGTGGGCCGGGGGGGGGGGGGGGAGAGCTTTGGAGTCATGCTCTCTCTCCCCTTGAGGGGGCTGGGTGGGTGGCGGGGACCCCCGAGGCCGAAGCCCCGGTACTTTTCATAGATTAAGAACCGTAAAAAATGGGTCCGAAATGTTTGGAAGAGCCACTTATGTCCGGTTTGGGTCCCTCGTGGCCGGGCTTCTGGCTAGGCCATTGGCCTGTATTATTTCAGTTAGAACATAGGTTTGCCACACAACTGGCTTCCTTAATCTTCCTCAGGAGAAAAGCAGATAAAAATACGCATAAAAACGGCGTGCAGTTGGCCAAAACGCTCCCATTCTTCGCGACTGTCCTTGAATTGAAGGCTCGAATAAAACCGAAGAAGTTTCATCCCCGGCTAAATGGTTTACACAGCTTTAAACAATTATAAAGAATGCATTCAAGCAGTTCGTGTCGCTGACACGGAAATGTGTCGGAGTAAAGAAGAGCGCTGTGCCCTGCTGCCGAGCTCAACACTCTTCCATTTCAGTCAGCTGATCACGCTAAACCAAAACATTGAGGTTATCCGTCCTCATGCAAACTCATACCCGTGGTTACCGACCAAATAACTCACTAGGTAGAATGTTCGCGCGCCTGACGTGCGGAGCAGTGCGGGAAAGCGATGTGTTGGTTTACGTCTTAACTGTTCGGTCCAGTCGCCCCAGACCCATTCGTAGCGGTTGCGTTACTACTATTCAAAGTGAGATTGTCCCGGAGATGTAACATTTTAAGACCAATGATAGATCTAAAATCGCGCCAGGTCACCCCGTGAGGAATTTAAGAAGTGTACGCACGACGCGGGCTGCACTTGACATTTTCCTAAAATACCTTCATGAGAACCATGACAAACGGGACCTTCACTTTCCGTTGCTTAGGAGAGTCACAGAGCGCAGGTTCGCGTGATGCCCCGCTGCCCGCCAACTGTCTCACGGCTGCTCACGAGCCGCGTTCACCAGCGGGTGTGACCTTCACGGTGGCGCGCGGGTACGGCGGCTCCTCTGAGACGGATTACATTGACCGCCCGCGCAAGGGCCTCGGATGGGCTCGCAACTTCACCTTGCAGCTGTCTGGTGCACGCCATCGGCACATCAAAAAGCTCCCCGAAATTGGAAGATCTTTGAGCGGAAACGTCACCCTCGCCGGGCTTCACCGTTTTTTATAACGAGAGTTAAAAGAGCGGGGGGGAGGGAGGGGAGCAAAACCACGCGACCCCTTGCCATTTTCACACAAGAATGATAAAAACTCGTGGAAACCACGAGTCTTGGAGTCTTGTGTTGCTGCGTCAAGAATTGACTGCACAAGGGGAGGTCGAATGCCATTTTTGCCAAAGGCGGACTTTTTCACATTTAGAAGCCGAAAGTTAAAAAAACCGTGCAACGTGGGCACTCACAACGTAGGCAGGCTTAGACAGTCTTGCTTAATTTGGAATACATGGGTTGCTTGTGTGTTCTGAGTAAGTATGATGATGTAAGTTTTCGGAGACGTAACAATATGGTTCAGACCGCTCGTGATCGTCGATTTCGTCTGTTGCCGACCTGCGCCCGCGCCGGGACGCGGTGTTTATGATTGCCTTCAAACCGCCAATAGTTCAAAGGAGTGGTAAATGAGCCAATCTTATGACTTCTAAACTTGTTAACGGGCTAGTTCCGCTAGGTGGATTACTTTAATGTACGGGCTGCAGCAAAACGCATGAAAAGGGCAAACTAAACGCAGCAAAATAAAGTTGATTTCACTCTCCGCTGGTGTTGGGCCATTAAATGAGCCAGATCCATACAACAGACACCGATGCGTAGCTTGTCATGAAATGAGTTCAAGGTTTCTCAGGTTGAGGTCTTAAACCAAATGGTGGCCTCCCAGATCAAGGCAATGACCCGAGTTTTGAAAAATGTAACCTTTACGTTTGAACCACCACATGGCGAAAACGTAATGGGTAGAGACGTTGGAAGACCACCTGGATGATTAGAGAGGGCATTTTAAACCCAATAGTACACCCAACACCACTTCCGGTTAACTGATCAGGCCAGGTCGGCTAGATTCGATGTCAGGTCGGAACGGCATGAAGGCTTTTAAAAGGGAGGATGATCTTTAAGAATGTTGGTCGTGAAAAACTATGAAGCGCGCTTGGTATTCAGAATCACCTGATGCATAGAATGATCCCGTAAAGTCAGTCGATGTCAATGTAGGTCAATATACAATGGTCAGAGACTCTGTTGTTTTCGAAAAGGTCACGCCATCGTAGACAGAACAGTGTTCTCAGCACACACTTATTTCTACAACCGTCACCTTCAGTGGCATTACTTGTCGTTGATCCAGTGTTTAGACAGTCGTATCTACAGGCGTGCGCTGAAAATGAAAAGAACTGGGCCTCTTCGGCCACACCATTGTCACATTTGGGCAATTGAAACTCAGCCGCGGTGTAATACAGCCCATGGATAAGTTTTTAATATACCTGAAGATGCAACATTTTGATAGAACTCCTCAGCAGCAAGCATGCGGATATCTGGCGGCAGTTACACGTGACAGTGCGTTACCACACGTCACTTCGCTTCACGTCACGTCACATGTTATTTCACACGTCACTTCACACGTCACGTCACGTGCTGCACGTTACAACCAGACCAGCCGACATGGGCGGTGTTTACGTTACGTCCTGTACCATCTACCATTCATTTGATTGGTCTCCATCTCAGTTCATGCACCGTATAACTACTATCCAGTATTCACGTTTGAAGATGTCAGCTGGCAGATGCATTTGCTTGACTGCATCATCACATGATCTCGTTCCAGAGAGCTCTCTTCTCAACATGATCAGTGGAATTGCGGTCCGGCTGAACCTCCACGCATCCCGGATTATCCACTACCATCACTTACATACATTAATTATGCCGACTCCGAAAAGTACACTATTATCTAGTCATGCCGTGCCAATGAACCGACAACGATCACAACGCTCACTGAACTGAGGATGCCCAAGACCTCCGCTTTCCTAAGTCAAAGAACACGGTCTGCGGGGATCGATAGAACTTTTTGTGGCTCTACAAGTTTATTATTGAAGAGTTCTGGAGATCTGTCCTTTTATATGTTATCCAAAATAGCTCACAAAACTTTACCTGCAATACGTCCTGTGGTGGCTGACGACAGGCCAAGGAGATATTGGCAACAATATTTAGAGGGAAGCATCAACGCCTTTCTCACCATCAGCGCGAAAGTAAGCGACGTCGTTAGAATCCGGGTGATCGGGTCTTTTTGTAGGAAGGTTACATGTTTGTAATTTAGAGAGCACATAGTGTGTTGAATGTGTGTAAAGAGACAACATAACATAGACCGCGATGCAGGAAAATTACCGTGACATGAAAATGGAGAGAATACAGACAATCTGAGAGGGGAATGTAGACAACATGAATGAAATGATCTTGATTAATAAGTTGTTAAGTGCATTTGTTAGGATCGTTATTCACATAGATAAGACAACAGTAAAAGGTTTATTCCTCGGAGATACAGATGTGCTGATATTTCGGCAACATGCCTTTATGAAAACAATAGCAGAAGTGAACTCCAAATTGCCTGCCAACGACCCTAGTCAAATTTTCAGCTTTTCTAAACAGAGAGCTACGGTATTCACAGGACGCTAGCATTCAGGGAATTAAACAAGAAGTAATGGCCAGTGAGGATTAGAACACGCGAAACAAACGTGTATATACTAACAAATTCAAGTCCACAGGAATGACACATCACGCTTCACCCAAACATGGACGCGAGTTGAAGTACACAGGCATCGGACACCATGTGTCAATATACATGTAGGCGAATGCAATTAAACAGGCATCGCACCTCACACGTCAGGCGTCAGTTACACAGGTTAACGATTTTAAACGATTTTAACGTAACGTCACGTCACGTAAACGATTTTAAGCTAGCACACATCACACACCAAGGCACATATCACGTTCGCATAATCGGCCATGATGAATATTTGGTCGTTGACTTTTTATAAGGATGGACTCACTTATTTCCCCGTGTTGGTGGTCCTGTGCTCTGCAGATGACTACAGAGCACATCCATCTACCTGTGATCTCTGACATGAGCCCTATACGTTAAGGCATGGTCACCGATTTTTAAAAAGACGAGGTTCATTTATTTTCCTGGCTGGGTGATCCTATGCCCTGTAGATAGCTTTAAGATTTAAAAGGGAGATTGAACATATCTCCCTGGATTTCAGCCTGAGCGTGCTTTACCATAAAATGGTCACTGAAAGGGGTATTCCCTTTTTTAGCGTGTTGCAGGTATTAACGCCCTTTTGTTTGAGATGCAGTAAACACCTGCGAGACGTTAAACACAAAGCAGGAAATACTCACTTCGGTGACCAGTTTTGGCAAAACACGCTCAGCTGAAATCCAGCAGGGTATGGACCCTAAGCCCCTTTTAGAGCTAAAAAGCGTTTAAAGAGCACAGGATCACCCAGACAGGAAAATAAGTGAATTTTGTCTTGCTTAATCCCGTGAATGTTAGTGTCCTGTAAATAGCGTGGCTCGCTGTCTAAAAAAGGATTATCGGCGTGGCACTTTGAAATTTACTTTTGGTGTTGTTTCGAAAAGGCATGTTGCCGAAATATCAAAACATCTGTATCTCCGTTCTCCTGCTTTTTTCGGAGGAATGAGGCCAGTAATACTGCCGCATCCAGGACTTTGATCATATTAAAATAGTAGCAAAACGAAAGAAGCATTATGTACTTTGCTCCACGCTGGAGTGGACACGCAAATTCTGATGTTTTTGCTGGCTATATTTGTTTATATAATCTCCTAGCGCAGGCGTAACATTCCGCTGCTGCTTTGAAGCAGAAACTTCGCGCTTTGGAATTGGAAGCAGCTGTCCTGAAGAAGGTGTCAGCGTTTTCATGTACAGCTTATGCTCGAGCGCAGCGTCTGCAGCTGCAGGGGCCTAGGATCACAAGTTTTGCGTGCTACGGCATATTTAGCAGAAGTTCTGCTATAAATGTGGAACATTAAGTGGCCCAGCACACTTCACTTCAAGTGCAATTCCGAGGACGTCAATGCAATTTCCGTAATACAAACTTCGAGCTTTCGCACATGAAAACACACAATGGTTGTGCACGCTTAAAATGTTTTCATAAAATGTCTACCTGGAACATGCCGAGGTCATATTGGATGAATAACAATGCTATATGCATGAATTAACGTCGCGTGGTTAGCTCCGTCCCGTAGCCTACCAGGCCTTTTGTCAAAATAGCCTTTTGTTGCCGTCATCACGATAAGCTTGGGATTTGCAGCATTGATGATGTTTGTCTCCTTTGTCGGCGCACTAAATGACGAAACCGGGTTCCACGGTTAAACGGTTTTGCATTGCAAAAAAAAAACGCGAGAAAAACATTGAACTAATGATTATCGAAGAGAAGCAATGCATGCAACGAGTAAATGCCTCTTGAAGTGGTGAAAACACGATAGTTCGAATCACACCTATATATTTATCTATTTACAAGGAAAGCAGAACAGGTCCTATCGCTCCCTTGGGTTGACTTCGTACATTGAGACACCTAGTGCAAAACAGATACGGAAATGCTGGACTTCAGTCCGGCTTAAGAAATTTGATCCTATTAAGGCGAGGTGACGCAAAGGGAAGCACGGACTGTGGCGAGCATTGCGGAGCGCTAAGCTCTCGCCACAAAGTTCTGCCGCTGATCCGGAATGTCATATGGTGCGGTCAAAGCTCACGCAACGGTCGCTGCTCTGCGCTCAGCGTCTGTGGCGTGAGTGCCGATCCCGGAAATCCATCCAATCAAAACGTCTGGACTCGTCTTTGGTAAGCTTCAGTAACGCGCCTTTCCAGCAGAGCCCGTGCGAACCAGACCGTTTGATCCAATCGGAAGGGTGCAAGGGTGTGTAGTGCGTGACGCATGGCGCGTTATTGAGCTGGGTTGATCACGGCACTGATAATGGACGGTTATCCATGCATCACAAGTTGGTTTAAGGTCTTCTGCTTGACAGGTCGACACTAGCGAATGCATGTCAGCATGCGCGACCGATGGTTGAGCTGAACTGAAACGAAATGATGCAATTTCATTATAATTTTGCTGAATCGACTTCCATGGTGAATGAAAAAACCGCTGTTTCAGCTATGCTTTGACCCTTATTTCTTCAGCACTGCGAACGAGGCGTGAACCATCGACGAGTCCACGCAGAAAAACAGTTAATCACATGCTGCATGGCCAAGATGCGTTCATAAATGACGTAATCACAGGCTTGGTTGCAGTGCATAACCGCTCCTCCATGATTTGCAAGATTTTAATGCGGTGTGCAAGCGTCCATTTATGTTTTCCAGACTTGAACCAAAAGTGCATGCGAGTGTTCTGTACGCTACAAAGCCCGTTTTCCATATACTGGCTGGTAATCGTCCGGAGCAGCAATGCACGCTAGCTCCGGCCTTGCAGCCGGTTTGGCCACTAAGCGGATGCGGCCTGCCGCCCTTGCGCCTACGGCAGGGCTGCTTGCTCGACCTGAGTATGAGACCAATTGTATGCAGATGTCTGCAGGTCCTCAGAAGTGGAACGAGAACACTCGCCTGCCAGCTGTCGTGATTACCTCAGCCTACCAGCCCTGATTACCTCATCCTCACCTCACCTGGTCACCTCATCGCACCTTTCTGATTATCTCAGCTCACCTCCCCTTTTTACTTCAGCTCACCTTCCCTGTTTGCTTCATCTCACCTTCGCTGGTTACGTCATCGCACCTTCCTGATTGCCTCAGTTCACCTCCCCTATTTACCTCATCGCACCTTCCTGATTACCTCATCTCACCTCCCCCGATTAGGTCAGGTCACCCGCCATGTCTACCTCAGCTCATTTTCTCTGATTATTTCAGCCCACTTCCCCGCATTGCTCATTAAGGGCTGCACCAGGCGCGTAATCCATATGTGCTCGTTTCGGCCGCGGAAAATCAACCTTCGCATCCCCATTGTTGTCACGTAGTCGTACCGGATATGTCAGAAATCATTTCAAATTTGTTTGCCAATGAACACGAAGCACGTATTTTTCTGCGACAAGCAGAAACCTTGCGGAAAATATTCAAATTTGCTACACGTTATCGCCTTTATCCTATCAACAACCGTTTGCATCACATCATGTATCAAACGCCGCTCTCAAATCTCAGCACACACCATACCTTCATAGCGAAATATGGGAACAGGCGTCTCGCTTGAGTTATCAATGCACGTAAAAGCGTCATGCGAACATGCTTGTTGCATGTTCATGCATAAGCATGAGCATGAGTGAGCACGTTCATGCATGAATATGAACATGAACAGTAGCGAGGGTGTTCGTGCGTGAACATGAGCAGGAGCGAGCACGCTCATGCGTGAACATGAGCGGGAGCGAGCATGTTCATGCATGAACATGCTTGCTCGTAAGTCGCTTCAATAACGGAACAATAACAATGACGTCCACATGGACTCCACTCCACCTCTGCCTCCACCACACTCACGACAGTTTGCCCAGCCTGGAGATAAATGCTCTGTCAGCAGAGGCGTGCGCCACTTGAAGGAGTTTTCCGAAGCTGTATTATCGTGAGCAGGCGATTTATGCTGCTGTTTAAGCTCCATGCACGCCACGTTGCCGGCGTGGGCGCCTCCGAGCGGCGAATGCCATGATCGGCCACTGAAACCCAGCTGCAGCTCGTTGTCTCAGCGGTAAGTCAACGCTCTTGCTCTCTCTTTGATGAGCTCATGCCCGCCACGCAACGGCTCCTGGATTAACTCCCGGAGAAGGAAGTAGATCTATCTCCCTTCGACAGGTAGGAAAATCTTGTCTCCACCTTCTGGTGAGTGTTGAGAAAACGTCTGGTTGTGTGCCCATGCCGGCTTCTCGCACTGGTTCCCTTGTCATAGAGCAATAATGGTCTCTAGATGAGTTTTGCCAGCTGCTGTTCCACCAGCCTGCTGGGTGTGACGAAAAGATGATGTGAAGTGATGAAGAAGTTTGCCTCATACTGGGTTGGTAAATGAGCAAAATGAACGGTACTGGGATACTCATGACCAAGGGTTTTGGGCGGAGAGTAAGGTTCAGAGAGATCGGAAGGGGACATGCTGGCCGGGGTCATTAAAGGGAGGATATTTACCCACCGGTTTGACATGGGAATCTCGGTAAAAGGCGAGGTGTACCTAGATATGGTGATGTGGCCACAGTTAAGCATGCTCGCGTTAGCATGCACCACAAGCATGCTGATGCCAGCGGTTTCACGTTTAAAATCTATTTAAATTTTGAATATATACACCTCATGCTCAGCTCACAATCGATTAATTACCCTCAGCGTAAACAAAACAATTGTCTGACCTTGTATGAGAGTTCCCATCTGGTGAGCTTTTTATTCGCTGCTCTCTAACACGCGCCCGGGCGGCCGGTTGAATATCCTTCGCTGGGGTGGGCGGAGGTCAATTTGAAACCCCTCTGAGGTCTCAAAACTGAGGTAGCTAGAGACACCAAATTCACAGGGTAGGTTACCTGCACGTGAACTCAATCGTGTCAAAATTTGA
>NW_023596420.1:43334650-43349413 GCF_011947565.3 Pollicipes pollicipes | reverse complement strand
GCCGTAGGGCAAGGGGCGGTCCCACATATAAGCCGAGTCCTTAACGCTGCTCCGAGTCGCTCTCATCTCGCTCTCGTGTCACTCTCACTCATGGTGGTTCACCATCATGAATCACTTCACTGGCCAAAACTCCGGACGTTTTCTTTGTATCTAGAATGTTGATCCGTGCTCCCTGGTGCCTTGAAGGTTGGTGGATACCAGCGACATCATTTATTTGACGGCACCAGCATCGAGATGGAAGCCGCCTTGCTTAGAAAATTATCGACTTAAAAGTTACATAGCTTGATGATCAAGCTGACATAATTAACTCGGTGTAGATTTGTTCAAAACTAACATTCTAAACCCTGTTCGTGATTTTCCCGCGACATTCGTGACATACCTCATGGCTTATGGGTATTCCCCAGGGACCGTACAAATATCAAATTACACCATTGCCTGTCTAGGCATACTTCAGAGGCGAGGCCTTCGACACACATCTCGTCTCTCTTCTCTCTCTCTCTCTCTCTCTCTCTCTCTCTCTCTCTCTCTCTCTCTCTCTCTCTCTCTCTCTCTCTCTCTCTCTCTCTCTCTCTCTCTCTCTCTCTCTCTCTCTCTCTCTCTCTCTCTCTCTCTCTCTCTCTCTCTCTCTCTCTCTCTCTCATCTCTCATCTCGAACGATTCTCGTCTCTCTGACGTTGCTGGCTTTCGATTGTAAAATTTCGAGGCGCATTTCCGGTTTCATGATTCGTTCATATCACCGAGCAACACCTGAAACGCATCAGAAGTCCGCCTGTCTCCTTGGTATATTAGCCGTCTCGGAATACAGTTGCTTCGAGTTCTCGGTTCGGTGAGGAACAGCTGAATTGGCGAAGTCCAATGAATTGGTCTCGTGATCGTGAATACGTAGCGTATTAGACAATTACGCTGTGTCCTCGGGTCGTTTACAGCAGTGAAATGTTAGCTGCCACACCACGTGCCCGCTACCGTTTTAAGCATTCTGTCCAGCCGCTGCGGTGCCATTGAACAAGCACCTGCCTTCAAAAATACATTCTGGTTGACTTACGAACAAAACATTTTGGGAAATTCTATACCTGACTGGTTCTCAGTACACCTGGAAATGTGTCATCTACTTATTAATAAATGAATGTGCATACAAGACATACGAATGCAGTCAACATTTCAGTATCTTTTCGTACACACCGTTCCAAAACCTGCTCGTGAATTTCCTGCGATATTCGTGACATACCTCATGGTTTATGAGCCCTCTCCAGCGACCATACATACATCAAACTACATTGCCTGTCTCGGAACGCGTCAGAAGGAATATATTAAAACCTTAACATAAGCATTGCGTAGTGTTATCCTCTCATTTCAGGTTTGAGAGATTCATTTAACTAAAGGAGGCCTAGAGAGTTTCATGGCAGAAGCGGCTGTAAAGTGTAGGGAATTAAACACTGCTTTAGCTTGTTACACACACTCAAATTAATGTTATTTCCCCGCTGCCTTTTATATTTTCCGCAATTGTGTTCTATATACACGAGAATGCTTACCTTGAAACGGCCTATTACCATTCGTGTAAAATCATTACCCGTCGTTCCACTATTGAACAGAGTTCAGGGCAGCCTATCCTATCCGGGACCACTGAACCCCATCGGATTCTTCTAGAAGTAAACTAAATCTGGTGAGGGCTGCCGAGCGGGTAGCATACGTGATGTGGCAGTTTCAGTCACGCAGTAAAAAGTCAGTTGCTTTTCGGTTGGCATCCATATTTTTCCACCGTGCCTGAACATATACTGAAGAATGGCGGGATTGGAGAACCCTAAGGAATGACCTTAGGTCGTATTAAGGCCCCGTCCCGAGGGCCGGCCGTCAAACGTCACTCAGAGTGCCTTTTGCAACCATTGTCCCGCGCCCTTTAACAAGGTGAATCTCCAAGTCGGCCAGAACCATCAACACCGACAGTGAGCTCCATTTCGGTCTAGGCCTTCCTCCATTTTATAATATGTCCCATTATACTCTAGCCCCTTTTTCCCTGCAGGGAATCAGGGTCCGCGATTGGCATTGGCCGCGGCCTCCGAATCAATTATGGGGCCCTGTATCGGTCAGGGGCCTCTGTCACTGGTCGCAGCACTGAGAGAATGGAAGAAGATATATACTTTACGATAGGAGGCGTAAAGGATACAACGAAAGGGTTGCCCACACCACACACCACACACACACACACACACACACACACACACACACACACACACACACACATATATATATATATATATATATATATAATATATTATATATATATATTTATATAACTTGTACGTCACTTGTATGTCACGACACTACTCCACATTCTGTCTTCTTCTGACCACACAAGCTGTTTTCATCTTCGCCTTTGTTAGGGACCATACTTTTAACCATCTCCCAAACAGATGATCGAAACGAATTTATTGGACTTCACTTTGCTCAAATGTCTGGGAATAAAGCCATCAGTTACGTCCATAATGTATGCTCCTTTTCCAAAACCACTTTTCATGCATGCTAGTGTAGCGGTCACACTCATTCTCAGGTTTGCAACATGGCAATAAACATCTTCTGGCTCTGCGTGCAAATAGGTTAGTTCTAGCACCACGCAAAGCTGTATTCATGCATCATTGTAACGGTTTCTGCAACAGTACAACATACTTTAAACATAGATAATGTCAGTCATTCCGCAGCCAGATAATCCCAGGGGGTTTAGGCGCAGCATCCATCATGCACAAGTACGACACATTTACGCATAACTCAGATGTATATACAGGCCAATCAGTGTCCTCAATGGGCTCATGTGGCGCACTGCCGGCCGATTGCGCGAGGAGAGCTCACACAAAGGAAAAGAGCGGGAGGTTAAAACGGCGCGACAGAGACAAGCAGAAAAGGATGATGGGATGAGTTTAGGGAACTTAATTGAAGCCGTGTTTCCGGAGCCTACAGCAAACTTTTGCTCTAGCTCAACCACTCATGCAAAGATTTTTGATCTTGTATTCCACATATGAATTGACACCCACGTGACCTGGCCTCGGGCCACGCCGGCTGTGCCATGGCCCCTGAGCGCTGATATGGCTTCTGCAGTCGTTGGCGGTCCATAAAAGGGGTGCCTGACGACATTGGTCGCGTTCCCATTTAAGGAATAACAAGTTTGGTCTTCCCCACGACAGGCGTTTGCCTGCAGTTGCGCATTTACTACGAAACGTTTCTTATGTACCGCTTGATGTTTCATTTGAGTCAATGAGTTACAAGCCACACGATAAAATGAAGATGCGGTGAAGATGATGACGCGTCAAGAGCTTGAGAAAGGCATTCAAAATCTGACAAAATTCCCTTCTTCACATTGGTTAAGCTCAAATATGAGCGCAGCACGGCTCTGAGAGGTCATAATGACCGGCAGCAGGTGGTTCCAGGACGGGGCCGGGCGATACGAAAACACCCTACGCGACATCGACAGCCGGAAGCGGGCAGCCTCAAAGCGCCAGCCCCGCCCACCCAGTGATACGCTCACTCACAGCGGTCCGAGGGACGAGCAGCGACCGGACCGCCATGGGGAAACGGGGGCATATAGGGCTCTGAAAACGCCGATGTGGTCGCGGTGCGTAACAAGGTCACTGATTCCGCGCCAACCTAGATACCTTACGACCGGTGAAAAGCATTTCGACCCCGCGCCCCGAGACAATCCTGGCCACGAAATGTGCGATTTTATCACCCGGCCGAGATAATGGGCGGCGGCCCCAATCCAGACTGAGAGGTAGTGCAGGATGTGGGGAAAACATGGGTCTGGATAAGGAGTTTGCAGGCTTCGATGGTGAAATAATGACGAATTTCGCGCAAAGTAGGATGGAGTTGCACATGTAACTAATTTTGACATTTGCTCATTCCTGGCTAGGGTACGATCGATGGCCACTCCCAGCATCTTCACGGACGGGGAGGAGGCTAATATTAAGTTACAGATGTTAAGATGAAAAGATGGGGTTTTTGATGGCCTGAGGTGTGCCGAGTAGGAGAACGGAGATCTTAGTAGGGTTCATCTTCAGGGAATTGGCAGTTCAGTAGGATTGGAGGGCAAGGACGGTCTCCTTCTGGCGGAAGTTTGGATGGATAAGTGGTCGGGGTGGGCGTAGTCGGGGAGTTGTGTATTGTCCGCATAAGAAACCAGACGCCCGTGGGGCAGGTGGGGTGGAAGGCCGTTCGTCAAGATGCTTAAGAGGATTGGGCCCACCAGGGACCCCTGAGGGATACCGTGGGACAAGGTAAGGAATGGTGAATCACCTCACCACCTGCCGCCGTCCATTAAAATAACTTTTAAACCATCGAGGATCGATACCCTACCACTGCAGCTTGGTGAGGAGGATGCCGTAGTCAACGCTGTCGAAAGCTGGACTTACGTCTATGGAGGGGACGGCGAAGACATGTCCAGAGTCTTTTGGACGTGCCGTCTACTCCACGGTGTCTACCATGACATCCTCCGCTGAGTGGCACGGCCCATATGCATATCATGAAAGGTCTAAGAGACCGTGGACATAAAAATAAGCCGATTACTGGTGACAGACAACCTTTCCGCATATTTTCGACAACGCACATAAAATTAATATAGGCCTTAAATTGCTGGCAACGTCACTTGGACCGAACTGGTGAGGGAAAACCCTGAGGCTGAGTTCCACGCACAGGGAGAAACGCGGGCGACGACGGCAGAGTTGACTAGATGAAGCATGTGAAGTCCTATGACAGCGAGACAGCTTTTTTGGCGCGAACGGCGGCACACCCTCGCTAAGCTTACATGCATGCAGCAGCTCTAGATGAAGACAAGACTAGCCTGGCTGTGGTTACACACGGTGTTCTCGGAGGGAAAGGCCAGACACCGCGATTGCTCACCTTCAGCTCGGCCGCGATTTTTGGACCAGCTGAGGCGAAGTGACGGCTGAAATCGTCGGCCATGTTAGCGGACATTGCCTCTTCAGCGCCACCTCCCCCCCCCCCCCCCCCCCCCCACCCAGCGGGCCTGAGTCCAAACTCACGGACAGTCCGCCAGAAACTAGCCCGGCCGGATGACATATTGGCACGTTGTCGCATAAGTCGCACCTGGCCTAAGCGCAGCAGGCCTTAAGCCGGTTTCGCAGAGGCCGGTATTCTGTGCGCTCGGTCTCCACACCGCACCTGAGTCATGATTGGTAAGCGTGGTAGCGCCCCCGCATCACACACAGCAGACCGGGATTATCCGCAATTCAGGGGCAACGTGGACGGCGGGGTGTCACTGTTTTCAGAGGACAGAGCACATTAGTGGCACCTGAAAAGACGCACATAAACTCCTCCAGCTTCCCCGCCACACCCACGGCCCGCTACAACGGGTCCCAGTCTGTCTGCAGCAAATGCAGACTGAGCGCGTCCCAGCAGACTTTGCGCCAGCGGCGAATACAAAAGAAACAGGACGTAAATGCTGCGGCCTAAACGGGGCACGAACGAAGGTGGTGAGATAGTCTGAAAACAGCGCCGGCGGCACCAGAACTGCGTCCTCCAGTTTCGGCATGTCGGCAATCGCGTGACCCAGGAGACTCTGTCAGCTTAATGTGAGTCGGTATGTCAGTAAGCCGCACAAGACTCATGTCGTTTGAAATAGATACGTTGCGACGCCCAGGCGGCTCCTGGCAACGCATTAAGTCGGTGTGAAAATCACCCAGACAAAATAAATCCATCTCCTGATGGCGGCAGCCGCGCCGTCCTGTTTGTCGTGTATCTCGTCAAGGCCGCCTGATGTCGGCTGAGACGGGGGACGGTAGACAGAGCCCACGATGGCCAGCTACCCACCGCCACTCCGCGCCACCCGCAGCGACTCGCATGCTGCACTGGCGCTGGGTGTGGGTAGCATGCCGCAGTTTAATTGTTCCCGGCACAGGTCTGCAGCACCACTACCACGGCTCGCGGTCGCTGCTCCGTCACTTGATCGAGAGACTCCTTCATTGAGTCATTGTCATCACGTCGCTCCGTCACTGAGAAAGCCAGGACGACTCTTGCAAGAAATAGACCAGGAAGTGCCGTTGCAACGAAAACAGCACTCGCGTCAGTCGGCAGCATGAAAAAATAGCGTTTTGCTAACACAACCCTATCTCTAACTTGCGAACGAACTTGAGAGTTAATGTATGTGACCTGTCAGTCCATCATTTTTAGCGCGGACTGCTTCTGTTTATTGATAACAGCACCCTTCGAGGCTGTACACTTTTAATGAATGCTATACAGTACACTCTTGACCTATTTTTGACTCGACCCGTTGTAAATTTGCAGATAACTTATGGAATTGTATTTATTGTATTCCATTCGATTTGAGACTGTATTGCTATTTTGTAATGCTGACTTGTTATTTATATATTTCTAATTACAATACACTGCTACTAACTGCAATAGAAACAGGACTCACCGGCGATGGGGGAAAAGCTTCTTTTCTTTCGTCTTTGTTATATTCAGGCGGCTTTCTCACTTTTTGCGGGAAATGATGGGGTTTGTTAGTTTGCAGATTCCTTATGGACCGTACTAATGTCCTTTGCCCAGGCTGGACAAGTTAACTCATTTTGCTGTCACCTACTCTCTGGTTGATGATCGTTTGCACTAAAAAGCACCTTGTTAAATCCTGACTATTCTCTTTCGTGTCAGTGCAGCATTATAAGTTTCATAAAAACTTTTCTGAAACGTTTTCCTGATTCAGACTGAACAAGTGGAAAAATGCAAACGGGTGTGTAACGGAAAGATAGAGCTGATGAGGGATGGGTAACGCCTGGACATAGGTGCAGGTTTCATGGGTAGCGGATGAATTGGTTAACGGAAATATGGCCCGTAAAAGGCCCTACTGTTATCTCAATAACTAAGTGCGCTGCGACAATGCGGAAAGTGGCGCCTAAAAACTCTTCAAGAAGTGTAACGAACGGACACAAGAGGACATGAGCAGGTGCGATCTGGGATGTGATGTGATGTCAAGCAAAACGAATGAATGCTCTTCTTGGGCTGGCCAATTCAGTTACATCAATAACTTAAGAGGCCATGACAGCGGGGGAAAAAGCTTAAATAAGGCCTCCCAAGCTGCAAGATATGCTTCCGTGCGCTACAAAGGCCTTCCAAAGCTCCACGATATTTGACAATTAATCCTCGGACGGAATCACTTTTATACCAGCGCCCAACGAGGAAGCGCAGGAGTGGGAGACTTGGCCCTTAACTAGAGACTAGACCCGTTACTGACTTCTGACACTACGGCTGACAATGCACGAATAAAGAAGATGTTTAACTAGATATCAAACTAGATGGTGGACTAAATATCAAACTGGATGTTAAAATATATATGACCTAGATGTGATGCTAAAGTAGATGTTGCTCATGGCAAAAATTATCTTGAGATTTTCGTATCTTACTGCCATAAACCAATATTCCACTTTTCAGGTCCACGGGAATGGCCTAAAGAGGGCAAATGCAATATGACACTATGATATGATACTATGATAATGATATCCACTATGATAAAATTGTGAATGAAATGCCCTTGCCAGCATATCTTGCAACCTAAAACAAAAACTATTCTGGGAGTACCAGTGTGTTAATAGCAGTCTAACCGTTCTGAAATTTCATGCTTTTAGGGTCTGTGTCCACGGAATGACATCCCAGATCACGCAGATATTACTGCAGCAGAAAATATCCATTGACGTGCATGATATATAGCCCAGGTGCCGCCAATTTAAATTCTGAACAAGGTGGGGTGACGGTAGAGAATGCAACAATCAGCATCGAAGCTCTCCAATTGCACTTTTCGGTTATGTTGAACTATGGCAACTGAGGTCGAGCCAGGTCATTGGGGTCATGCATGCTTGTATTGATATACAATGCAACGTTCGTATACAGTGCAAACGTAATACAGTATGAAACGTACATACAACAACGAATACAGTACGACGTCCATGGGATAAACGTAAGTTAAGTTTGTTGACACGTTCAGTTCGAGTCATTGGAGTCTATACATATGATCTTTGGCAGGTCAAGTGAAAATTTACCCGCAGCGGGTGCGGCTGCATCAGCGAGTGGATCTAACGATCGCGCGAGGCGGGGCCGACACTGTTCATGAACGAAGCTCTATATATTTATCATATGATCAAGAACACGCCAGACTACAGATCATGTGCTTGGAATTAGACAAGGAACCCGCCATGAAATTACATGCTGCTGAGTGACATAGTTTCAAATATATTGGCATGTTAGGCTGAAATAGTGTGATTTTCAGGAAAACTAAATTACTTTAACAACATAATGACGTCAAGTATTGACCTACCAGCATGAAACGTATTACCAATCGCACAATTTGGTTGACCTGCTATTTCTTTCGCGAGAGGCTCTCTCTTTCTTAGTACAGTTCTAAGCGAAAAAGATCCGTACATGGCATACATAAAAATTGACCTTTCCTAGTTTGAAGTTTACAAACGACAGAGGTTCTCACATCACCAATCCACCCCCCCCCCCCCAGAAATAACGTCGAATTAGAGCGAGGTTTTAAGTCCGTCTTTAAGGGCGCGCCTCGCACGACCTCTAATATCAGTAGGCAATGAGTTAAATGAAGGCTGTATTTACATATTCGAGGCAGACAGAGGTTTTTGTTCCACGGCGTTCTCTTCCGCTTACGCTTTGCGTTCTCTCCGCTGGCCCTGGTGCCGTCAACTGTTTGGCTATGACTCTGAGCTGTTCAGCTGTCAAAATGATTTGAGGTAGGCAAAGCGTAGGGCACGCCGCAATTTCACGGACGGGCACCAGCCTGAGCACTGAACCACAGGCACCTGAGCACGCATCGCTAACATGCAGATAGTTTCTCAAAACATTTATGCTCAGCGTAAAATCATTGCGCTTTGGCTTAGAGAAATGGCCAATGGTGATGTTTTGGCCGCCCTGTGGCGACGCGTGCACATACGGTGATAACCTTTTCAGAGCGTTCCATGGACCTGGAGCTGCAGCTTCCATAGATGCTGATGCAGCACATCACCGATGAAAATATTAATGCGTCATCTATTGCTAGGAATTTGTTCCGGGAGACAGATGGTTTGCGTCAATGAGACAGCTCTCAGGTAGCGGTTTTTAGCCGCTCGCGCGATGGTTGTAATAGAGGTGACCTCGCTCGTGCCAGCCTTTGTCGCAAGACAAGTAAAGATAACTAAATCTTCTAAGTCTGCAGCTGCTATTGGTCGGCATATCACTCGCAACAGCATCCAGTCCACTCCAGAATCTACATGTACAACCAACAGCAGTCTAGTGCTTTAGGGAATTTCACATCTACTTAGCATAACGGCAACAGCTGGCTCACCTTATATTGTTTTAGACGGAAACGGCCACGATCACGTGGTACGGAAATTATATGATATTGCATTAGGGTTAGCCAATGAAAGACGCATCACGCGTACACCGTACATCGTACAATGGGCGGGACCAGCATGCTAAACCAATCCCAGAGAGCGGCATTACCTTGCGGTTTCTGGACCTGTCTGATGCAAGGGTTGCCTGGCTAGGTGCCGAGTGACTTTTAAGAAGCAAATCCTCGTTATTCGACTTATCTGCAGACCCTGTCTCACTTTGGTCACTCGTATTTAGTCAGCACCCTGGACCAGCCAACTCACGACCGCACCTGGCCGTTCCTGCCCCCCCCCCCCCCCCTTAGTGTGCGGTCGCTCTGGCCCGCGGCCAGACCGCGGCCTGGTCACGTGGTCAACGCCCCGGAGGCACGAACACAGCCGGCCGTGCCGGTTAAACGCGGACCGGACAGGATGAATCCCGACGCGGTAACCCACCGCCAATAGCCTGCTACACATCGAAGCAAACGGCCAGCACCGCAGCAGCCACTTCTGTCCATGCTATGCACGGTCGCACACAACTCGCTTGAAGTGACTGGTCGGACACGAGACTCGGTCAAACACGGGGCAGTCTGATCTGGGGCGCACCAATGACGGCAGCGGCTCGGGCGGCGGCGACTGCCAGCGCGCCCTCGACGTCAACCTCGGAGAAGCATCGACGCGAGTTGTTCAGTGCCACGTTAGGGGCCAGCGTGTTATCGCCGGACTCACCGCCGAGAACGGGCCGCACCGCCGCGGTGATCTGCCTCCTAACATAGTCACTAGCGCCGCGGAGAAGACCGGCGCACGCCAACAGGCTCAGCTGGCAGCGGCCCCCTCGTCTCGCCGACGAAAGGCGTCTTCCCGGCTGGCCAGGAGACGTTGGGTGTCGTCAGAAACCGGCAACGCGCTGCCATGTCCAGTCCAGAAGCGGCGCTCGGGCGCGTGGGCATCAAACACACGCGGTACGTGGAGAATGAGGTACGTGTGCCGCAGTTCGATGCCATCTGCGGCGGGAGACCGGAACAGGGAACGGGAGACCAGTCCAGTCCAGTCCAGACCAGACCAGACCAGACCAGACCAGACCAGACCAGACCAGACCAGACCAGACCGGACCGGACCAGACCAGACCAGACCAGTCCACCGCCGACTGACATCTAAATGTCTGACTGACACCAACAAACTCCTCACTGGGTGGACTCCCTGGACATCCAGCTCAAAACCCAGCACAAAAATGGCCAGGTAATTGTCCCCTCCGACTTGTGACTGTATAACCCTTACTAACACGGGGAATTGAGTGGTTGTAGATTATTGGGCGGTTGTAGCGGGCTGTCATTAGCTGATTTTGGCTAATGACTACTTTAAGCCTTTTCATCTATGATTTTTCCCTACCTCTCACATAACACAATTCCTTCGGGTCTGCTCCACCTCCTCGCCTGTTTTTTTTTTAAGTTTGTTTCATCTTCCTAGCTGGGAGTGCCGCGACTTGATTTTATGTTTTCTGGTGTTAACGTACGGTTTACTGCGTCGCTGGGATTGAGGGAGGGGCACTCCTGGTTACCTGTTCTTGGGTAACGGCGTAGAAAAAAAAAACTGACAGCTGACATGTCCAACTGTTTCCATCTGCGACCCTGTGCAAACAGTGGACGTGAACGGGATCTGCAAGCGCGAAGCAGCGTGCTGGCAAAGTCGCGAGCCCTGAAATGGCATCACTTCACAACAAATCAAATGACAGAATCATCGGCGTTGACGACAATACCGTCCAGAGGGATCCAAACCGCGGAAGTGTAGGGGCAGAGGTGAAAGTCTAGCCAGGTGAGCGCGGGCGATGTTGCCTCGGGTGAATCACAGATCACAGTTCACATCACCTCCGAGAATCACTAATCCGCGATGTTGAGTCAGCACGTGTTGCAGCTCAGAATCGAGATCGTCAAGGTCGGCGGCGAGGCTGACACCAGCGGCGGACGGAAGTCGGCACGTGGGGCTAAGCTTCCCTTGTCCCGTCACTCGCCATCCTGAACCGACAACGACTCGACGTTACTTGACGGATATGAAGTCGGCGCTTTGGGAGCTTTGTAACTCACATCTATCTGACGCTAGCGTTGCGACCCGTCCGCCGCCCAGGCCGCCGCCCCTGCCTGCCCTGGCGAACTGTTAGCCAGTCATCACGATGAGCCGGTTGGGCACGCTCGCGTTAAGTCACGTCTTAGATCAAATAGCCTGTCCGCTGCAGGGCTGCCCGGCTCACGACGGGGAGGCAGGATTTGCGGTAGCAGCGACAGTCTTACAATGTATCCGATGCACTGGAGTGTTACAATGCATTGCGTAACAATCGTAATTTAGATGTTATGCAATGAAGAGCAAGGCTTAATAAGCGCACTCAAGCTGGATTAGGGTGTATTGAGCTGATGTTAGAGACATATTTCAAATGCAATCACAGGCGATAGCATAGCAGCTCAGAAACTGCATGCAGACACTCAAAATTTAAGGTCGTGACCTAGCCAGACATTTGGAAAATCAGTCACTTGCATGGAAGTATCCATTAGTAAAGACTGTTGCAAAATGAAAAAAACGCAATACAGTACGTTTGCGCCAGCCACGGTGCGGCGCAAGCCATGCCTAACATTTGTCTGACTGACCCGACGTGACCTTGAGGCAAGAAAATAGTTGATACTGGTTGCACAGTGCTCTTCCAAATATTTTTCATGTGATGGATCACAATAAAACATTAGCAAGCTTAGGTGACACAAATCCCATATAAGTGCACACATGGGAATGTATATCCGGCTCGTTCTCGGAGAGACTTGGCCTTCACCTTCCAACGAAATTAGACTTGACATCTCCGACGAGTCGAAGTTTGATCGAACTTTGATAACCTGACATTACAAGAATAGTCAGAACAATAGCGATGCACTTTGAATGTCAAAGTTAATGAAAACTGTGAAGAAAACCTCTGGAGTGCATTCCGTGCCAAAAAGTAGTCGTTTGTCCCTTTTAGCAAAGTGTTTCCGGCATTTTTCGAAAGGGAGTTTATAGGTCATAACCAGCGAAGGTCAGAAGCTCCATTTTTACCATCTCATCTAGTCAAAATTTCGACACCATACATGAGGTTCAGGTGCAGTGTGAACCTGAAAAACCACTTCCCCTAATTTCATGGCCACCACGCGGTGTGTATGCACCGATTTTTTTATGAACCGTTCCCATATCACGTGTAAATGTGCTGTAATTTTGCGTTGCGTACATTTTGAAGTTTTCCGCATCTAAGTATCGGCTGCCAGTGCGCCAGGACAGAATTGCATGCTGTTCCAGCCGGGCTGATCCTCGATAGGATGCAGTTTCCTACCTGGGCCGCCACGGCGCCAAAAGCTGCACGCCAGCGGACCGCGCAGTGAGGTCAACAAAACCCGTCTGCAGGCGCCCAGCAGCCGCACACGGCCAGCCGCCAGTCCGCGGCCATGATCACCTCAGTGCGCACCGTCTGCATACTCCTGCAGGTGAGCTGTACGCGTCTGTACGCCGCCACCGCTCAGGCGCTTAGGCGTTTGTGAACCACTGCTTCTTAGGCACCTGGGCGTTTGTGAACTACCGCCGGTTGGCGTTGCGTGCTCACTTTGGTCTCACGGTGTCACGCCACGTGTGGCTGTAACGACCGTGGTCTCAGAACATCCTGCGCTGAGTGGGGTGTGACCACTTAATCCCTTTTATTTCACGTGGCTTCCCCTGCGCAAATCCACGGCTAGGCATTCTGGCAAAGCTTAAAATTGAACAAAGTGGTATTGAGAGAACATGGTTAAGGCAATCTAGCTCCTCAAGGAAAACAGCATGAACGTTTTACGTGGCCTCAAACGATATGCCAGCTCGAAACCTCCTCCACGATAGGCTGAAGGAAGCCTGTCCGTGGATGCTGATGCACTGCTCTACCTATGACAAGTTTCAATCTTGTCATAGGGCTTCGAATATGACCTCGTCGAGAGGATTACCTATGACGAGCTTCAGTCCTGTCCTCGGGCTTCAAATATGAACTCGTCCAGAGGTTACCTATGAAGAGCTTCAGTTTAGTCCTCGGGCTTCGGAGATGAGCTCGTCCACAAAATTGCCTATGACAAGTTTCAGTCTTGTCCCGGGGCTTTGAAGATGAACTCCTCCAGAGTTTACCTATCACGAGCTTCAGTCCTGTCCTCGGGTTTCGAAGATGAACTCCTCCAGAGGTTACCAAGACGAGCTTCAGTCTTGTCCTCGGCTTCGAAGGTGATCTCCTCCCGAGGGTTACATATGACGAGCTTCAGTATCGTCCTCGGGCTTCAAAGATGAACTCGTCCAAAGGATACTTCACTTCTCCCACATGTACGGTGGGATGGCACGAACAAACATATGTCTGTGGCGCACGAATTCGCATGATGCATCACGAAATAAGAAGAGCAGGACTGCATTCCTGAAGGCAAACAAACTTCCGGTAGAGATATCCTGATATCACATGACGAAGGGCCAAAGGATTGGTGGCCAAGATCTCCTGGCAAAATTGGAGGAGATGAAGAAGTTCATTATCACAATCTCTTTAGTACCACGTAACGCATCATTAATGTATTACTTAATGCACTTCACAGTATCTCTTTATGAGCTGTATAGCATCACTATTTAAACTTTGTGGTATCACTATACATTCTTTATAGTGTCACTTTACGAACTTGATAATTTTCCCACGCAAGAACTGGTCTTCCATGGTTGGTGCCGCCAGCTGTCAGAAAGACTTCTGTTTCAACTCTTCTACGAGTTGAAACAGTAAATAAATACCTTCACACGCACTGCCTCGATGGCTGGAGGTAGGCCGTGCCCATGACCATGTCAAAAACGCTTCTAACTTAATATGCACGCTGCAGCACGGACAGTGGCGAATTACTGCCGACCTGGGCACCTGACGGAACCATTTGCCTGTTCCAGGTGCTGGATCTGACATACGGCGCGCCGCGGCCCGCGGCAGCTGACCTGGACACGGCCGAGGCTAACAAGTACTACATCACCGTAGTGCGCCCCTCGGGCCCGGTGCAGCAGCGTAGGAGCGTGCCTAGGGACCGTCAGCTGTACGTCATCACCATCCTGCGGCCGGTATCGCGGCCCACTGCGGCGCCAGAGCCAGCGCCAGAGCCAGCGCCAGCGCCAACGCCAGCGCCAGCGCCAGCGCCAACGCCAGCGCCAGCGCCAACGCCAGCGCCAACACCAACGCCAGCGCCAGAGCCAGAGCCGACGACGCCGCACCGGCTCGGTTTTGTGGGGAGGCCCAGCTGTGCACTCGGCCTGGTTCTCTGCGACCCCAGGTGTTGCATCAGAGTGCCGACCAGTGAACCCTGCCCTCCACGCACTGTCCGGGTGGTCGGCGGCTGCGCGTTTCTCGACTGACACGCACAGAAAGGAGGAG
>NW_023596420.1:43284262-43334550 GCF_011947565.3 Pollicipes pollicipes | reverse complement strand
ATGCAAGACCCTAACAGAGGTTGGCTAACGTACCATTCAAACAACACCAATGCTCTCCTGTAATGATGAACGCATGGCTGCAGCTGCAAGATACCCATGAACGAATGGGCCAGGCAATCATCATCAATTCACCAACAGCGACAGTGGTCAGGACTGCGACAGTTAGTGTGGTTGTGATGTCTGTGGTTTGTGACTTTAGCTGTTTTTCATTGCAAATATGTGGGCCATTCAGGTGATATTTCGGCTGTCATTATTATATACATGTCCTCGCCTCTGAGCTGTAGGCGATATAAATTTGATATACCTTGACCTAAAGTAGCTTTTAGATAAGACGGTATGAATTGCCTTACTTCGACCAAATGCCGCCATCGAAACGAACACCGACTGATATCCGTTCCGATGAAGGCATGCAGCACAAACATTAGCATATCGATCTGTCCATTCCACTGACTATTCTACGAAGAATAAGCCTATTAATACTGCCTTATCTATATGTATAACGTTCCTCGCAAAGCATTTAACAACGTAAGCTACATTAAAGCTCTATTGGTTGTGATGGTGATATGAGGACTGCTGTTTGACTTGCCTGCGGTTCGTGACTTTCATGTGGTGTGGAAACAAAAATGTTCATTTATCCGGTGTCATAATTTAGTTGCCAGGCACTCACTGCTAAGTTGTCAATAATGACCTTCAACCAGTTGCCAAGCTTTGTTAGTTGCAGTGGCAGCGGCATCAGGACATGCCGATTGCTTTACTTGTCTGTGGCGCGTTCCGTTTATGTGATGTGAGAGCAGAAATACGTGAGTTATGCTGCGGGATAGCCTCAGCTGTCAAGCGCTCACTTGTAAGCTGCAGGCAAATGACCTATAACTAGCAGTTAAGCTGCGTTAGTTGCATGGGTGGCATCAGGGCATGCTGATCGGTCACCTTTGCTGTGGCGTAGGAATTTTAATAAATGTGAAAGCAAAATATGTGGGTTGTCCTGTGTGACGTGCATGATTTTGTGACTGAGAGACGTGTATCAGAGACCCGTACATAGAAAAAGCAATGGTAATTCGCATTCAAGGTCGTGTTTTTAAAAATTTGCAAAAAAAAATAATGAGAGCCAGGGCCTGGTCCATGGTCTGCTAAGGAACCAGAGGAAAGCAGGATCCCGAGTTGGAATTTTTCGAAGGAACCGCGGGAACCATCATCCAGGATTTTGTTTCGTCGAAAGTACCAATGACAACCAATGACAATCCAGGATCTTGGTTTGTCAAAAGATCCAGCAGGTACCCGGATCCACGGCTTTGTCTCGTGGACGGATCCAGTGAGAACTAGAGCCAAACCCGGGAGTCCGGCACATGTCTGGGTGTGGGAGTGGGACTAAGAAAGCGTAAAATACGGCACAGCCAAACGTCGTTACGCCGAAAATAGCTGCCATTCTTAAGCCGTCAAAGCCGCCCGGTGATAACCTGATACGAGACGAGAAATCTACTCCAGGACCATGAAGATGGAAGGTCTAACAAAAGAACTCATCGCACACGAATGGAATACGGACGTAGTTCTGCCTGCTGGCCAGTGATCCTCTGAAAGTGATGGGCGCTGGATGCACCGATGGCAGACAGGGCGTCAAACATGAACGAGAATCTCCAGCATCGCGAAAGGGAAGGGTGGGAGCACAAATGGGACTGCGTCCCACAGGCTCCTGGCTAGCGGACGCGTGGAACGTCTGGCGAAAAACAACGACGAGAGACGGCTTCGTTCAATTCATCCACTGGCATGCGTGAACGACCCATTCATTTCATACTAACATAGAAGAAACTCTGGACCAGTTCCATCAGCATCCGCACGAAAGCGATTACACCATCATCTGCATGAAGGACGCCCTGGCATACAGTTCACAAATACCTAGCAGGATGGCAAGTTTTCCGTTTCTGAACGTGGAGATGCAGGAAGGACAAACAAGTAAAAGCCAAGTTACCATGATTCTGCATGGTCCAATGTGGGTATACGTGAGGTGGAGCTTGCATTTTTCCCTGTCCATATTATTGTGGGTCATAATGCAGGAAAATGATATAATCCAAAACAACTGTGGATGTATATATAATATAATATATATATATATATATATATATATGTGTGTGTGTGTGTGTGTGTGTGTGTGCATGTACGTACGCATGTATGCATGTTGTATGTATATATGCATCTATATATGTGCGAATGTATGTACGCATATATATATATATATATATATATATATACATATACATTACATATACACGCACACATATATAATATATATATATATATATATATATATATATATATATATATACTCACCACGCAGAAGCACCACGACAGGGAAGTTAGCCGAGACGCTCAAATCGAGTACAGACGTCCATCCGATCGCGAAGGTTCGCCGACAGCCAGCCGCGGCGGAAAAAAAACCAACAAAGGCAGGACACATTACTGGCTTCCATTCCATGAGGAGCGGTCACCCCTGAGTGGATGGTCACACACCGCATTTCAATGGCTGGCCCCTAATGCCAAATCGGCGGGATCCTTGGTACTCCCAGCACCCGCCTTCGTCCTCGCGGGCTGTCATCCGGCAAGAACCTAGGGGATACCTGGATGAGGGGCCCGAACACATGGCTGAAGGACGAATTGGAGAAATGGGAGGAGGGACCGACGGCGAGGTGACCGGCCTGCAGACAGGTTGGGAGGGGGTGGCACCTACAGGGATAATAAAACCAGCGGGACGTCGTAGCGTGTTGGGACCGGACCAGCTCGGCGGGTGCCCCTCACAGCGCACTTCTGTCGGCACCCAATGAGCAACGGCGGACTGGCGCTCTGCAGACAACACCTCATGGCACTCAACAAGAGTCGAAGAAACAAAACAACTGAGTGTGTTAAAGTTCCACTTTTCAATGTTGTAACGCGTTACCGATGCCCCCCGCCCCCCCTACCTCTGATGTGGCAACCCCTTCTTCTGTAGGCGCAAGTCCTGTCCTGGTCATGATCTCGGCGGCGTGGCGTGATGCAATACCAACGATTAGTGGAACCGCTTTCGGGGCGCGGATGGGACGCGCGTTAGAGGGCAGGGGCGGCACATGTGTAAAGCGGGAATGAAACAGTGAGGGGAAACCGGGTGGTTGGACATGACCTTTAGTGAGATGTAAGCTGAGTCCTGTGCCTACAGTTGCGTTGCGTACATAAGAAGCGCAGACCGAAAATTGTTGTACGTGTGTATTAGTGCAAGGTATGTAAAAATAGTACGTGTGAAGCAAATCTTACGGGCGAAAGGATGAATGAGAAGAGAGAGCGAGTAGACGGAGTACACATCGCTGGTGAATTTTATGACCACAAGAAAACAAGTACGCTTACAGACGCTCAAATTATCTCTTGCGCGTCGCCACCCTAGCCCAAAATTCCGAACATCTAGTGCTGAAAAGACGTCAAAATCGGGATGACCATTGCACATGCAATCAATTTAAGCGATTTTTGACCTTAATCTGGAATTTGCACTACTCTCCACCAACTAACATTATATGATCAAAATGCTTTATTTCACGAATTACCAAGCTATAGTGAGTATCGAGTTTATTCTGGTGCGCCCAAAGTCCGTGCCAAAATGCGAATGCATCGTGCCAAAGCAGACTATGCTCGAGACATTCAACCATTTGTCATCAGAGGTTTAAAGCGCTTGTAAATTTGTGAAGGCCATTCACGGAAAAACAAGCAATATCCCGGATCCAAAATAGCAAATAACATAAAAAAGCAATGTGTCACCGTCACAATGCAACACGAAGCGCAGGGGCGGACACCACGCCATCACACATGCATTTTCCTCGATCTCGCAAAGTTTACCCCAACAACGTAAATGTTTCAATGCGAAAAGCTATCGTGTCAACAATTTGTATCCATAGACTGATAGGGACAGGGGCCACGGGTAATGGTGTCCCAAGCAGCATCAACTCAGCTACGCTCTAGCTACGAAGCACCTAAACTTACATACTTATTGTTGACTTAGTGTTACGTATGCTTGCAGTTAATTGATCGCGCATGTTTTAAGTGGTTCAAGTTATCAAATCTTCCACTACTGTCGTAAAACATCAAATCCAACACTAATTCGTGTGCCCGATATGAACGTCATGTCACAAGGATAAGATAAAGTACTACAAAAAATACAACAGATAATAATAATGCAATTACAAAAAAATACAATGCATGGAAAAGAGAGGTATTCAGTACACAACAGAACGTAGCAATTAATGGCAGGGGCGAAGGAAAGAGGGGGGGGGGGGGGGGGTAGACAACAAATGTCTGTGACATTCACTTCAAGAAATTGATTACCTACCTACGTCCATGCAACGACAAAGTACCAGCACAAACATCCTGCTCAAGACGATATGACAATGCATAAGTTGACACTCTGTATGTCAAGGGTGCTAGGGAATAAGTGGAAGGCCAGGGCGTGCTCAGGCTAATCACTGTGCCAGGATATTCTGAGACAGGAGGCAGCATTCATGCAATATCCCATTCAAACACGGACTGCGAAATGGGCCCGCGCACAAAGCGCCGGGGGGTTGCGAAGCCGCGCACGTAAGCGGAACTGGACGACTACAAACAGCCTTTAAAGAGCACATAGCAGTTGTAAAGCACTGACGTAGTGAAGCAGCCTTGGCTCATAACTGGTCTGAGTGCCGCGGCGACTTTGATCCATCCCAGGCCGGCACGGTATACACCAAACATGTGCCTGGTTTCTAGCATTGATTCCTGATTCCCACTCGCTCCTTTGACAATAAAAACATGAATTCTGGTTCGCACTGGTTCTTTAGCGGACAATGGACCTAGTTCCTGGTTCTCTTTGGTTCCTTCAAGAATATAAGACCTTGGTTGCCAGAATATTTTTCTCATAAGCACAAACTCCTGTCTCTTGGCTTTCAGCCACAAAGTCACACGAACCACGAAGGATATTCCACATACTTTTGCTCCCGTAACCATTAAAAGTCACACGCCGCGGACAAGTTAAGCAGTCAGCATATCCTGAAGTCACCACCGCAACTAAAAAAGCTTTAGTGTTAATCCGAGATCATTGCCTCACCTCAGAGACAAATGCCTGATATCTGAGGCTATCAAGCAGAAACACCTACACAAGTTTGCTGCCGTAACAATTAAGTTACACGCCACAGACTTTTCAAACATTCAGCCTGCCCTGATGCCACAACAACTAATAAAGACAAGGCAACGACAATGACCTTCAACCTTTAGTTGAAGGTCATCGTCTATGAATTATAAGTGAGTACCTGGCAGCTGAAATTATCTGCTCGTCATTCCGAGATGACAGGGGTGTATAGATTTTGTTGTTGGTGTTAGGGCTCTGCCTCCCATATACCGATGTTGATTCCCTTCCAATGTGGGTTCAGTCTCTGCTAAACTTATGCTTTCTGACCTCCCCCTACAAGTTATGCAAAGAATGACACTGTTGATGTACTGGACGGAGCTATTACAAACGCTCATGAGCTCAGGATGATAATTTATGTATATTTCATGCCTCAGCATCTATTGAGCGATAAGAACCTATAACTGCAAACCTGCATCGGTCTAGATGGCTAGGCACAGTGTAATGCATATGCAGCCATGAGCATAGCCTGCATAAAAACGCACCATATTCAGAAGCCGGCAGATTTCCTGGTACTTATACAAACACAACGAACAGGGCTCCCAAATAAAGCCTCTAATTTTAACAGCTTTCTTTGGATCTATGTTGGACAACTGTCTAAAATCAGCATAATGATTTTTTCCAAATGTTTTAAATCTGGATTGCGAGTGGGCTGTCCTCGTATGACAGTTGCTACATTTGAACAGTTAGCCTGCCGACCCTGCTGTGGTGCAGTGGGAAGCACTCACGAACCACATTGGATCTGACAATGTCGCGCCAGATAGCAAGACAACAGAACGGATTAAACGCGATGGCATAATGTGTTCGGGAATGGGGCGTATTAGCGACGTCAGCCATGCTGGAGTGATTGGAGAACGTTGGGAGGCCGTGGTCCTGCGCGTTAGTAGATTGCGAAGCGGTGGTTCTAGTGGCTGGGTAGTAGTGGCTGGGTGGCAGTGGCTGGGTAGTAGTGGCTAGGTAGTAGTGGCTAGGTAGTAGTGGCTGGGTAGTAGTGGCTGGGCAGTAGTGGCTGGGCAGTAGTGACTGGGTGGAAGTGGATGGGTAGCAGTAGATGGGTAGGAGATGAGATTGCGATGTGGTGCGAAACAAGAGCCTGATCGAGGCTGTCCGCTCACAAGACAGCCAGCGATCCGGTGAGAAGCTGAAGCTCGGAAGGGTGATCCTGACCCATACTATCAGACGACACGACAATAGAGTCGTGCTTCGCCCCGCGTCTCGTTTGTCACGCTTCCGAACGACTATGTGTGCTGCGTTCTTCAGACAACCGCACACGCCAATGTAAAAATGAAAGCACGCACGCCACCGAAATCATTCGAATATTTCCATAGTGGTTTTGTGCAGTGGATTCTCACAGCTGGGTCAAACTGGGAGCGAGACTGCTCTCTTCCTGAAAACCAGCGTGCCAACAAGCACTTTGGAGAGGCGGGCGGAAAGCTCAGCCCTATGTGACCTCGGTTTTCTGTGAGAAGACCGGAGAAGTTCTACCAGGCTGTTGCACATGCATGGCTGGGTTTACATCAGCATAGTGTCATACAGTTTGTGATAGAATTTAGATAAGCTTTATATAGATAAGACAGTAGTAATAGCCTCATTCCTTCGGGAGAAAACCAGGATTTGTCCTGGTTTTTAGACCATTATCTCCATCCTTCTGTTTTTTTTTTATCCGAGGAATGAGGCTATTACTACTGTCTTATCTATGTGAACAATGTTCCTCGCAAATGCACTTAACAGCTTATGTAATTCAGACGGGCCTCAATCTGTTTTCAGAAAACAGGTGTGCACATCAATGCAAATATGTCAGTTGGTCTTCATTTTGTTGTTTTGAATCAAAGGCATTGTAATCATATCGTTTGAACAACAACTCAAGTACAAATCAAGCCTGTCAGTGGAGCCGGACGTCTGAGAAAAAGTCTCAGCCCTTCCAAGGTGCTTAAGATGGATTTCATCCAGCCGGCAGCCAAGAGGAAAGGCTAAGCTCTCCTCACTGATGTGCAGCTAACACCACAGGTGGCAGCTCAGATGGCGGGTAAAGCTCGTAAAATTGGTCGGGAAGGCCAATGTGTATTTGTAACATCTACTAATGAGATCGGATGTCTATGCCAGAATGCCGAGATACCATTCACTTTGGGGTGAATGTGTGTAACATGAGGTGCATTGGAACTAGTGCAACACCGAGTGCAGTGTTTGGTAGATGATTTCTGGAGCGTCTTCTTTTTCCATGAATTTAGTCTTTCTCACGTAAATTTAAGTGCTGTGCAGCTCGCCGCTCTTGGAAAAGGCCCGTCACCAAAGTCTCGCCGCGATAGCATGACCAGTAACACGGTCATCTGACAGTCAGCATGTTTGGAGAAATGGTGTCACACATGTCATCTGGCCAGCCCGCTGCGTGTCGGCTGGCAAAGGTGGTGGAAAGAACCATCGCCTTTGCCAAGACAATTGCCCTTAGCAACTACTATTGTGGAGAGAGGAGAATGAGACGAAGGCAGCAGGCTTGCCCGGAGGTGCCTTGGGTGAATGGCATGCAACCTTGAGATATGAGCATGAGGATCTCATGGTCAGGAGAGGTCATACCCACTTGGGACCTACCACTCGCTCCCTACTTATCCCCGCTCCCCACATGGTACCTTTATGTGGGACTAGGGGGAGGGGGACCGTCGAATGGCCTCTTTGATGTCAACTGTCCATTGATCGTCAGGCATGTAGAGCACGTGACATGTGCATGTGAATCATAGGCGGCATGTCTTGATGATCCAGGACACCTGAACAAGAACCACAGACCCTTTTCTCACTCGTACGGTCAGGTCTTTATGCTTGCTAGTTTATTGCTGGTCTGGTCTGGTCTGGTCTGGTTGCGCCGAGCATGGCACGCGCGTGACATGTGCGCAGCATGACGGCAAGTCTGTAGATTGCATGTTGAAGGCCCTGTAAACGCATCCCATGCGTAAGGCCCTGCCCGTCCTCAATTCCTGTTAGCAGTTGTGGATCGGTTCGTTTGAACGGGCCAACCAGTGTAAAATATCATGCATGTGTATTGATTATATTGGTGTATATCAATACAAATGATCATGTGTGTGATATCAATATCTCTTTGCGTGTGCGATGGGGGTTCGGCCCGACATAGCGCTATGTGGGTGACACGTTCGTGGTCACTGCATCGTATTATTAGTGCTTGCCAATTTATATCATGTTTTGCTGGACAACACCCCTGAGCTATCGTAGTATACTGTAACTGGAAAAGTACCGTATCCCTGAGCTACCGTGGTATACTGTAAGTGGAAAAGTACTGTATCTCTGAGCTACCGTGGTATACTGTAAGTGGTATACTGTATGAGAGTACTGAAACAGTACATTCCACATGCTGTTTCCGCTGCCTACGCCAGGCAGCGACAGAGGCGTGACGAGACAGATGGCGCTGGTATCAATGTTACACTCGACGCGAGTGGGGTTCACATTCAACACGAGTGGGACTCACACTCCACGCAGATGGGGTTCACATTCGACGCGTTGTGGGGGTGGGTGGGCTACATACCTCTATTCACAATCGCTAGCTTTATATCATTAACCGCAAGCGAACGGCCGCGTTTCGCGGAGGCAGCCACGGGGGCAGAGGTCACTAATTACTCACTAAGCACGGTGGGCATAACTGCTTGAAACAAAGCTGTTCAACTTTTAGGGTTAAAGAACGAGTGACGTCACTTTGTCCATCTTCGGGGCGAGGGGGGCGGGACTGAGGCCCAAAGCTGACTTAAGTCCCTCAATGTTTCTCTGAGCCCTCCCCTCCTCGTCCCCAGCGAAGAAGGGAATGCTGACTGAAGGGAGCCCTGCAAACCTCCTTCAACTATTGTACCTTAACACAGTGATATTAGTATCATGCTCGTTGTGTTCCGAGTAGTATGCTGTACACGCCTTGTGTTTGCATCATGCCAACTCCCCCGTGTGATAGGCCAGTCTGCAAGCTGTGACATGTTTTTCATGACATAACACAGGCAGATAAGGACAAAAATGGGCTCTAATATGTCGCGGCTTTTAAAGCACAGGGTCGCCTGGATAAGAGTCAACTAACCTGTTCCTCAACAATAGCCGGTGTATTTGTCCCGAAATTGTGACATTCGCAACAGTTGACTGTCAATCCAATGGCAAAACACCAGGAGCGATATCACGGCCAGTTATCAATATCCATGAAAAAGGGACTACAAATTTTCTCCTGATGGCCCCCTGGCGCTCCTGGATACGCAACAGCTGAGCATCCTGCAGGCGATCGGATGTCCTGCCGGCCTTGTCAACGGCGACGCGTCCCTCCTCAAGTCTGAAGGCGGCCTTGAGTTATTGAACGTTTGCTGGCTTGTCCAGTGGACAAGGTTATTTAGCTTATCGCATGGCATGAAGTCCAGTGGTGGCAGACTGTGCGAGCGCACAGCCATTTATCTGCTGTCGTCAGCTGATGGGCGCTCCATTCAAATGCGCATCTAACTAATCTAGTGACACCTGTGCCCTGCGTGTTGCCGACTGTTAAAGGGAGGGCTCCACATTAGTATGGGGGTTTTAACTGAAACAGCCATCTTAAAGCCATTCGATGAGCCAAAGCCAAGCCAAGCCATTTCAAAGTTGCCCACGCGTCCATGCCGACATAATAACGTCATTCAAATCCTGCCATTCCAGTGACCACGCGGCAATCAAAGCCAAGACAAATGTAATTATCGAGTCGTTCGCATCTAGCGTTTGTGAGCACAATTTCCAGGTATAACGGCCGTCAATGGGCTTTCAATCAAGGTTGTGCAAAGCACAAGTACGCAATTAAACAATGACGTGTTAAAGAGATTACCAAACAGAGAAATTGTGTTGTCTAGAGCAGTCTTTTCCACTTACAGTATAATAATATTTATAAGTGAGCTCATTTCATAACATGTGATGCTTGCTTCAATATCTTTCAATTTGGGACATTCTTTTCAAACAAGATTTTGCAGCGCAATAAGAAGACCTCACACAGCGTTCCAGCTATGCATTCAAACGGAAAAGAAGGGATATTTTAGCACCCTCTTTGCATTTTTAATACAAGTGTACACGTGCAGTGCGGTATGGTGACGCGGCTATTTAAAAAACAATCCGAACATTTTAACTGGGCACATGTCTAAGGCGCACGCCCACCCTAAACGCTGGATGGTGCGCGAGCCCTGAACCCACCATACGATCGTAACAATCCGGGTCGACAGCAGCACTTCGCAACGAAAGCTTAACACGCGCCCGGGTGGCCGACTAGATACGCTTCGCTCGGGTGGGGTGGGGGTCAATTTGACCTCCTGAGATCTCGGGAACTTAAAAAGCTAGAGGCACCAAATTTACAGGGTGTGTTGACCTGTACGTTAACTCACTTAGGTCATAGCTTGAGATTCCTAATTCATGACCTTCAGATCAAATAAGGTTAAACAAGGTCAAATTCAAGGTTGGTCTCCAAAGTGCCTCCCAAACTTAGACAACTGCTTCTGAGCAAAATTGCTACAATGTCATTTAAGGTCTGTGACCTTGTTTGACCTTTTGAAGGTCAAAATTATACAGGACTGCTTTGAGTGTTGCATTTGCATAAGCGACAAAGATTACGATAGAGAGTATGTTCCCTAAAAAACAAAATGTCGACCTGGGTCATCTCAGGTCAATGACCTTTTCTAACCTATAAGATGTCAATGAAAGATGCATAATGCGGTTTGTGCTATCAATAAATTCTAAATGAACACCATAAACTATCAGAAATTGCCTATAAGGCAATCGTCAGGTAATAAGACAGGCTAGTTTTGACCTTGGTCCAACCTTCATACCTAACCTTAGGTGAACGTACTTTGTTCATTCTACATTTGTGTAGGCCTAAAAAGGCATCTCAGAGATGTATGGCCTCGTCAAACACTCCGTCGTGGCATGAGATTGAACGATTTCCTTGAAATTGCCTTCGCTAAAACCATGACCTGACGCTGACCTGCCATAGGTCAGCGACCTTACAAGGTACATCTAAATTTTTACATCAAACGATCCACTGTTCAATTGTCTACAGCTATGACAAATTTGGCGCGGCTACGCCACGCCGCACGGAAATTATTCTGGAAAAACCTTCGGAGGGGGGAGGGAGGGCCAATTTGACCCCCAACCCGAACGCGTATTAACGCGCCGCATGCTCGGCATGGTCCACCCCGCTCTCTTCGCCAGAGGCCGGGGCGGACCATGTCACCGGACCGCCAGCGCGGCCTCTGCCACCGGCCACAGGCCATAGGCTATCCTAGATAGCTGGCCCATTGGAAGGCGTTGGCGAGCTAGCCTTTTTCAGATGACCATTTTAGAATCCATTTGTCTATAGACAATTTCATGTATGTAAAGAAGACCTAATTATTCAAAGTCTGTAAACAAATAATAATGTATAATTATCTGAAAAAGAAATCAGTAACCCCTATAGCTTTTCGGTTGACCTTCTCACCTGACACTTTGTTTATATTTGCTCCGGATCTGTGGCTTAATGGGCAGCGAACGGAGGACCAATGATCAGCTGACCCGATCCACACTGGCGACACCACCCTGGTTCTGCCAGCATCGAGTCGCGCCAAAATCAAGCATGTCTTGGCACGCTCTAATTTCACTTAGCGCATGCAAAGAAGTGTAAGCTCCATCAAAATGCTCCGCGGAACTCAATCTATCTGCCAAACCCAGCTTCTTCGGCAACAAAATTGCTACAGGGCGCTACTTCGTCTTCTCTTATTTGGTGGTGCAGCATTTCAGTGTGGCATGGCAGCATTTTCATTTGTGATTACGAAGGTTTGTGGCTTTTTCACCAGCTAGAAATAGAAACCGATGCCGCCACTGCCCGTTATCACATGTGACGTCACCACAGCTTTCGGTTACACCCGGAGCAGGTCGCGGTCCAGTGAAAACATCCGCAGCGGTACCCCGCTGCACAGTGGCCTCCACCTCCGCAGCGGAACCCCTCTGCACAGTGGCAGCCACACCCAAAGACAAACCCCGCTGCACAGTGGCGGCGGCACCTGCAGCGGAGCCCCGCTGCACAGTGGCAGCCACAGCCAAAGACAAACCCCGCTGCACAGTGGCGGCGGCATCTGCAGCGGAACCCCGCTGCACAGTGGCGGCCACACCCGCACCGGCTGAACTCGTAGCCGAAGCCCGCCACACTCGCAGCCAAAGCCCACCGTGCCCGCAGCCGAGTTGTGCCGCGCGGGGTCAGCAACACTCACAGTAGAAGCCGGCGAGACTGCCGACCACCAGCAGGAAGAGGACAGCCAGCGCCACCACGACGATTACGGCCGTGTTGGACCACTGCTGACGGCGGCCCAGGCCCGGCGGTCCTGGCGGCGACGGGAGCATAGTACAGTGACAGTCGACGGCAGTGATCACAAGACGTTCCGGTGAGCCACGGGCTTCCCCGCCCGAGAAGCGATGGTATTCCCGCAGTTGGTTCCTCTGCTGACGGGGTATTACCCTGGTCATGCCGGGGATGCTTCGCCACTGGCGAACGCATGACAGAATGCTAATGAAATATCGTCGCCTGGTATCTCAATCTCTAGCTACTGGATCAGAGTAAAGTCAAAAGGCTGTGAATGGCGCTGATCGATGTTACCCATTAGTTCTCAAAGAAGCTTTTTTATGCGACTGATGAGGTTATAAGTCCCTCGACAGGCCTAAAAAAACGACATGCTGGAAGGACGCCATGACATCTTAACTAGCGTTATGATAGTCGTTTTGGACTGATGGCGACACCAAAGGAAGTGAGCGTTCTCGCACAACTGAGTCATATCATGATGTTATAGAAGGTCAAGAGCCAATGTCAGGTCAGATTAGGGGCGTTTCCTGTCAAAGCAAATTTTCGCAGGCTGCACGATGGGCGGTGTTTCTCTACACCGACAGCTCAGCTGGTTGGAGCGCCTGCCTTCTGATTCACCTAGGCATGGCGGGGTGGGTTCGAGTTGCTTTAACTGCTCTCTACATGCCCACGACTGGGACGACCTACGGCCGGCGGCAGCGCCCGCCCCAAAGATCAGATGACGTCAGAGGGCAGGACAGACCTTGCTGAGCATTGCAGCTCGTTAAACTTTCGTCGCGAAATTCTGTCATAAGCCTGAAATGTACCGCTCGGATGGCGGTGCCAGGGTTCACGCAACACGCGCTGCTTAGCGTGGGCACATATCCCAAAAAGCTCCGAACTACACCGCATACAAAATGAACTGTTCCACCTTTTTGTTTCATATAATTTTCCTCATCACACTTAGGGACAAAACATGACAGAAACCTGGTACTTGCCACTATATCATGCAAAGTGACATCTAGCGTTTAAGCAAGATAGATTAAGAGCTTATGATGTATGGTACCAGCTTGCTGTCGCAAAACATTAGCAAGTGGTTGATTTAACGGAAATGTGACAAAGACTTGGTCTAAAATGTCATGCACTCTGTGAATGTTGTCAATACACCTCAACTTATTTAGGCTAATCTGAAAATGTATACCACCGAGACCCTTGGTTCAATCGGTAATGGCTGCGGGGTGGAGATCGGGTTAGTGGACATCGATGGCTTCGTCCAGCTCACGAGCCCCTATGTCTGAAGCTTTCTGAAAAAGCCGGTAACCGTTCACGGCCAGAACTTGCCACTCTGGCTGGGTTATCTGTCCGCCACAACTGACTTTTTCAGACTTATGGATTGGTGACTGAGGCAACAGGTTGGGCACTACAACGTTCATTCTGTGTCACTACTTGTTCCGAGTCTAGCCCCGCGCTGGGACGTGACGTCGTGGTGAGGGCCGGTGCTCAGATGAGACTCCCAGCCACGGCAGCGGACCGCCGACACGCGACAACGGGCCGTCGACACGCGACAGCGGACCGCCGACACGCGACAGCGGACCGCCGACACGCGACAGCGGGCCGCCGACACGCGACAGCGGACCGTCGACACGCGACAGCGGACCGCCGACACGCGGCAGCGGACCGCCGACACGCGACAGCGGACCGTCGACACGCGACAGCGGGCCGTCGACACGCGACAGCGGGCCGCCGACACGCGACAGCGGACCGCCGACACGCGGCAGCGGACCGCCGACACGCGACAGCGGACCGCCGACACGCGGCAGCGGACCGCCGACACGCGACAGCGGACCGCCGACACGCGGCAGAGGACCGCCGACACGCGGCCGGCGTCGGTGGCGTGCCTCCGGCAAGAAAAACGTCGCGAGGGCGACGGGTGAAGCGGAAAATGAGGAAATGTGGATGCCCTGGGTGGTGGATGTCTTCGATGGTGTTTAAGCGACTCTGTACTGCATTTTTACTCGCAACGCCACTGGTTCGTCGCTGCGTGACCGCTTATGCCCGCGTTGTCGATCCTCTGTGTGGGTACATGCGGTTTGCCGCCAGAATAGCCCGTCGTCATAGTTGCAGCCATTTTAGTGCTCGCCATCTAGACAGTATTCGAGTTAATGCACTATTAACATTATTTCAAGCCCATTGCCCAGCAGTCATTATGTCTGAAACAAATCCGGTTCGCGCTGCTCTCTCTCTCGCTCTCTCTCTCATCTCGTCTTCATCTCTCCTCTCTCTCTCCTCTCTCTCCTCTCTCTCTCCTCTCTCATCTCTCCTCTCTCTCTCTCCCTCTCTCTCTCTCTCTCTCTCCTCTCTCTCTCTCTCTCTCTCTCTCGTCTCTCTCTCTCTCTCTCCTCTCTCTCTCACACACATTAGCGTCGCACCGGCTAGGGGTATGTGGTTACTCACCAGCCGTCGGAGACACATAACGTACTTATATGCCACTTTCATAGTTGCTTTGGATTTGAATAAACTGGCAGAGTCCATCACCCGCCTGCTTTCCGGTTCTACTGCCATCAGGGAACTTTGTCTTTATAAGACCAGTCGCCGATGGCTAAAACGAAAACATCATCTCAAGACTCATATGGACAATTGAAATGCGGCCAGAAATAGGGTTGCCTCTAGTCATATCTTGCTTGTAGGCAGTTGAAGAACAAAACTAGCCAGCGAAACTCAATGTTTTTCAGTCAAAGTGTTCAAGTTGCATCATGTAAATCACCCTTGGTGAAGTTTTGCTTTGAGAAACTGACATAGAGGATCAACTCACTAGGGCAGCATGGCTTTGTGAGCGCCTCGAAAAGACAAACGTTAGCTCCCGCCCCATTTGGGCATGCATAGGCCCAGGTGGTGTTCGTATTACTTGTACCATGTGCTGGTCCGATGTACAGCTGGTGATTCGCTCAAATATCTGTGAGTTGTAATCCCAACGACTTTTTTGGAATGGGGCGTAATAGGCCCCATCAGTGCTCATGACCACTTGACTGTTAACAAAAAGGCAATGGGATGCATAACACGCCAACAAGCATTTAAGTGGACCCGGAAGGATGACATCATCCAGTCAATCTCCTGTCTGGTGTGCTGCTGCTGCCGGTGTCGCTACTGTGACCACAGACCACGGTCGGCCGGCGACCAGGAGCCAACTCGCCATGTTTCTGGGGAGCATACATATCCAGCGCCGAACCGGCCTGCTTACGTCCACCACAAATCAGCTCCTCCCCTCACGCACGCACGCACGCACGCACGCACGCACGCACGCACGCACGCACGCACGCACGCACGCACGCACGCACGCACGCACGTACCTACTCACCCTCACACGCAGACGCGTGAGCCGGCCAAGCGCGGAATCACCCCTCGCCACTAGAAACGTCATCTCATGGCGGGAGCGGAGCGCGCCGGGGCGCGGCTGTCGAAAACACGCTCTCGCCTGCCCAGCGTCCGACAGCGTTTACCGAGGTCCCTCCGGTTGCGACAGCTCGAGAGGGTCGGTCAGCGCACTGCGCGACACCCGCGCTGGACCGTCGCGAGGAGGCGACGTGCTGGCGCTGTTGGTCGACGGAGGGCTGGGAAGAGTGTTGGGCTCAGTGTGGGGCGGAGTGTTGGGCTCCGTGTGGGGCTCAGTGTTGGGCAGAGGCCGCACGGGACGGGTGCGAGTGGTCGTGAGAGGGCCTGCGCTGGCGCACGAGGCCGCTCGATGGCCATGTACCCTGGAGTCCCTTCAGACCAACGAAATTGGCCAACGATCGCAACTTAGTGGGTCGTCATGACAACGCGCCGCACAGGAAAATGCATCGGCTCACGTGACAAGCCTGTCGGAGACCATCAGATCCGCATTACCAAAAACTCAGCAAGCCAGAGGGGAGGGGGGGGGGGGGCTGATTCAGCCCTGCCCTCAGCCACCACCTTTAATCCGTGCATTGACTGAGATACTCAGAAAGCAGTTTCGATTTGGCAAGGTTTCGGCAATAGAACGGGTCAGGAGGCAGCAATTTCAAACTTATAATGCCTTCCGTGGCGTCGGCTGGGGGCCGTGGAGGCAAATATGTACACTACAGAGGCAAAAGGCGTTCGGAGCAGGAAAAGACACCCAACAGCCTATCCCCTTCTCCACGGATTTCGGGCAAGTCTCCAGGTTGATGGAATTCACTTTAAGGTTGGACAAGCTGACCCACTGCCCCCCCCCCCCTCCCCGGTAGCGGCACCTCTCAAGACCTCATTGCCCTAGTAATGCGGAGCAATCGGTACGTGTCGCGGTCATGCTCAGAGGTGCGTTACGCCTCTTGGCCACCCTTCCGCAGCATTAATCGGGGTCCCAGCTGCCCTCGGGCGGCGTCCATTCCTTCAACCACTTCAAACTCTTCACGGCTTCAGAGCTTCGAATGCTCTTGGACGCTAATCCACCCACTCGTTCTATATTCGGAGTCGGTCCAACGCCTCCGAAGCGTCTAAGCCAGTTGAACTAGTCGCGTACGTTGTGGTTCTGATCTTTGGCTAGCTGTCGGCTCCTGCTAGAGCTACATCTCGTAGCTGTGCTCATAAGCATATTTCCAGTTTTTGTCGACAAGTACGTGGAACCGCTGCATCGTGATCCTAACGCTGATTAGAATAGTCAAATCGAAAACACAGTTGGCTCTGAAATGTCGTACGATTTCTGTACACAAATACCGACGCTTGAAGTTATTTGGTCCCGCTCGCTTAGAAAAATGTTTTGGATTCGAAGAAAATTGCGGCATCTCTTTCTGATTTACATTATGCTCTGTTTTTGACACCCTTCTGCTCTTGCTTAGACAGCTCACACGTCCCCGATATGGAAGCTGTGAGATGCCATCACGCGCCATATAGTGCCAGCGTTTTGGGAATATCTTAAGCTGAAGTATTACGGCAGCATCAGCCAAAGATAAGCTGCAATAGACACCAGTTTCGTCATTCTGCACTTGTTGTCTCCGATAAACCGCTTTCTAGGAGCATCACTATCCTAATTCCGGGCAACTTGATTCGCTGACACTCATTGACTGCAATACGCTGAACATCGCCCGAGGCAGGTCTCTGAGTCCCCGATGTTGACGGTATGTCCACATGATGCCAGCACTAATGAGCATCGCAGGCGGCACATAATTACGGTGCGTCATTGTCAAAATAATGAGTCGACCGTGGCAGGAGCCACTGAATACGGCTCTGTGCCAGATGGAGGGATGCATACAAATACCTTTACATCACGTACTGCACATACTTTTATATTAATATGACATATCGCACATCATTCAGACATACTGACTTATGTTCCACCATGAGAGGACAGATACTTGCCTTCAAGGACCATCTGGAAGCGAACCTTTTCCCCTTTTGTAAATAAGCTGTTGCCGAACGCCTCGCACACGCCCCGGCACCCACCTTGGCACGAGGTATTGTCCGTCACCCCGGCACTCACCTTGGCACGAGGCCTTGTCCGTCACCCCGGCACCCACCTTGGCACGAGGTATTGTCCATCACCCCGGCACCCACCTTGGCACGAGGCCTTGTCCATCACCCCGGCACCCACCTTTACACGAGGTATTGTCCATCACCCCGGTACCCACCTTTACACGAGGTTTTGTCTATCACCCCGGCACAAAGTCTTGCCGTTAATCACCCTGGCACTAACCTTGACACGAGGTCTTGTCGTCCATTAGCTGCCAGCCCTCCTGGCAGATGCAGCGGGTCATTGTCACCCTGGTGTCGATGGCGGCGCACAGGTGTTCGCAGCCGCAGCCCTGGGGGCGGGGGGGGGGGCAGGTCAGCCGCTCAGCAGGTCTGCCGACGAGCAGGTCCAGCCATCAGCGGCGCGTGAGGTCAGCACTCGCCCATGTCAGTGACGCCACTTCGTCCGTCTTGCCCGTAATGTTGTGAGCTATGGTAAAACCGGGCATATGTATATATATATATATATATATATATATATATATATATAATGCCACAAATGCTGGCTTTTGGCTATAAAGCCATTCGTAATGCGACTCAAACCGATTCGTCATTGCGCACATTTCGCCTGGCCTACGAAACCAGCGTTCAACGCCAATAGGCATACAAGACATCTTGCACTTAAGAGAAGGTATAACATGAAGGAACGCACTGCATAATACACTGGAGTCTCTATGAGTGCTGAGGTACCTATCCATCATAGGAGGAAAAACGTTTAATATCATCATTTGCTCGGGCACGGGCGCGCGCGCCCGCAGCGACGAGGATTGTACCAGCCAGGCAGGAGCAAATGACGCCGCCCACGTCGATGGCGGCGTCATTATCATAAGAATAGGCTGTGCCATCGTCTCCGCTGACACCGCCGGAAAATCAATGTCCGGCTAAGTGGAATAATAAAAAGCGCGAGCGGCGATATTGGCGTCCCCTCCCCGCACACAAACACTGCCGGCCCCAGATCGACTCGGCTCTAGAGCGCGTGCACCGGCCACCTGCGGAGAACAGTCTCGCAGCGGGCTGCGGAGAACAGTCTCGCAGTGGGTTGCGGAGTAAAGCTGCAGAGAGTGGGGAGACGGCTTCAGTTCTCCTCTGTCTGTCTGCTCCATCTCTTCAGTCACACGGCCAGCATGTTCAGCCGGTTAAAGTCCAGCACAGGAGACAAACATAAAAGCGATTCGACCCATCAGCGTCTGTCGTCACCAGGGAAAAACAAATAAACCTAAAACCTAAGTTACAACTCACATCAGCAAGTGCAAAACAGGACGAGCCGGTGGTAAGGATCTTACCAATCGCTGATTTCTGGGTAAGCATTCCGACAACCGGAGATTGGCGAGACACATTTTGGCGAAGCGGGAAGAGGAGCCGAGAATAGACGCCTTATATTTACGTAAGTTATATCAAAACGCATGCAAATGGATCCGGTTACATTTGGCAGCCAGTACACATAGACTCGGAATAAACAGTGCATATCCAGCTTTCATGAGGTAGTCAGGCAGACGTGCAGTGTTGCATAACGTTCGTACGCGGATTTACAAATGTCGACTAAACAGCCACTGGCTTCGGGCATGGTAAGGCGTAGCCCAAGCTTAGGATTTTCTAGTTACTCTGGGTCCAAGTTCTGGCCATTTTGGTAGACAATGTCGATGGCTTTGCAATAGCTGATGATTTTGACTACTACTACCCAGCTATTGTGCAAAAATGCGAGCTTTTGAAAAAAATGAACTATCTTACCACATGCGTGGCTTTCATAGCCCGATATGTCGATTTTGCCACAAGTTTTTCGTTATTTCTCTCGGCAAACGCAGTGCTTTTATGTCTTTGTGGCGCAGGCTGTGGAGATAAGACCTCGTACCGGCAATTGTTCTCCAGTTTTTTTCTCTTCAATTTCGCTACTTTCCGCATTAATTGAACGGGGGGACGAAATCTTGCTGATGGTGCATCGCTGTAGAACTCTCCAGCCCGATCCCGCAATTGACAAGGAAACTCATCACTATAACTGCAGCACGGCTGTCAAGGAACTGCGCCACCGGGTCCTCAACAAATGGCAGCACGCTGGGGGGGGGGGGGTTATACGGACATGAGCACCTCAAACCGGGAATGACGGAACGGGAAGCTCAAGCAGGACCGCCAGTTACTTGGCGTTAAGGCAGGAGCGACCACCGGCCTTCCTCAACGACACCTGTCGTGAGCTAAACCAAGGCCTGCAAGCAGGCTGAAATCCGCAAGAGGAAGTGCAGAGCCAGCGCTTCCTTGAGAATCTGAGCGAAGACCATGTCATGCCGCCTAAGGTGGTGCCAGGTTTCTTTCAATTCATTATTTCATTTGGCCTTTTACAACCCTTCTCATAGTTTCATCACTAGCCATATTTTCCCAGCACTATGTAGGACGGCTCTTACGCGTTTCTAGCGTAACCGAAAAACGGCAACATACCTGACTTGCACAATCACACCGGCTCCCACCTGCGCTTATGCGGGTCTCAACGTGTCGCGGAGCGCTGGAGCCATCGACGGGACGCGCCATACGTGCGCAGCGGTGGGTCCCACGTCACGCCGCGCGGCTCGAGTGTCAGAGACAGGACGTCCTCTATCTACTCTGTCTGGAGGTCGCCGTGTGCCCTCCATCGGACCAAAGCAGCCACCGAGCTGACTGAGCCAGCTCAACTATCCACGCTGCACGATTGGGTCCGAACTGAGTTCTTGGCTTTTGTTTGTCATGTTGCGGTGATGTAGGCTCGCCCACGTCCGCCCCCCCCCCATGTTTGTAACCACGTCTCTAAGATTGCCCCACCCCAAACATTGGGCGTACAAATCAGAATATGAGGGGTCAACCTGTAGTCTGCGGGATAAACTGATCTGACAATGCCATTTTGATAGAAAAATCTGAAAAATATGCATTCTTCCAGCAAGGTGGAATGAACAAGACCCTGCTTTGCGAGAAATTCGAGGAACTCGTCCCCCAGCCTCTCCTACGCAGTGACTGCGCTCAAGTGAATGAGTACCATAAAAAAGAAGGAAAGAGAATAGACACTTCACACGACGCGCGCAAATTAATGAACGCATCAAAGAAGTTACCTAACACAACAGGTGCGAACACGCACCACGCATCAGAGAAGAATCAAAGGGAATGCTTCGCATTTGAAGATATCGAAGCACGCATCAGATATGACGAAACAAGTTCAATGTTAAATGTTGTTATACTTTTAGGCAATACGGACTGCTCTAGAGGACACGATTTCCCTGTTAAGTAAATACGCACCTCGCTACGTCATTGTTTTATTACGTCATCGCACCTTGCACAACAATGATTGAAAGCCAGCTGGCGGCAGATATATCTGGAAATCGTGCTCACGAACACCGATATGAACGACTCGAGCATTATATTCTTTCGGTCTTGATCGTCGAATGACTCATGAAATGGCAGGATTTAAATAGCGTTATGACGTCATGAATGCCAATATGACCTTGAAACGCCCTCCACGAATCAGTTTCACAATTTTTGCGGGCGTGTAACTCGGAAACTAGAAGGGTTTGGATCTTAAGAAGGGCAGCACTGTGAGCTGCACCAAAAGATCTTCGAGATGGCCATTTCAGTTGAAAACCTCAAATAAACGTGAACCACTCATTTGAGGTGGGGCCTGATCATGCCAACATATGCTTTATACCTAGCCAATACGGGTGTTTTCACGGCAGAACTCACACCGCTTGACAACTCACACCGCTTGACCTGAAACCGTGACGCAAGAAAACCGCTAGACAAAACTTCCACGCGAGGCTACTTTCGCTGACGCACCATCGAAACGTCCATGCGACAGCATTCACACCAAAAAACTTACAGAGTGTGACACGACAATCGCACAGCACGTTCACACGCAATGTTCCTGCTCCATGCCAAATTTGTTAAAGACAGAATTTTCACATGGCGTCACTTCCGGTGACAAAACAGCTACTGTCAAAAGCTTTATTTAGCGCGTCAAAACAAAACCAAACTACAAATAATATTGCCTGCAAACATTTCGTCTATAAGGGTTTTGCCACGCGGGACACCTCAGATTCGTGTGGGCATTCCTTCACTAAATCCGGTCTTGAACTTAAATATAAGGCGATCATAAGAAAAGTCGCAAAAAAGTGAAAACGAACAGGAGGAAATACGGTCCTCAAATATAAATTCTGATGCATTTTCCACAAAATATTGTACGGACAGTTTCACGGAAAACACAATGCATTTCAGTCCCGCTGTATTTTCATGCCTTTCATGTCTTGCTGTGCCCCATCGCCCAAGACATGGGAGCCGGACGACAGCAGACGCCGCGTGAACAGCATGTGTCGGCATCTTTCCGCACAGGGTTTGCTCGCGGGAGGCATATCCTCTAGAGCAGATAGCGCAGCAGTTGGTCGACATCTGTTTTTTTTTTGCTAGCAGGCGTGGCGTAAAGACATCCACATAACGCGTGGTTTTCAACGCGCTAGCTAAGTAGTACAAAAGAAAAAAGGCTACTATCAAACAGATATAACACGTGTCAGGGGTTCCAATATGTCTTAGAAAATTTACGGTACAACTGATTGTGATTTTTGCAACCGTTCATTGACATGGCACACATAACCATGCATAACATATGACTGACGACGGACCGACGAGGCCCGGTAACTAACATTAATTTTGAAATCTATAATTGCTGCGCGAACGGCACCGCACTCGCGTGCACGACACAAAAGCCATCCACGACGGCTTCAAATGCAATGATCGCGATAATGCGAAACGCTCGTGTTTGTTGAACCGACGGGAGAGGGGCGGTATCACCCCGCTCGCCCCCCAGGTTCCTGACACTGCACTGCACCGAACAGCTGCACCAATATTTGCCTCCCCAGCCGCGTCCAACTCTGTCACCAAAAGACTGCGCGCAAAAATGAGAGGCTTTGTCAGGCCCACGGCCCTTTGCCACATGTTTGCCAAGGGAAACATTCGCGACGCGGCCAGCGCCGGACGATATTGTCCTGTACGCAGGTCATCGAACCTGCTGCCATCTCCTAGCCGAAAATACGCCACAGCAGATACTGTCGATGGCACGGGGACCAAGCAACCCCAAAGCCTCCGGCGGCGAAGAGCTGTGTGGCGTTGGGGCTCGTACACAGCCGGGCTATGTGGTCTCTGTAGATGGCACATGTGGGGCTACCTGGCGTCCACGAGGTGCAAAAAGGCCTCATAGACGGAGGCTGAGCAGACAGAGACAAAAACGAAAACCAATAGCGTGGAGCAGGTGAATGCATCGTCTACACGCCGTGCAGTGAGCACAGCCCAACCGACAGTGAAACTGATCTTTGATCGGGGGGAGGGGGGGGGGGGGGGAGGCGATCATCCAAGCCCCGCTACTATCACCTTTTTCTTCTTTTCGCCTGCGCCAACGGACCTAAGGTCATGTTCGGCGCTGAATAACTTTATGTCCTGGCTGACTGCCTGGTGGAAAGCTACGTTAAGCCAACTTTTGCTGTCCGACGCAGAGCACGGTAGAGCGATGACCTACGGCAGGCTAAACCGGCTAATGTCCGGCATCGAGCAAGAACAACGCTTGCGGAGCCACGTTCATGTTTGTCCTCTTTTCCCCGGCGGCCTCACGTCAGAGCCGGAGCGGGGATTTCACGTCCGGCCGAAGGTCAGGCAAGAAGCTAAGTTAAGCTGGCTTATGTGATTCGGCGCGAGGCAAGAGACAAAGTAAGCTACGCCACGTTAAACGGCTGATTCTGTCCGGATTCAGCGGTAATTGAACGAAAACACGGCGAGTTCACATATTCGTACATTCCACACCAACAGGTGCATACAAACGCAATACAGAGCAGTCCAGTGCGGGTGCCCCGACCGCTTCGTTGCCGCCATCGGTTCGCTCTTGGCTCAGCCGGTGGATCAAGCGGACATTATTGGCGCAACAGGGGGTCCCCCGGCTCTGCGCCCTGTCTGCGACCCCAAGGAGCCGGCTCAGCTGCCCGGCGCGGCCTTGCCATTTGATGTGTTATGTTAATAGAGGATAATCCTGGCTAAAAATCGGATTACTTGGCTAATGGGAAAAGTCAACAAGTTTTTGGCGGATTGTGTATGCAAAACCTCTGCCAAGGTGGAAATCCTGTACGTTTGCAGTTGCGCAGGGAAAACTTATTAACACTAATACGCAATGATCTTAGTTTGTGTTGTGTAGGAATTCGACGGGCAGGTCCAAATGTGCGGACGGGAGTCGCTTGGAATGGTTGTGATTATCAATGGGAGTCCATGTGTGTTTGTTTAGCGTATGAGTGGCTTGTCGCGCGCGTCGGTGTGTGGGGCATGCGAGAAAACAGTGTTCGACAGGTGCATGGAGTGTGCCAGGAATGATATGGAGGAGGCAGCGTCCCGTCGAAAACATAAGGACGTGCTAGTTTGGTGCTGTCTGTCTGAACCCCTATAAGCAGGACCTCCTTCAGGCGCCTGTTTTGCTGCGTGCTGTTCCAGTGCTCGAGTCGTGGTTTGATACTGCACATGGATGGTGCGTGCTGATCCCATTCACGCTGAAGAAATAGCGTATAACTTGAGGTCAGTACGGTTAGAAAATCGGAACGTGGGCAGGCAAACTCACTGTGAGTGGGCAAAAACAGTGATCGCTTTGCGGCCGCGTCTACTCAATCTGTCCACTGAGTACCAGTATGGCCTGGTATCCAGAGGAAGATGACGATGCCGGATGACGCCTCGGGCCCCGTGTGCGGCCTCCTAATGCGCACGCGTGGCGCACGCGGCGCTGCTTGCATCTATGCGCAAAGCACGAGCCGCCGAGAAATAATTCGGTTTGGAGTGTTGTCATGTTCAGGCAGCATGGGTCCTGCGCTGCCTTATCATCATGTGCAGTGCACGCGACGCTCGCGCAAAATCCGACCCCGCCCCAAGCCCCCTTTTGGAGGTTGCGCTGCGACGCGCGCGCAGCACTGACTGTTCCGTCCGATTTATAGCGGGCCTGGCCCCTTACATATGTCCAGGTTTGGTTGTGATCTTGATATTACATGTTAGTCCTTGTCAATGCACATTCAGTAGGTCCAATAAAACGGAAAAGCTCGGTCTGAGTCATCCGATTTGGTTTCTCCGGTTCTCGTCATCGAGGTTCTCGTCATCGTGGGAGAGGAGTAGGAGGGACTGGCTGCGACAGAGCGCCGAGCGAGATCTTCGAGGCTAGCGTAAGACAGCCGTGCATTCCCGCCAGCTTTTTTGGCGAGTGCGGCACCCGGAAAGGACATTTGATAACTGCGTGCGAAATCAGTGAGACCGCATAGTTATGCAAACTTCGGCAAACATGCAGCAACAATGTTCACACGTCCGTGCAGTGTATTGAGCTGGCGGTCGCTCTGCGACCAGTTGTCTCCCAGGTCCGTGCAGTGTGTTGAGCCATCAATGACATTGAGACCAGGACCAGCACCTGTGCTGAACCTAACACGGGCCACGGACGTCTGCCAAACATATGAGGATGTTCGGAGCGCGTGTCGAACACAGGACAGTAACGGACCGCTGACACGGCCGCCCAGCCGACCCGAGAACGGGACGCCGGCTCACCTTGAAGGCGGGGATGACGTGCACCTGTCCGGGGCCGATGTGGCTGGCCGGCCGCACCACCCGGTGCTGTCCAGTGGTGAAGCTCATCCCGCCGCGGCCGTTCTGGTTCGCCCCGTCCAGAGCGTCGCCCCCTGCGGCGGCGCGGGGCACGGTGAGGCGCGCGGAGAAGCAGCGCCACTGGCGCGGATGTACGAGATTCAACTGTGAGGACTCGGAGCGGAGTGCCTGACGAGACGCTCTGAGGGTACTGAGGTACAGTACCCCGGAGTATGTCCGCCCAAGTGTCGGAAAATAAGCCAGCTATCTAAAGGCTACACTTCGCGGCACAGAAACCATGCTTAATCGTCCCGAGGAAGACGTCAACTTCGGTCATGGACACCAGCTGGGGTTTGACGACGACGGCTGGTGTAGCTAACACCACAACACAGCGCAGGTGGCATCCGCCGCGCCAACACCGGGGCACCAGCCCGACAGCGAGCCACGAGGACGCGTGGTACACACCCACACACCCACACACACAACAGGCCAGCCCACACTAGGTGCCGCCTGCCTTATGGCCGGCTCGGGGCTTGGGCACTGTCGGAAAGCCACCCGGTCCCAACCAACATGCCGTTTGGACGGGCACACCGATGCAAGGCATCGGCATACGAAGCCACGTCTGTTTCCAACTCCCGCGGTGTTTAATAGCGCATCATAACTGCGTGTTGAATGGCGCATCGAATGCATCACTAGTGCTTTCGAGAAATTGTGTAGTGTTGCGTTGCCGTGATGGCTTCCGCGTTTACCCAAGGCAGCGAATCGCCTCTGAATCCCGCTGAGTGTAAGCAATATAAACAAGCGAGAAAGAGCGCAGACTTCGAGACAAAGCACTGGCATGACGCCGATCCCGCACCAACAAAAACCCGGACGCACTGTATGATGGTTATGTGGACTGCGCAATTAAGACTTACTTTAAAAATATCCACACACTGCCGTGCGTGAAAAGATCCGGCTTCTCACAGACAAGACATGCAAAACCTAAGCATTTATAATCTAGCCCACATACGAGTTGTTCTTCAGCTCACCACAATATAAAAAAACAAAATTGGCAGTGTGGAGGGCATTCGGCTGACGCATACACATGCCACCACCTGTTAGCTTCAGGAACATGTTGAATGGCCCCAGTTAGATGTACTCGTGCGGAATGGCTGGGCATCAAAGCCAAGCGAGACATATTTTTAAATAGTAGGGTTCAGGGGAAGTCTATATACCATGCTCAAATTAAAGAATCTTTCGCCATCTTGGCTCAGGTGTCCGCAGCATCCTGTTACTTACTATCCGCGAGGAACGCGTATTCAACACAACAGAGGCTGGAAAGTTTCCCTGCGGACCACAGCTGCCCTCACAGCCGCTCCAAGGCAATGCTATATAAATGAGAGTTTTTCATCTCTTTATGAACACTGGGCCAGACTAGAGAAAAAGTGCAATCATTGCTTTTCTGTCTCCACCTCTTTGCGACATCAGCAGGGCAAATCTGGAGCAGATCGGATCTAGCGCAGACCGAATCTAGACCAGACCGGATATATACCAGACCGGATCTAGACCAGACTGGAGCTTGGGCAGCCGGATCTAGACCAGACCGACGCTGGCGTAGCCGGATCTAGAGCAGGCCAGATCTAGAACAGACCGGATCTAGAGCAGGCCGAAGCACGTCAGTGCCATGGAGCTATGAACTCTGAGCGCTGTCCAGAGGACACTGTATGCCCCGGATGCTGTCCACAGGGTGTTATCTTCACAATATATCCTAATCTGGTGACCCCGCCCAGCCTGACAGAGGCACCAGTCCACGCCGGTTACAATGAAGCCCTTATGGGCACGCGCACACACACACACACACACACACACACACACACACACACACACACACACACACACACACACACACACACACACACACACACACACACACACACACACACACACACACACACACACACACACACACACACACGCACGCACGCACGCACGCACGCACGCACGCACGCACGCACGCACGCACGCACGCACGCACGCACGCACAGCACGCACGCACACACACACACACACACACACACACGGTTACAGTATTGCCGAGCGGTGCCGGCGACCTGCGCAACCACGGACTAACCGGCATATCCGCCGCCGCCTCCGCCGGCCGTGCAGCCGCCGCCGCCGCCGCCGAAGCCGCCGAACGTGCCCCAGTCGGTGGCGTTGCGGCAGGGCGGGCCGCCGATGGCGCCCAGCACCAGAGGCCGGCCGCCGGCCGCCGTCGGCTCCGAGTCGTTCCAACCGCCGCCCGGGCCTGCCGAAAACCAGGTACGGGTCAGGGGGAGGAGGGGGCGGGGGTCAGGCGCTGAAGGCGGCGGCAGACCGGGGCAGCAGAGCCGGCCTGGGGCATGGCGGGTTCGTGGGGTGGAAGGGGTTTTTACACTTGCTCGATTCAAGAGCAATGCAAAGATGCGCGCGATGAACGCCGCGTCAGCTGCGGGTCAGTATTTACGCGGCGCTCTTGCCTAGCGGGGTTCTAATTCCGCGCCGTTGTAATAATCTGCTGCAAATGTCAGCCGAAGCACCGGCTACACTTTGGTATGCGCTGCGGGCGACGGTTAGAAATAGAACTCCCAACAAGCTGTCGCAGGGAATTCCAACTGCCGGCCTCGCCCCAGCGCCGCCGGCGGCCGGCGGCCGCCCTCGTGCCTCAGTCGGACGGTATCGTAAATGGACGAGCTCCGGCCGCCCGCTATCATACCGTTGGCTCTGAGAGCCTATCCATCTGGCAACCGCGCTTAATTATGCATCAGTGCACGCTGCTCTGAACGACTCCATCCATCAGTGCACGCCGCTCTGATCGACTCCATTCACACTGCTCCTGGCACTATTGATGGCCGCGACTCGATGGCGACCGGGAGCTGGAGCGGCCGGGATGGCGAGGACGAGCTGGCCCGGCAGCGGGCGCGGAGCTGGCAGGTGGCAGAGGCAGAGGAGGAGGGCACGGGTAGAGGGCCGAGGCATAGGAAACAAGCCGGGGCGGAGAACACGGACAGAGGCCAGAGGCAGAGACTGGAGGCCGGCAGAGGACAGAGGCAGAGGAAATGGGCAGAGAGTGGAGGGCAGAGGCAGAGGACACGGACAGAGGGCAGAGGGGAGAAGAGGAAGGCACGGGCAGCGGGCGGAGACACAGGAGACGTGCAGACGGCGTAGGAAGAGGACATGGGCAGAGCGCACTGTCGCCAAAGAAGCTGGCGGCAGCGGGAGACGCCCCAAGTCCCGCTGAGTGTCAGGGCGGAGGCTGGGCGTCCACCGGCTCAGGTCGTCCCTCGGCACATCGGGGCCCTTCGTCAGAGCGCGGAGAGAGCTGAATGGCTCCGCTGGGGACCACCGATCAGCACCGTACCTCGGCGGCCGGCGGCCAGCGACGGACGCCTGGGTCTACAGACCCTGCCGCCGCCCGCCACTCACTGGTCATGGGCACTGACCGCCTGTCGTCCACAACTCTGCCCGCCAGCACCAGCCGTCCAGGTCCCATCAACGAGCCTTGACACGTCGCACCGGTTCGGGGAGCCGGCAGCGAGCGCGTGCGCCGCCGCACCCCTCCCCAGCCCGCGTGGTGCCGGCGCGCCGGCCGCGGCCACTGACCGGCTCCGTAAGGCTCTGAGGCGCGCCCGTTGCCGTGGCCGACGGTGTGGTTCTCGCCGCGGCCGTGCGGCGACGCTAAGTCGTTTTTGTTGTTGGAGAGGCCACCGCCGCCAGCCGCCACCACCAGCGGCACCTGCAGCTGGTCCTTCACCTGACAAGAAAGGCCGAGGTCAGGTCAGAAACGGTACCCGTTAGGTGGTGTATACGAGAAGGCCGGGTGCACCACACGGGAAAGCTGATGCTGGTTTTTCACCTGGGGCGGGGGGGGGGGGGAGGGACGGGCGAAGGGTTTCAGCGCAGCGGGTGAGCAGGTCAGGCCCGTCCACAAGTGTTGAAGTCAATGTTGGCCGGTTGAGTTTGACGAAAGGGTTGAGACGACACATTCGTATCACGAATAGCTCCATTGTGCACACTCGTCTTCGTCTGATGTGATAGTGTGTACATCATCCCGAACCAGACGAGCCGATAGTACGAACACTTTTGTGGCCAAACTTGCGACCCAAAACACCTCACCGTAATGCACTGCTTCGCACCGTTGTCGTTACATGGAGAGCCACCTGCTGGGCAGGATTTGAACTGCACGCTTACACAAATAGATCAGACGAGCTCATTTCGAAATATAAGGCCAGGCTCCTTAAGAAGGCCCTCAAGCTCAAATTTCCATCAGGAAACAGCGACTTCTCCGGAGTTTTTCATCGTGCTCACTCCCCATGAATGAGTAAATGGCAAACGGCATTTGCTCTGACCTTTTCACCTGTTTGAAATGTTTCCTCAGTCGACAACTTTGCTTTTCAACAGATGTGATACACTCTTTGGGAGCTCAATGCATTTAAATGAAAACACATTTTATTTTCATTACAATACAATGTAATGTCAAATGATCAAGGCTTCGGCAAATGACGTAATTCCCAATTTCGTCGACAGCGTCGACGCCCGGCAATATAGCGTAAGCCACCTTGCTCAGTGTTTTCAAACATCCATTCCGTAGCTGGTGACCAGCCAGCGCGTTGGAAGCGGCGCCAGTGCTGGATATGGTGGGGAGCTGATCACACCTACAACCGGATTCTTTAGGAATGAAGTTCTCCCAAAATGGATTATTTGTTGCATGCTTTGGGTGACCAGGCTGCACGTCCAAGTGTCATAAGCGATGACAATTTTCCGCGCGCGTTCGCCGCAGAGCAGTGTATGACCAGTTCCAGCAGGCGGCGCCCGTTCGTCAGCCCATAGAAATGGCTAGGCTTCCGAGCATGCTTTGAGCGATTACATTCATTATACTGTTCCTAGAAACATACAGAGCGCAGAGTGCATGCAGAGCAGGACGGCCTAGGTTAGCTTCACTAATGTTATTGCAATTTGCGTTATCCGCAAACGTGTGAGAAATGACGCCAATATTTTGAAACCAGTTCGTCAGACCATGAACAAACCTATGCCTTTGCATTGAACAGTGCCACTAGGGACTATATGTAATATCTACCAACATCTCCTCTCAAACACCCAAATGTGTGACAGTCTGGTGCATGTCGTGACGTACCTGGTGTCGCGCAGCATTCACCTGCCTTTGCAAGCCACGACACATGTACCTACCGTCGCGCCGTGTCCGTGGTTGCGGGGAAATCGCACGCCGCTCAGCGTCGCAGCCAGCATACATCACGCCTCCGACGGCCGAGCCCACGCAATTACCGCCAGCGTGGCGGCAGCATGATTGTCGGCAGCACACATCGCGACCAGCGCCGCCCCACCCGTCCCCGTGCGTCAGCAGCGCCGTCGCACACGTCCCCGTCCGTCATCAGCGCCACCCCACCCGTCCCCGTCCGTCAGCGGCGCCACCCCCACCCGTCCCTGTACGTCAGTAGCACCGTCCCACCCGTCCCCGTGCGTCAGCAGCACCGCCCCACCCGTCCCCGTGCGTCAGCAGCACCGCCCCACCCGTCCCCGTGCGTCAGCAGCGCCGCCCCAGCCGTCCCCCGCCCGTCAGCAGCACCGCCCCACCCGTCCCTGCCCGTCAGCAGCACCGCCCCACCCGTCCCCGCCGCCGGCCGTCAGCGGCGCCGCCCCACCTGGAAGACGAACGTGCCGCCGCCGCCGCCACCGCCGCCACCCTCGAACTGGATCTTCCTGAGACGCTTGAGAAGCTCACTGCTCGTATCGCGGGACGCGCGGTGGCGGCGCGAGCGCCACAGCCCGGTGACCCTGTGCAGGCGCGAGAGCGAGGCGATGGTGCGCGGCACGCCATAGTCGCAGGACTCTCGCGTCGTGCCAGTGGCGTCCTGCCGGCCAGCAGAACGGACGTCAGCGGTGCAGCTCCATGACGTGCATGGGGTGGGGGGGGGGGGGGGGAGGCAGGGGAAAGGCGAAATTTCTAGAAATGCATGTGCTTGTACCACATCTTGTATTTAAGCCTCCAAGATGCTTCGGAGATGGGAACACACACACACACACACACACACACACACACACACACACACACACACACACACACACACACACACACACACACACGCACGCGCACGCACGCACGCACGAACGCACGCACGCACGCACGCACGCACGCACGCACGCACGCACGCACGCACGCACACACACATATATATATATATATATATACACTGATGGATGACTGGAGCCGGGGCACACACGCAGGAGGGAGTCATGGTCTCACATAGTGATCCCCAGCCGTGGTTAACGGCGCACCGGAAGACAGTCACACTTCCGAAGCAAACGTCGCCGGGTCGGTTGTCTCGAAGACATTGCTTGCCCGCACGTGTGCGAAATCAAATGGGCAAATGGCTGAGGGATGCGATAGACAAGTGCTGCTAAACGGAGGTGGGCGGGATACCCAACAGCATACACTTCCGTGCATATCTCCCCCAAATGTTACCGGTTTACGGCGGCATGTTGACTGCTTTCCGATACTACATTCAGCCTCACTGGGAGGATACTTTTTCTCTCCTTCACTTTCAACAATGACCCTTCCCCCTTCTTTCTCTGATTTTTTATAATCCAAGCCGGTCGCATTATCGGGTTATTTGACGGGTCAAAAGGTCAACGAAAAACATTGAAGGGTTTATGCTTCTCTTTATAATTATGCCTTGTCGTTAGACTCTTGTTATGTTATTCACGGGTGTCAATATGTATTCTTCTGGATGGGTCTCTGGTCTCCCCCAATATCCCGTTTACCCCCTCCCCGACGGTGAGTTTGGCCCTACAGCTTTCTAGAGCCAAGGTACAAGCAGGGCAGTACAAATGAGAAGTCAAAATTATACCAATTTTAAGGCAGGTTTCTACTTATTGTTTCACAGGCAAAAGGACAAAGAAAATGAAAACTGCAATGCCACGTTCAGTGGAATGCAGCTGACTTAGGTAGTCAAACTGTAAAAGCTCCGCATTCGCACAGTGTTTACTTGATAATTTTTCGTGCTTTTTTTCTTGCATGATGCATGCTTTCACGCACACCACTTATATGTCTTATAGACTCTGATATCGTTTTGTGCTATTGCCTGAGTGTTTTGACAGATATTCAATGATGTTTAAACATTCACAGACTGCAGCAAGCTGCGTTTATTTGCTACGATACGATGCGGCGTCTTATCGGAAATTGAAAACAAACCGGTCAGATGTTGGCACCTAGAAACGTGAACAAAGTTTTGGCCGGCAACGTTCGAAAGGCCGCTTGAAATGTGCCAACCTCACGTGAATATTTGAGGACACATTTGCGAAAATTTGACGACCGACACTCGCCAACCAAACCGATATCGGCAGTCGTCCACCGATGGTAACCAAAACAGCATTAGCCGTGTCGAACATGCGTAACCCGAGCGCTGTGTTGCAGTCTGCAGCCCGCCTTAAGGCTACCAGCCGGAGGTTTCCGTGGCAGCTTTTAATGGTAACGTACATCAACTTACGCTCTTCACTCCCGAAGCCGTACACGTCCAAAGACGTCTGAAGCCTGATAACATCGACCCTGAGTCCATTACCGAGACATGATTTCGACGATCGACGCCAAACAAAAAATAATAATGCCCAACGGCATCTTCCGCCGAGGCAGGGCGAAGAAAACGTTTTGGAGCAGTGCTGCAGTTTCCCACTCAATTTGTGTGCATCGAACTCCATTACGTAGAGAAAAAGGTGGCTTAAATCGGGAAAAAATATTTTTAGTGTAGTTAAAACTAGGGCTTCCCACTCAGCCCCCTGGCTATTCTGCGAAACTACGCCCCTGCGGTCGAGACTTCACAACCGTGACACGTGACGGATTCGCAACCAGATTACTCCAGCGTCAGGTCTGGAATTCAAGGCTAATTTCCCAAGCAGGAACAAGGCCGAAACCACGATCTGCATCTGTCGGGACCCTTGAGACAATGAAGGGCCCCTGTATCGATCTGGGGACATCGATGCATAACAAGGGTCATGTGTGGCGAGGAGCCCAGAATCGGCCCGAGGCAGCGTTCGGGGGGTGGGGGGCTCGCAGTAGGAGCCTTCGATCAAGTGCCTGGTTGGAAGGTGCGAAGGACTCGGTGCAGGTAACACCAAGGATTCCGTTCTGCAGGGCCGGGCCCTGGAATGCCAATTAGAGAGTCTCTCGAACCGGTTGTGAATACCCTAGGATGACGAGGGCTTCTCTTTTGGTCAGAGACCACCAACAACGAACGGCCTGCTCCATGCCGGTCTGAGCCCCGGGAGCCCATCTCCCAAGCAAGGACAAGGCTGGGATTCGCGATTTGCATTGATCGGGACCCCTGGAACAATGAGGCCCCTGCGTCGGTCAGGGGCCCCCGGTGCCTAACAGAGGGCTCAGAGGGTCAGTAACGGGCTCCGACTCAGCCAGGGCAACATTTGCTTGCTGAACGGGGACAGAGACTGGATCCAGAATGCTGGAGGGCCTCTTATGCTGGTCTGACACCTCTAGCAATGCAATTGGATATAATCATTTGTGATGAGATTCCACAATGAGACAGTAAAAAGTTAGATCCGTGTTTCAGTCAGTGAAGGGCTTCATTGCAACTCTCCACCCCACTTCTGCCAGAGGCCCGTTATGCTGAGCCGGAGTCTCTGTGCCAATTTTTGGACGCTTGCGTCGGTAAGAGATATGTTTTGCGGCAATGAGAGCCCCTGCGTCGATCTAGGCTCAAATTTTCGCGTCAAGGGGCTTACAGAGTCAGGCAGGCGACCAATGTACATGCAGTTTCGCCAGAAAGCTCTATACAGCCCAATGCATACAGCCCCAGTTTCGCCAGGAAGGCAGCCAGTAGGTCCCCGGACTGGGACGGAACGACTCTTGAGCAGCTGAACGGGAAACGTGAGATTCCCCTAGTGCTCTACTAACTGGGCCCCTTGCTCAGAAAAGGCAAGGGATTTCCTTCGCGTTAAATAGGGCGGGTCAAAATTAGGTAAGAAATATGAAAAAATATCAACACAAACGAGGACGTCTATCCACGGATATCACCGAATGCTTTCGGAGCGCCTGAGTCCCCCATAATGCTGACCTTAAGGCAAAGGCAATCCACATTTGAAGACATTGAAACAAGCATCAGATGTGATTAATTCAGCTAACGTTCAAGCGTTTGTACGTTTTTTAGTGAAAAAGAACGTTTTCGGGAAAGGTTGAAAACCATTTTCTGAACTGGTACGTGGAGGAGTGCTTATGTTTGTTTTGCATTGACTGAACTTATCAATGACAATTTTAGAATGTCGAAAGGCTTCATATAAATAGGATGCAATGCCAGACATATTGTGGACACCAATCTTGTGAATACATAAATATATACACCAAACAACCACAAAGCACAAAATGGCCAATTGTGTACATATTTCACTTCTCATTTTGCAAGAGAGGGGTGCAATTGCGCTCCTTCAGCTTCACAAAACAAGCACGCTTATACGAAGCTGATGCAAACAGCTAATCTTCCATACGTCATTGCACATGAGCTTACAAAAGTAGGTTATTAGTGTGATTTATATATCTATCCACTTATCTATCTATCTATCTATCTATCTATCTATCTATCTATCTATCTATCTATCTATCTATCTATCTATCTATCTATTTATCTATCTATCTATCTATATATATATATATATATATATATATATATATATCACCCTGCGTTTCATCCAACAATCTGTAGAGCTGTGTTGGCTGTGGCAGTGGGAAAGCAGCGTGGTGTTGTCCTTGGCCAGTTGTTAAGCCAGGGTTTCGCTCAGGAAAGGCCCAAATCGGGTCACTGAGGCACCCTTTCAGCGAAGTGGGCCCTCGCGTCGTCGTTGCAAGGGCTCTGTTTTGGAATTGGGTATCGCTTGAGGCAAGGGATCCCATTTTTTATGCCTCGGGCCCGTGTTTTTACGTTCTAGAAGCCCTACGGGCTACTGCCAAAAGTGCTAGGTCCTTCTGGGTCCCAGTTGGGCCCGCACAACCTCCGAGGGAGGTGGGCCTCCCCTTTTGAATACGCTGCCGTCCTTGTCATGACGGATCATATACCAACATACCAATAATAACGCGTCGGTGGGAACAGCCCATGGCATGTTGGATCAGGTCATACAGGTGTTATACACAGTGGTTATATTCGGGCGACACAAATCAAATCACAGGAATGTACTCTCGGAACCGCACACGTGCCTGAACACTCCATGCCAATGAAAGCATTGCCTCTGTTTTTGGGTACCATGGCGGATAATTTCGGCTCACTGCAGGTGGTGCAGAGCGCTGCATGTAGCAATATCACTTTCCGGTGAGTGCCTACCTAAGGACACTGCCTGGTCGGTAACGGTCCTTGAGTCAGACATGATTTGCTGCATCGCTTTCTCTCTTGAGCCTCCTGAGATCCTTATATTCCGCTTACTTCGAGGAGAATCACCCCGCCCCCACCCCCCCCCCCCTCGGGGAACGCCTGTTGGAAACATCTGTTCCTGGAACAACAGGCGTTATCGGACGCCTGAACGTGACACGCGCCTGATATGACCTCGACGAAGAGGTCATCACTCGTGACCTTTACAGGGTGCAGTCTTTAATGTTCCAGAAGGTGTACGGATGTTTAATGGCTGGCCCTGGCAGTGGCCATCAACCGCCACCATCCGCGAGAATGCGGCCCCCGCGTTCGCTACAAACTATGTCCCAGACCGCGCCCGTCAGCACACATCACTGGCCTGCGCCCAGAGACAGCCACTGCGACGAGCCGAACACGCCTCCGAAGACAGCCAATAAGGTCATTAGCCCGCCTGACGGGACGTCCGATCCGTTGCCGGCTCAGCATGAGACTTCTCTATGCTATGCGACGGCCTGTCGCCCCTCCCAGATCTGCATCGCAGCCCGGAGAAGCTCGACTAAAGGCGTCGCCTCTGTGAGCCGCAGGCCGGGCAGAGCAGGTCCACATAGCGCAGATGGGGAGCATTCGGAACAAAAGCAAGAGAAAGCAACAAGCTGAGCCGGGCGCCGGCTGGACAGAAGGAACCGGATCGGCTTCACCCGGCCGCTGCCCATCGAGCTGGCCGCGGGCCGTGAGTCCCGGCGAAGGTGGGAGGGGTAAGACGCGGCCATTCCACGGCTGTTCAGTCTCACCGGGCTCAGGCATATCGGCCACACGTGCTTCATGAGCTCGGCGTCGCAATGTCTGAGGAGCATCCGCGCCCTGCCTGACGTCATGGTGCGACGATGGTGCGACATGGTGCGGGTATCCGACGGGCACTCGCAAGACATCAACACAACCACCTCCACCATGAGGGACATCATCAGGGACACCATCAGGGACATTCATCGGAATGGTCGTCACGCCAATATGCGACCTGTGGAAGAGGTCAGACGAGGCTTCCTGGACGACCCCATTGTCGACCCATTACAGTGGGTCACCAGGTTGCCTGGACGCCCTCGTACAGGGGTCACCAGGCTGCATGGACGCCCCACTGCAGTGGGTCACCAGGCTGCCTAGGCGCTCCATTACAGTGGGTCATCAGGCTGCCTGGGCGCCCCATTACAGTGGGTCACCAGGCTGCCTGGGTGCCCTAGTACGGTGGGTCACCAGGCTGCCTGGACACCCTAGTACGGCGGGTCACTACACGGTCCACTGCAACACCCGCACAGTGGGAAGACTGGTGTGAGTATAATGACTCCAAAATCCGGCCCATTTCCACGCGCAGCATCAACAGCTGCGAGCCGTGGGTGCTGCTGTCACGCCCGCTCAGTCACTGACCGGGCGTTGTCCGGAACCGGGACGACAGAACCCAATGGCTTTCGATACGGTGGTCCCACCTCTGGTCCCGCCGGCTGGCCGTCATGAGGGTCTCGGTGGAAGTGGAAGTGGGGATTGCGAATGCTCATTAACCTACGGGCGTAAGGTGATGAAATGGTGATGTATGAATATAACGTCTAACCTTAAGTAATCCTTCTTTCAGAATTATGCGTCTGTGGTACCGTAGTTATTAGGTAGTTGTTAGGTAGTAGACTGGTCTCGGGGCCTCAAACAACGTCACCAAAACATCCATCAAAAACTGAAAATGGGGTTTGGCAGATGGCTATGCTGCTATCGAAGTTGTTGAGTGCATTTGCGAGAAATATTTTGCATATAGATAAGACAGTAATAACATCCCTATTCCTCGTAGAACAACCAGGATTATAGCGAGGTGGATCTTTTCATTCTCCTGGTTATTCCATGATGGCTAAGGCTATTAGTGCTATCTAATCTATGTGCGGCTACCTTCGCTAACACAGTAAATCATTCCGAAGATTATGGGGATGGGAGGTGAGTGTTACTGGCCGGTCAGCCACAGATCGTCGTGGGCTTATGGGCCTCACTGTAAACACATCGCACCGTGTTATACGACACAGTGAAAGAAAACGCAAAGGCCGCAAGTGATGTTTGATAACGTCGTAGACGCCCAGACAAGAACGCACTGAAGCTGCCGGCATGCGATGATTACATCCCGCTTCAACAACGCTGACGTTCTGACTGGTAGGATAAATCCTTCACATCCGTCTAGTTTATGCCTTCCCCTCGCACAGTTTCCCGCCAGACGGTTTTCTGCACGGACGCTCGAGTTCCAAGCCATTTAGACTCAGTTGGAGACTCCCGCACACAACACCAGGTCCGAGAAACCCGATACACCAAGCCACCCAGATTTAGATTGGAACGCCTCCGCACGTACTGCGGGTCGGAGACAAGCCTCGGAATACGCTGCCAAGTAAAATGTAACCAGGACATCACAGCTGTAGTTTCTTAGACGTAATCCGATCCAGTGAAATAGTCTGCTCAGTTCAGCAACCGATCTGGCACGATCCTTCAGGAGAGCAACACTTCCAAACATAATGCACATAAATCCGTAACATTTCCGCTCTATTCGACCTGGAGTGTCGCATCTAGGCAAGTCCCCGGTTATAAAACTTACATGAAAGTCTTCAAACTATTCCAGTCCACTTGCATTCTGATCTGCCTTTGTGCAACTTTCTGGTCTAGTCCAATCCAAAGCGTAATCCTAATTGCATCGTCTCAGTCATACTAAGCTCTACGTAACATATTATTGTAATTTAATCACAGGCGTATTCCACCGGGCTGGGAACCTACCACCGTCTGCAGACTGTCTCAGTGTAATCGTCGGCTCGCCGAAGCTATGCCTAGAGCCAAGATTCCGCTCGGATATCATCCGCTCGGATGATTCCGCTCGGATTCCGCTCGGATAATTCCGCTCGGATATCATCCCAGCCGCACGTTGTAGCGCAATTTCGGCCAGTGGAATGCAATGTGCCATTGCCCCAAGGTTCCTCCAACAACGTGGGCATAAATTACTGCCGCGCAGACCAGAACGCTGGTCGTATCCGATGAGCCCTCGAAATGCGACGCCGGCGTCCATAGTTTACTGTAGAGTGATTCACCGGTCCGGCTCAACCACGGCCCCGCCCCCGATATTGGCTTGGATGACATCGCTTCCAGAAATCCAGCTGAAGAGCTCGCCGGGGTTGGCAGGCGATCATGACGCTGTAACTCCACCAAGGAATTTGAGATTGACACTTCAACAAGCACACATATACACATATATGTATGTTTGTGCATATGTATGTCTGTAAGAACTAAAAGCTTGATGGCAGGGACAGCATTTGCTATCAATTATGTAATCGTTAACATTTCGATACAATGCGTATCATTATCAGGACAAGAGCAAAATGGTAAAAAATACGGTGAATGAATGAATGAATGAATGAAAGATAAGTGAATCTAGCCGACATCACTCAATGTGGTAACGGACACAGTTAACGTATTTAATCAAGACCTCTCTTTGCAAAAATAAGACAGCTTGAAAAACACAAGAATCACACGACAGAATGCCTTTTTGACGCCGTATGAAAATGGCTATGTAAGATAGACGTGTAAACGGAATGATTACGAAATGGGTTCCCCGGCTTCCCGGGTCTCTTTCACACAACCTGTATTTGGGCTCGTACAATTTTGACCTTAAATCAGTGCAGAAAACAACTATCGTATTTATTAAATACCAGTTTAAGGAACTTCATGTCACCACATCATCCCAACACAAACCAGCAGAAGCCTGCAAAGCATTCATATCCGCCGTAGCATCGTTAGGAAATTTCAATAAGCCAAAGGATAAGGTACTCTGCTCACATTCAAGAGCGGGACATGAGCACGCTGGAACGAAATTGGGTGAATTTAAGCCAAAGCTGCCATCGTTTGAGCTGTAGACGTCGGCCAGCATCCTTGACCTAGCTCACGCTGTTGAGCATGAAGCTGGCAAACCTCACTTAAAGAATGAATGGTTGGTAAGTCACATCATTAACGCTGTACCAACAGGCCGTTAAACAGCCAGCGCAGACCAATGCCACACGCAGGGTGTCCATTACCTTGTGGCAGGCGGTGGTGCCCTCCTGGCCCACGACCATGAATATCTCCTCGCCCTTGTTGAGGTGCACCACGGAGACGGCCGTGGAGGCCTTGCTGACCTGGCTGAAGGACTCGAAGCCCTTGCCGCCGCTGGCGCCGCTCGCCACCAGGCTGCGCGGCACACGACACGGCACGATGTGAGGAGAGGCCACGGGCTCGGCCACTCACACACACAGTCCGCTCCGTCAGATCACCCCGGACATTCATACACACAGTCCGCTCCGTCAGATCACCCCGGCCACCCACACACACAGTCCGCTCCGTCAGATCACCCCCGGACATTCATACACAGTCCGCATCGTTAGATCACCTCGGCCGCTCACACACACACACACACAGTCCGCTCCGTCAGATCACCCCGGCCACCCACACACACAGTCCGCTCCGTCAGATCACCCCGGACATTCATACACAGTCCGCATCGTTAGATCACCTCGGCCGCTCACACACACACACACACAGTCCGCTCCGTCAGATCACCCCGGCCACCCACACACACAGTCCGCTCCGTCAGATCACCCCGGACATTCATACACAGTCCGCATCGTTAGATCACCTCGGCCGCTCACACACACACACACACAGTCCGCTCCGTCAGATCACCCCGACCACTCACACACACAGTCCGCTCCGTCAGATCACCCCGGACATTCATACACCAGTCCGCATCGTTAGATCACCTCGGCCGCTCACACACACACACACACAGTCCGCTCCGTCAGATCACCCCGGCCACTCACACACACAGTCCGCTCCGTCAGATCACCCCGACCACTCACACACACAGTCCGCTCCGTCAGATCACCCCGGCCACCCACACACACAGTCCGCTCCGTCAGATCACCCCGGACATTCATACACAGTCCGCATCGTTAGATCACCTCGGCCGCTCACACACCCACACACACAGTCCGCTCCGTCAGATCACCCCGGCCACTCACACACACAGTCCGCTCCGTCAGATCACCCCGACCACTCACACACACACAGTCCGCTCCGTCAGATCACCCCGGACATTCATACACAGTCCGCATCGTTAGATCACCTCGGCCGCTCACACACCACACACACCACAGTCCGCTCCGTCAGATCACCCCGGCCACTCACACACACAGTCCGCTCCGTCAGATCACCCCGGCCACTCATACACGCAGTCCACTCCGTTAGATCGCCCCGGCCACTCATACACGCAGTCCACTCCGTTAGATCGCCCCGGCCACTCATACACGCAGTCCACTCCGTTAGATCGCCCCGGCCACTCATACACGCAGTCCACTCCGTTAGATCGCCCCGGCCACTCATACACACACCCAGTCTGCTCCGCCAGATGACCTCGGCCGCTCACACATACAACCCGCTTCGTTAGATGACCACCAGATATGCAAATACCTGTGACATTCACAAATTTCACATTTCAAAAGCAAAATTACGGTGCAGTTCACATTTACGCGACTATGTTGGCGTATACCGTGGAATCTGAGCCTTTCGAGGATTGAATGTACAGGTAACGAATTCAGCATACAGTCCAGTCAATCAGTCTTGAATATAGTCTGTCAGGATTGAGGCTTTTTAGTTACCCCGATGCCTTGTATTCATTTAAATCTGTTATGTTAAGTATTTGCTGAAGCAAGCCATAGTGGTTAATCTAGGTCCTTATACTCATCAGTGCAGTTTAATAAAAGGATCGAACCCAGCACATACTGCCACGACATCAACCACCTCCTGTCTGATTAGTTTCGCCTCGCAAATATCTCAATCCAATTCAATTCTAATAAAAAAACACTTTGAGAACTTCCCGCCGACCAAGTCCAGTCATCTAAATGCATTCCCCTTGCGTTGCCACCTGCCCAACCTCGTCTTTGCAGCGGCTTCTGGTCACCTTCCCGGTCCCCTGCTCCGAACTCCCCTGGACTCCCGCTCTCCTGACCCCCGGCCCGCCCTCCCCACCCTTCCCCGCCCGCCGTGCCCGTCCTCCGGTCCCTGCCGGCGGGCCGGCTGCCGTCCACTCACGAGTAGACGCCGGTTGCTGGCACGCGCCACCGCTGCACTCCCTTGTAGTGCCGGTAATCGAGCACCTGCACCTGGACACTGCTGTTCCGGTAGGCGAGATCGCAGGTGCGCTGCTGCGGCCCCAGATGACCCGTCGTCCGGCACGTGCCAAAGGTCAACACTGAAACACCGGCACCGAGGCTCGACGGCGCCCGGCACACCGGCCGGCCAAGCAGCCAGCGGCCAGTTATAGCTGCAGATTGCATGTTTTGGGCCCCTCCACGATTGCGGATATTGTTCTTTTGTCAAGGGCGAACAGATGCGACGTTATTTTCTAAGCGGTAGTTAGCCAATGCTTTGCTGTAACTCACGTGCACGGGACTCACGTGAAAGGTGACTGTTGTAACGTCGTTTTGATCAAAACGTGCGACTGATTGCAAATCTTGCAGAAAAACCAACGTTGCAAAACTTGAGCCACATAGGAGTTTTTTTCCTGTATGTCCCGCATTGTGATCGCAGATACTTAGAGGCCCGCAAGTATTTATAATGACACACCAAGTATGAAGCAATTGCAAGTACAAGTACACCAAGATTTTAGGCCAAACTAATCAGTATATCTGTGAGCCGTTTGCATTCAAAAGAAGTTAATCTACAGAAGTCCTGCTTTTTGGTTGATTAGTTACGCAGACCTTGATGCATCTCCTCACGATTCATGCTATTTTTCTTGTGGTTACTTATTCTCCCCTCGCAATGTAATACCTCCGCGAGGTGTTGGCTTTAAGGCTGACGCTGTGCAAGTGCAGGAAATCATAGCGCCACTCAAAAATTACCCCTAAAAACAACACTGAAAAACATGCTAAAAAGCCCGAACCCTTCACATGACACATGACGTCATACATGCACTGCCTGCATGACGTCATACATGTACTGCCTGCATCAATGCAAATGTCGGCAGATACGGACCGGCGCATACGGCGCGCGCCGCTTACCGTTCGCGTTCGGCTCTGGGACGGACGGCTTCGAAATAACTGAAACATTCCAGAAGCACTTGTCATCGACCGCCAGGGGCACAGCCCCTATTAACTCAAATCTGAGTGCGATGTCCAAAACAAACCAGCACATACCAACATTTTTTACACGGATATGCACCTGAGCACACTGATCACAGCAGCGCCGCTTCAGGTTGGGTCGCTGATTCTGGTCTCAACCATGGCCTTCAGTATTGCGTCGCATTTCCAAACGCTCCGGCGAAATCTGTCGCTTTGCATTCCATCCATAGGTGTCCATTCCCTCAATAAAAATCCTAACCGAATCAGACTTTTAGTGGAGCGGAAGACCAATAAAAATACTTTTGATATAGACCATGTGGATTTTTGTTGAAAAAGTAGAGATACATTCGTTTGTCAGTTGCTTATGTGTAGGCATCACAGATACGCAACCAGTTGAGCGCTTAAATATCACTTCTTCAAATTTAACGTCACGGTAGAAATGCTGGTTTTTTAGAAATAGGAACGCTTCCTCCCATCCCTGCACAATGGGTTCAGCACACCTTTCCTTTCTGTCACGCGTAAAAACGTTCCACGAAACAGAAGCGGTGTATCACGAGGGAAGAGGAAGCAGCACCCTGCACCCCCGAAGAAAATTCAGCATTAACCCTATATTAATCGCAACTATAAAATTTCTCCTGAATTTATCTTATGCTCAGTTCTAATTTGGGGTTGCAATAAAGGGAACGACACGGGCCAATTTTGCCGCTGCCTTAATTTTAAAGAGGTTCCACCCCCGCCGGAAAACAATAATGCGAAACGACAAAAAGGCAGAAGTGTGTGGCATTCCTTTCACAAAAAACATACCCAATGCTACGCAGATGTTATCAAGAAGCATCTTTACATCAGCCACAGACTTCACACCCAACAAACAGCAGAGTTTGCTTGCAGCGCTAGGCAAACGCACGATTTTGCCGATTCAATGTTCCAAAAGGAACGAAGACAAAAGACCTGGCGTTGCCTGTGGCTGCCTGGGAACACAATATCACGCCAGTTAGAACCACAGAACAAGCTCGTGAATCGCAACATTTTTTTCCTGGGCATGGAGCATCACGTTGCCCGTGTCCGTTTCTCACGATCCGTCCCAAGCTACTTCCCCCCCCCCCCCCCTAAACCGAGCCGAGGCGGCGACTGCAAGGGCCCACGATGGAGCAGCAGGTGCGTCAATGACCCTGAATGCAAGCTGAATAAATTAACACCCCTCAGCGCACTGCCAGTTTTTGTGCTCAGCGAGAGGCTCATCAGCACATGGAATGGTCATGTGAAGTACTCGTAAGCACGTGCATTCGCGTGCTTAAACACTCAATTCTCAGCGCTTTATTGTTGCAAATAACTCAACACAGTAGCTCGCTTTCTGCTTCCTTGACACATTATACATTGTTTTCTGGGCATGAACATATGTTTCATTGCGCCTTTTTTGAAAAGGGACATGAAATAATTCACGTTCACCGAACACTGGCTTGATAAGCGACACAAGATGACGAAACACCCGTCCATCCGTAGCCTTGCTCGGTAAGGAAAATATTCAGCAGCTTGGAAAACGCTACGAAGTATATACATGAGCCTCAAGCTATTTAAGCCCGCTCATGCCGTGTCGAAGTGGACTCCACGCGTTCGTATGTGGGCACCACATCCACGAGCCTCTAACAAGACCCAGCCTGTCCCGGCGGCAGCACGCAGCGGAGCGAGTAGGGTTTGCCGCTGCGGCGCGTGCCCCCACCGTGGCTGCGCCGTGTCCCCCCCCCCCCCCCCCGCCGCCGCTGCGCCGCGTCCCCCGCCGCCGCCGCCGCTGCACCGCGTGCCCCGCCGCCGCTGCGCCATGTCCACCCGCCACCGCTGCGCCGCGTGCCCCGCCGCTGCTGCGCCGTGTCCCCCGCCGCCGCTGCACCCTGTCCCCCGTCGCCGCCGCACCGTGTCCCCGTCGCCGCTGCGCCGTGTCCCCCGCCGCCGCTACGCCGCGTGCCCCCGTCGCCGCCGCACCGTGTCCCCCGTCGCCGCTGCGCCGTGTCCCCCGTCGCCGCCGCACCGTGTCCCCCGCCGCCGCTGCACCCTGCCCCCGTCGCCGCCGCACCGTGTCCCCCGTCGCAGCTGCGCCGTGTCCCCCGCCGCCGCTACGCCGCGTGCCCCGCCGCCGCTGCGATGTCTGCCCCGCCGCCACTGCACCGTGTCCGCCGCCGCCGCCGGGCCGTCACCATGCATTAGCGGCATCCGCTTGGAAGCGCTTCACGTCTGACGGAAATTTCCGCAACGAGATAACAGACTGCTTCCGCAGGCGCCGCCGGCAGCTCTGCTGACCTGACGCAAGAGGGCCACGCCGCGCCGGGGGCAGGCGGGCGGAGGGGACGCCGGGGAGGGGAGACCGACCGGGTCACGCACGCTAGGTGGGCGGGGCAGTGCGCTGGCTGGCGCGGAAGAGGGATCTCAGCACCGCGGCTAGAGCGTGCATGGCTACATTCGCCACTTTGTAAACGTTGGTAAATGGTCATGTTGAAGTGCTTCAACGTTTGGATACTTCAGCTTCAACATTTACTGAGACTCCTCCTTGTTAGATATTTCATAACAACAGTTTAAGAACTAGGTTGGCGTACTACCTTGGTTGGTGGCCCGTAATCAGATGATCTGTCCACTGGCGGCTGACGACTGACGGTGATCACGACAAATCTGCATACGGCCATGCTTTTACCCCCGCGTGCTGCTCCCCACAGTCCCAAGCGACCCGGCGTGCATTGCCCCGGGGCTCACTCACGGCTTCTGCCCCAGCGGCCATAGCTCAGCTCGGCTGTCAGCCTCGGTGCCGAATCATGACAAACGTCGGCCTAATCGGGCCGGACAGCGGCGGCAGAACGACGCGATCTGGACGACGGTGCTGGCCAATGGACGACGGGGGCGGGCCGGCCGGGAGGTAGCCAGCGGCCCCCGTAGCCGGCGCCGCGAGAACACGAGATCAGGGCGGGGTGGGCCGACTGGGAGCTAGGCCGCGGCCCCCGTAACCGTGGTAAGGCCGCGGCCCCCGGCACCGCGAGGACACAAGATCAGGTCAGGGGCTGGCCCGCTGGGGAGTAGAGCGTGGCCCCGTAGCCGAGGTAAGGCCGCGGCCCCCGGCACCGCGAGGACACAAGATCAGGTCAGGGGCTGGCCCGCTGGGGGGTAGAGCGTGGCCCCCGTAACCTAGATAAGGCCGCGGCCCCCGACGCCGCGAGGACGCGAGATTCAGGGCTGCGTTGGCCGCCAGAGGTGGGCGACGACACGCGCTGTAGCCGAGTGGCAGCTGGGCCCGGAGAGCGGACGCCTAAGCAGGAGCGGTGTGAATGCTGTTGGGTGAGAAAGGGATGATGGAACTGGGAGAAAACATGGCGTTCCGCGTGTGAATTTTGGTCATGCTCACAGTCGCACAAATTTGTCCGCTTGGAGACATGCATGAACGTTTGGCAACCGAGCGGCCAACACAACAGGAGGAAAGACTTTTTTATTTCACTTAATTGTTATATTTAATCAGTTATTATTTATATATATATATATATATATATATATATATCATTTATATTATAAATGTATAAATAAGTATTATATATACACATTTTATATATATTTTAATACAATTTAATTTAATAACTTATATTTCATCTTTTATTAATTTAATTAATTAACTGAACAATGAAAATTGCGCACGATCGTAAAGAACAAGGGATACGTCTCCCAATATGGCGGAGCCTCCCACACGCCGCGTGCCTTAGCGACGGGACACGATGTACCACTGGCAGCGGCCTGCTGACGCTGATGGACATTCAACAATTTACATCAGGCGTTCCCAACCTCGGGGGGGGGGGAATACTCACACGCCCCCTCACGTAATAATGACGGAATAATACGAGTGTCTCAGAGAAGATTGCCATGCAACCAAATTATGACTGGGTCCGGAGGAATTACCGTACAGCTAGCGTAACAGATCGGCGCTAATACCTTTTCCACATGCTCTGAGCCGGATCTTTGTTGTCTGTTACAATGGTCGAAAAGTAGGGTAGTGTTTCCGCTGACATTGTGTCTAGGCATTGTGTGTGTCCACGCTCGAGCGAGATACTGAGAATCCAATTATATGCTTTGATTTGCGTCGCTAAGATATAGTCAAATACAAACTCCAGTCATCATCACATAGGTCCACTCCAGGGGAGTGGACCTAAAAAGGTTGGCAAACACTTTTTTACATCAAGCGGGGTACGATGTCAATTAGCGTTTCACTTGACATTTCCTACAAAAACAGCACAGCGGCACCTACCCCAAGTTTCCGGTCGCTTGAGGTCGACGTTGTAGCCTTGCCGGAACTCCTCCGGCACACCTGCCAGACGGATGACGTCAGACGCTGCCGTTGAGACAGCCTGTCCACGCCGCTGCCTCAGAATTTTACCCGTGCACACTGGCTTGTCACTGGATGGCAGTCCCTCACGTCAACAACACTTAACTGTTGTACGTTAAAACATTCTGTTAAGAGACACAAGGTAGAAACCGGCTTTCACCCCCCCCCCCCTGATTCTTCAGAGGATCATCTGACTTTACCTCCGGTACAATTCTGGTTTCGTCACACTCTTTCATAAGGCCGCCCCAACGCATGGTTGGCATCTCCGTCACTAGAGCTCGAGCCGCAAGCATCAAGTCAGCGAGGCAGAGAGAACCCAGTGCCGGAATCCACAGAAACCCACCGAGGCCGAAACACTCGAGACTGAGCGAAATGTCGTCGATGGCCAATCGTTCCCTGGTTTCCGAAGCTCCTTACGCCGTGGAATTCTAGTTGGTAGCTGAGGACGGCATGATGGAGTACATTAGCGTCACGATATTCCTGCGTTGTGATAGTGGAAGCGATTCATCGTCGTCACGAGGCAAACACGGTACCCTTTGACAGAGCTCAGTGTAAGCCGGCCATAACCGAGATCAACATGACAAACGTCGAGGCGTTTTGGCAATCGCGGTCACCTGAGGGGATGACACCTATCTCCTGCCATGCCCAGACCCGACGGTCGAATCCCAAACAAATCAAGTGGCAATCCCCACCCCGGTGTATGTCACCAAGAAGTTCGTACGTTAGTATCTGTCATGTTGATCGTAATTTTACATATCGCGCAAGATGCCTGACAAATCAACCAGAACTCTGAGTGGTTTGAGAGTCCTCAGTGACGCAATGATTTTGGCGACTGAAACCACACTAAAGAGCGCATTCATGCATGCCAGAGGTCAGAATCACACCAAATTGTTGCTTAAGGTCACGATAGGTCGGACCGGGATGAAGCCAAACCGCTAATCATACGTTATGCTATGCCCTTTCGACTCACGTTATCTGGACCAGTCACGGGCTCGTCACGGGCAGTCACGGAATGTCTTAGTTATGCCGATCAGTTCGTCCCAGCATCAATGGCACACGTGTCATGACATTTTCATCGCCTCACAAACGTCTGTTAGTGACCTGATATCAGCTCGCATTGCATGGCTTACCCCGACTGGCACACAATCAAAACAATCGATGAATTATGTTACAACGAGAAAAACCCCGACTGACTGCCCGTAGAAATGAAAAAATCACGGGAACCTTCGGTGATGGTGTCCAACTCCGTGAAGTGACCGCGCACTAACTTCTACATAATGTACACGCTGATCACCCGACGGGAAGCTTAAATGTGCTTCCACCTTCTTGAACGGTTAGGCAGTTGTTCAAGAAGCTCGGAGGAGAGTTCCCCCCCCCCTGCCCCCCCCCCCCCGTGGTAAGTTGACCCTGGCGTAACCCAGTGAAGGAGCGCGTGCCAACCGTACGTTTTGCTCAAAACTCTCATCGATAGCGACCATAATGTCGCGATTGAAAGCACCTATCGTTTGCATGCAAATTCTTTATCATAATGTATTACGATATGCTTTAAGAATTAGTGTGTAATGGTTTGTCTGTTGTGGAGTAATTATAAAAGCCATATTTATTAAGCCCGCGGCGTATTTGAAGCCCCGCACACGAAACAAAACCTACATAGAAAGCGCATAGATAAACGCGAGGATAGTAGAGCGGTCGTGGAGGCATGGTCCATGGAATGCATTAAATATTAGAGGCCTTCCACACCGCCAATGACTCCGAATGGTGCATGATATAATCAAATAAAATTGGAAAACTTGAGCCGCTTTTAACTAAACGAACGCTTGGCAGCAAGAATTAGCTGGGAAACGGACATGGAGGGCACACTGCATCATACCTGTTTTATGCATGTTCAGAATATACGTAATTGGATTTGAGCTTGCTTATTGGACTTTTGCAGCGACCGCTATTAACGTGTACACCGCTCCTGGCTCATCTGAAAAACGTTTAAAAAGAACGCAAAATCGAGTAGGATGGCCAAAGAGAACCAATGGGCGGGGAGAGGAAGGACAAATGGATCATGGGTCTCTATTACGGTGAAACCCAGACTTAGCCCCCGATGTGCTTTATGCTCGTGTAATTGCACTTTGCTCGATATGCTTGTGTAATTTGCAATATGTTCGAAAGCTGTCCCTCAAAATTCCATGCTTTAACCGCCTGTAAGAAAGACACACGGCTTTCACGATTCTAGAAATCGGGAGTAAGAGCTGTCCAACACAGGAAAACGCATCCAAAAAGCGAGCGAAGGTGATACAAAATAAAGCCTATTAACCTGAATTATAAGTACCGTTTTTCACCGAAATCTGATGAAAAACAAACTCAGACGTAAGCCTCCAACAATATCAAGGATGCCTACTTTTGGACGATACCGCATACCGCACACATACCGCACACAAACATACTTTAAGTTCACTGTACCGTGCCTAGCGTCCGCTATTCTTTACGTATGTTGTAAGGCGCTTTCGTGACGTTTAAACTACCGTTGCACATGACGTTCAATCACCTCCTAATTTGTACCCAGAGGTGTCATTTCACATTGTTTAGTGGGCGCCTGGCCCCAAAATGCTGATTTAATGCCCCAATGTTGGTTTGGGCTCCCAATATATGTTCCTGGAGCATAACAACAATTTAAGAAAAAGCTAATCATCACACAAAGGCTACATTCTGTGGTCTTTGTTGTCTTGCCAAGAACACCAAGCAAGCAAAAGATCATTTGATGGATGATACAAAAGGTAAAACAAACAAAAACTCACTTGTCAATGAGTAAGCTGAATGAACTGAGAAACAGACATTTCGGAGAGACCATGCTGACTGCCCCCCCCCCCCC